>NC_068946.1:1803850-2104492 GCF_026419915.1 Harpia harpyja
ATGCTCCCCATACCTTCACAATAAATCCTTTGAAAAACTGGAAATGCTTTAGTGAAAAGACTGATGGGAAATGTTAAAAAATATCATGCAAGCAACATCAAGTTATCTCTGTTATTTTAGGCAAAACATATTTCCTGCTTTTTTCCCTTCAGACTTACTTAAAGTCTGCTGTAGAGCTCAGGCTTCAGACTATTCTGTCAATCAGCGGTTGGAGAGGTCACTCCTATTGGCGTTTTACTAGTGTACAAACCTTCTTCTGTAGAAGTACCTTCACCTGTACAAAGCCCTGGTGTTGGCACAGTAACCACAGCAAGCAGCTCCAGCGCAAGCTACAGCTTACATTGGTGCAGCAGGTCTACACGGGAAGAATTTAACCCAGTTCAGCAACACACACAAAACCAGCTGCAAAATTCCATCCCTGCGGACAAGGCCACAGCACTGCGAAGAGGGTCTGACCAGGTTTGCGGCTCCAATGTATGCAGAAGGAGGAAGGACCACAGAAGTAACTTGCGTGATTTTCTTATTTCTGGGACAGGGGATACCTTGTATGAAGACTTTTCCTCTACAGGGACTTCAGCTTTTAAAACATTAACATTTTACAAAATACAACACCTGAAGGCCCACAGTGTCACCCTCTGCATCACAAATGTCTGAAAAACTGCCACAGGAACTACTGCAATATACTAAAGTTTATGTAAAAATCACAGAAATACTTCCATAACCCCTCACTGAAGTTGATGAAAAGGGTCATTATTGCACCTCAGTGATCCTGTCCTAGTAAAAGAGAAATTAGTCTGTTTAATAACAGAGCATAATGAAGACTGTAGAATAAAGCAGTGGATAATTTGTCAGTGATTAGAAGGTCAATGGGTCAACTTATGAACAACTGAGTTGCTTCACCTGAGGGTAGCCACTTATGTAAGATGAGAAAGCCCCTCCTTTGTCTCAGTTATCTCACCACCAGTACATTATCAAAATAAAGCTGTAACTTATCAGTCACGAGGGAGACACAGCCAGGTAACTACAGTGTCTATCAACAGAACTTGGAATTCTCACGGTTTGTTTGAAATGCTTTTAAAAAACAAGACTTATTTTTCCAAATGCCAGCACTTCCCCCTTTTTTTTGAAAAGGCAAATTGCACTTTCATCACAAACTTATTATGGGATTACATCACTTCTGCAGAAATATTTTTTTATCGTAGTCATCTCAAATGCGAAAGTCTGCAGAAATAACAAAGTTTTTGCTCAATTTGGTTTGTAATCCCAGCACCATTTACTTCTGACCCCATCCTGGATAATTCAAGATCTATTAAACACAATGCCATGCTGGTCTCATTGCTGAACAATCCACTGCAAAAAACGCTTCTTGAGAAACCTGTAAAGGTGAATTATTACCTGCCAACCCTCAAATTCTAAATTCTGTATTTTTCCACAAACAGTTGCTGATGTCACTTACAGCTAAAACAGAAGAGGAAGCCATGTGCCTTCACACTGTGCTAGTTTTTGGTGACATCGTCAGCTGTAACCAGGGAGGAAAATTTAGAGCCATGAACTGCAGGCTCATGAGATTTTCCGGGTAGCCTGCACGTATTTGCATACACATTTCAGGGGCCAGATTTTGTCCTCAGTGCCTGCACCTAGCCCCAATTCAAACTATAGTGCATGTGTGTAGTAACGCCACTTATACAGGCTACAACTAAGATTAAGACCATCTTGTGCCAGATGCCAAAGAGACAAAAACTACACAAGACGTGTGCCCAAAAAACTTTAGACCTGAAGAAACAGAAAAACACAGAATTTTTATCCCAGTGGTACAGATGAGAAACTAAAGCCTAGAGATATGAAGGGATTTGGCCAAGGCGATAGAGCGAGGACTAGGAAACTATACTTGCTTTTACTAAATCCTATTTTAAAGCCTTTGCCGCAAAATCATCTTTCCTTTTCACTGTTGGGGCTCACTCTGGGCTACATAAATAGCTGAACCTTACTGCCACGGATCTCTGTGGTAGGCACTCAGGTCATCTTTAATATGAGCAGAAACCAGTCCTTGTCCTGATTCATGCAGTGCTCTGCAACACAAGAGGAACGATCCTGCAAAGTGCTGAGCGTATTTCCTGGAAGCATCCCATCCAGTCGGTGAGCTCAACAGAAGCTCCCCTTCTCTAAGCACTGAGCTTTAAAGTTCCTTAAAGATTACAGGTTTCATCTTGGCAAAGGTTTTCACTAACAATTTGTCTAACTATGTGGCATAGTGTGACCTGATAGTCCTGTGTTCCTTTTGAAAATTTAATTCACAAGTAGACAATAAAACACATCTCTCATCTTTGAAAAGGCTGAAAGTTCACTCCAAGCCTATATAAATGCAAGTAATTTTTATTTTTATGTAAAATAATAATGTAAAATAATTTTTAAAATATAGATTATTCCATTTATTTCTAACAAAGATTAAAGAAGGCTAAAAATATTAGCAACAATTTTTAGTGCATATATGCACACACACACAGAGAATCAGGTAAAGCATCTCTGTTTCCTAAGATCAGGTTCCATTCAGAGTCAAGGAATAGAAAAGCTCACTGAATTTGAATTGATAATAACACTGTGACTTGAGCTCCAAGGAATTCCCCCTGCCCCCTGCAACCACCTTTTTTTTTTTTCTTTTGCTTAAAATAATTAAATTGGATGAGGCAAGATACCTGATCAGTTAACTTTTCCATTCCTCCATTTCCAATGAAATAAAATCTAGCAACAAGTTTTTGCAAAAGATTGTGTTCTATGCCAGTGGGTCAGTGGCCAATTTAACCATAACAAATAATAGTCTAGTCTTTCAAAGTTTCGACTATTTTTTTTAATGGGAAAAAAAAGAATCTGAGTGCTAGAAGACAGTTTGGATTTCCTCTGCATATTTACACTGCCAAGTCACTAGCACATTTTCCCTCTAGCTGCCTAACACATCTCCCTGGTGAACATGTGCAAACTGCAGCTTCAGACGATCCCATTGCAGCAAAGTCACTGACATTAACTACAGGCATATTTGCTCTGAAATTATGTAATTTCTTAACAGCACAAAATTCAGGTAACATCCAGCTTCAGTGCAAATTTCTTGGCTTTGCTGTTTGCATTCTGCAACTTAAATGGCTCTGGTTGCAGAGGAGTTAAAATATTTCAGTTCTGAGTTAAGGAACAGTAAAAGTTCTAGTCCAGAGACACTTTTTTCCTCCTTTCCGATCGTGATTGGCTTCCCCTGCACCTCTTTTGTTTTGAGAATTTTGCAGTATGCAGACTTGTGTAATGCAGAGATTGCTTCCAATTTAATTTAGTTGTTTTGTCTTTTATCATAATGGAAACGAGCACAGGATCCTTCTCAGGCTTTTTGCCATGTAAGAGGATGCAGACTTTACTCTTGTGGTTCCTCAGAATGATGGGGGAGGGAGAGCAGGGGGAGAAGGATTAAATAAGATGCTAACGGAGGGTAAAACAGCAACTGCTGCACAGCTAGCAAGATCCAAAAATCTGCTCTTGGACTCTGTGAATTAACATCTGCCTAAGTATTACACATGACCTGCTAGATGTCATCCCCCAACAATCTAAAAGAGCCCTTGCTACGCTTCATGGAGAAGACCATGCCAATGAGCCACCGGATGAGTAGGTCCTCTGCTTTTTGGATCTGAAATCCACTGTGGATTCAAATGGGTAGAGATTACATTCACTATAAACTTAGCCCCTGACTACGCTAACAGATTGTGTTTTCTCTGAATGTGTTTAAGTATCTGCTAAATGGTTGGAGTAATCACACGCATTTCATTGGTTTCTCAAATAGTTCACTTTAGCTTTTTGCTGTTAAGGTTTCCTCCTGCAAGTCAATAGCAAAAGTGCTATCAAATACAACGCTATGCAAGTGGACCTTCAGAAATTACCTGCACGAACTGGGGGGCTGGTCACTGCAGATCGTAGTGCAAAATAGTGCCCCAACGGGACAACCAACCTTTTTAAACAAGCGAATGACAAATAATGACTGCTGTCTTTTCACAGTATAAATATTTGAACGAATAATCATTCAGGAGAAATATGTGAAGCTTTCAGGATTTACAAACATTTTTCCAAATTCCTGGCGTTCAGCCAACCACCTAAGAGAATATTATGCTATGAAGCACAAATCAAACTACAGGTGCAAAAAAGACAACCGTTTCGTTTTTTTCATTTCAGGTACCCTCCCATACTAACACTCCTAACAATTTTTCGGACCGCACAGTTTCCAGGACAGATGGAGGTCACAAATCTATGTCAATGGTACATTAGACAGTAGGGAACCTGATTTAGGTGGCAAAGGTACTTCTGCCTGTGAGAAGAGACTTAGACTTCATCAGATTCACAGAAGACAACTAGCCATCCTCCTATTTAGTCAGATGAAAAGTTCCAAGAAATACCACACTGAAGGGATGAAAGGGTGAAGCCAATACTGAGGAGTAGAAGATGTATGACTACTTGTGACTAGTAAGCCTGCTTCTACTCTTCCACACGCTAGGCATTCACGATTTCTGACACCATTTGCAAGGGATTATGAACCCAACATGAAGGTTTTATCCTGTTGGACAAAATGTGTGTCAGGATCAAATCACCTAACCTCATTCTTATGTGTGAATAAAAATCTCTTAGTCAATATTACTGGAGTGATTCCCACTGTAGTGCTTTGTCTTGCCTTTAACTTTCTACATTTTACAGTAAACTAACGGATATTTCTCTTGGAAAAGATGCATAGGTACAGAAACTTTAAGACACACAACATCCTTCCCAGCTCCTGGAAGGAATGCAACTGAATTGTTAATAGCACCCATTAGTAGCAACAATGTTCAGAGAAGACCAGGCAGACAACCTCATCATCTGGGTATTCTGGAGTGTTCCCACAATGATGACAGGATACTGGGGACGTTACATTCAGCCTGCAATCACATGAACATTCATTCCTTCACTGTGCATACTGGGTGTAAAAGAAACTAGCAATCCCTGTATTAAAAACCTTACAGATGGAAACCTGTTTCAGATACGAAGTCAGAAGCAGAAGAGGAAGCTCTGCCCTCTTACCTGATCCTTGGAGACGCATCCTAATCAGAAATGCACACACACACACCCTCCCAAAGGTCTAAGAAACAGCCAAAGATATTCTAAGTAAGAACTGAGATATATTTGCAAAACTAGAGACACACATGCCACTTGTTCCACAGAAAGCAATATCTTCTTGATTGGCATTTTGAAAAAGGACATATTTCAAGAGAGAAGAATATGCAAATTTTTTAAAGAGAATAACAAAGTACATCTTCATTTTAAAACCACTTCACATTGTCACAAAAACCTCATTTATTGACTAACCTGACGACAGACTTTTGAGAGAGAAATATCAAGTAAACATGATGCAAATCTATTTTTAGCCACGAATGACTATTTAAAGAAAGCTCAAAATATTAATTCAAGATGAAACAGTACTTTCAATCTTATAACCAAGCATTTACATACAAGAATAAGAAAACAAAGCCATGAGCATACTGAGTGCAATAATTTTGCACACTTAGCAACTCGCCTTAAGCTTTATTAATAGCTTCCAGGAAACCTGAAGCACAGGCTCTGCTGAGCCCCAAATATTAGCGGCACACAGAAGCTGAAATTTGCCACTGTCACCCTTTATGCAGAAGAATATGAAAGATAACTATTACTACACAACATATTTTGACAGGGCCAACAGATAGGATTGGGTTTTTTTGAGCTTGAAACTTCTGACTACACCTTCGAGAAGAACTCGAAGATATGACATCAGTATTGCTCTGGTGAAGGTGAAACAATGCAACATCTCCATTTTAATCAAGAAATACATGAATGAACCTTGAAAAACAGCAAAGGAAATCGTATGGTATACATACAGAGTTTCTGTTAGCACTGGCAAGGGGACAATCAGCTATGGACCTACACTTAGTCTCTAAGCTTCTATCTAGAAACCTGGGAGAGACAGAAATTGGAGGGACAGATCTTGGTATGTATTTAGTAATGGAATCAGTTTCAGGAATCACAACTTTAAAAAAAACTACATTGTTGTCACAGTCAGGCACTGGAGAGGCAACACATGATGAGAAGGCAACAGAACACGGCTTTAAATACAATCATCTTAATATTTGCATAAACCCAGGACAGACATAGCTCTGCATGCCTGCATAATGGAAGCACCTAGGTGATTTGCCCTTTATGGATGAAACAGGTTATCAGTGCATTATAGTAATTATTTTAACAATATGCCAAATACCTAAGTATTTGAGAATATATACACAAGCTCAGCACATTCAGAAACTTTTCAAAAGCTATTTCCCAATACGTTGTATAAGCCATGTGATCTGATAATCCCCGTTAAACAGAGAGAGCAGATTACATGAAATCACACCATACAATTATGCTGAATTATAACATGCTACAAACATGGCATGAGATACTCATTTGTCAATGTACCAGATAAACTCAAATAGCTCCTCCTCCATCCTTTGGCTAACTTGTTAGCCAGTGTTCAGTGATTTGCTGGAAACACATGCAGAGGGCCAAGTTTCTGATTACGCTGTTAAACTCTTCTCTAAACACGATTCAGCAAGACAAAACATGCACCCCTGGAAGTGCAAGAGTGCTTCTGCTACAGGGTTAAAGGGGTGGAGAGGCAAGAGGAAGAAACCCACACACAACACAACACAAACAAAGCCAAACCCTTCTTAGGTATTCGTCCACCTGCTTGGACTGCACAGGACTGTAGCAAAGCAAACAAAACCTCCATGATATCAGCAGATAGCACAGTTCATGGTTAACTTCAAGTAGCACAGAACACACCTCTTCAGAATAGCAGCAGCTCAAACAACTGCATAAAAAAAAAAGAAAACCCACACACCCACAACCTTAGGAAGGGTGGATGTCCCTGGCTTCCAAAAATCAAAACCCAATGTAAACAAGATCATTGCAGCTATACTTACAAGTCAACATGACAACAGGGAAAACCTGAAATATTCCCTAATCCCCACAAAGCAGAATTTTTCAGGTGGCTCATTTTCACTACATTAAGCCCAGAAGCCTCAGAAGATGTCCTTCTGGCCTGTGGATCTTCACTCAAACAGACTACAAATCTCCGAGGCGGTTATTCTCTCTGATAAATGTTTGCAGCATATCTAGCCCAACATTTATGCGTGGGCCTCTCAAAGAGGACTGAACCACAAATAACAGCAGGCACAATAGCAACTGCACTGGATCAGAGAAGTAGAAGAGCACGGTGTTGTTACTCCTACTGTTGTGACGTCTTTCACACTTGAAACGTGAATTAAGTCACGAAAAAGCTATCTGAATTAAGATGAAACCCCCATTTTGACAGGTAACTTTCCCTCACAGGCTCTCTCCCTCTTCTCTATCTCTAAAACACCTATTACCATTAGACAGAGGATGTAGATTAGCTGAACCACAGGTCTGGTCTGTAACATCAATTCCCAAGCATCAACACCAGTTTGCCAGGTGGATAAACTGTGGACATCATTACCACTCTTACAGGGAGTCAGAACTCGAGCACCTCTAAAATATTGTATCGCTTGATTAAGTGCCTTAACGTGGAACCTGGTGTCCAAAGCCAGACAAACAATCACAGCTCAGTAAAAACAAAAAAAGAAAACAAAAACCATGAGTCCAGACCTCAGCATCTTGCACCAGCCACATTAAGTTTACTAAACACACTTCTAGAAACAAGATCCTGAATCTGTGAATTGAACATTGCAAATGAGAAAGCTCTGAGTAAAATCATAGAGCAATAAGGAATCTAGAAGAACAAACCTTCAAGAAACAGTCTTCCTGCAGTTTAGCTGCTAATTCGCACAGCTTCAGAAGACTGAAGGTAATGGGCATTTCATTTGAAATTATTCCTCTGCTTCAGATAGGTATCTCCAGAAGTGCATTTGGCAGCAATGATAATCACAGTAAAGACAGCATTTACAAACACAACATTCATTAGAGCATGTTAATAACAGTGATAAATAGGTATTAATAATTTCTCCATTGGATATTAATATTGTGGGTTTGACCCTTTGCTGTGGAACATCCACATTGACAAATCTTTCTCCCCACACACAAACCTTTTTTTCAAGCCATCTTTAGTTCTAACTGGAAGACTATAAAATATCTTTATTAAAGTTTGGTCTTAGATTAGCAAGAGGGCAATAGCACTGTGACTCTCAATCTAGTGCACACATTTCCCCCCTAATGATAAAGTAAGGGAAAGCAATGTGATGGCTCTTTCTACCTTCCTGATTTATAACTGTCTATGACTATAGGTCAAATGAATGAAAAGCACCTGGGGAGCATGCTGCAGGAACAAGTCCTTAGTGCGATAGCAACCCTAGAGTGCAGAGGAGATAGCTACTCCGACTTGGTCAGACAAATTAGATAATTAAATGGAAACAGGCTAGATAAATTGCACTTTCTTAATTGGGTTATCAAGAAACAATAGTGACTACGAATGACCTCACTGTCTGTGTAGTCTAACACTTCTCTCTGTAGGAACTAGGAGGGAGTTATTCGTCTAGGCTAGGGTTATTGTTGGCCTAGAAAATGAATGCTTAAGAACAAGTCTTTTTTTCCTCTCTCACCAGAAGCCATTACAGATAAAAATCTAGGTCTGCTGATTTGGAGGTGGGAGTGTGCATGGGATGCAAAGCAAAGAAGGATTGCACGAACCTGGCATTAAAAATTAATAGCTCTCTCACCAAAGTTAACTGATGTGCAGCAGATCATTGGCGCTAAAGTCTGGGCTTGCTCACACCCACAAGTTTGTCATCACCTGAATCATTCAAACAAGATGGTTGTGTGCTCTGTGTGTGTGTGCTAGCGAGAAATAAAATGCTGCAGTGCTTCTACGATGCTACAGAGAACACAGAAGGGCAAGAGACTGGGAACTAGTCACACCCCAGTCAGGCCAAAAAACCCCCGTAACTGGGATTTTATGGCTCAAATCTTCACTGCTCCACAAAGTCCTAAGCGTGCATCTTCATGGAAGTCACCGCTGGGATAGGGCAGGACAGGAAAGAAAGGAGGAAAAATTCTTAGCTCCCCAATCTACAAAGCATCTGTACCTCTCTACCAAGAGTGGTGGATATGAAAGAAATTAACAGATTCAAGACCATGATATCCAAAACTGATCTGTGCTGAGCGCAGCTCATGTCACTCCTGCTGGCAGATCAGTATATTCTGATACAGAGGATGTCTACAGACTCCTGATGTATGGCCAGTATCAGACAGTTTAATACGCTTACCCTAGCCCTTCTCACTCACTGTTTGCCCTTAAGTATGCGTAACAACTTGGTTCCTGGTTGACCTGCACTGCTAAAAGACTATCAAAAGCCCTAACGCCAAATAAAAGCTCTTCTATTCCTCCCTTACAGCACCATGCGCCACATTGGCTTGGTACTTAGTAACTATTTCTTGTTCAGATTTGCATTACTAAGCGTTAAGTGCTCTGCAGTTTAAGGATTCCTAAACTGCCCGTTCTCACGTCCACAGTCACCTAGCATAGGCACCACAATCGCCCATGATCTCTCTAGCTCCCCAATAACACAAAGACTCTTCATTTTCACCAACTACTAAATTCTGGCAGCAAAGAATTATCAACAAAAAATGCTTCACATTTGCCTGCGTTGCCAGGCAAGGTGACCACTTATTTTTCTTCTACAGCACTGGTCTGAAAACAGACAGACCTGGGAAACATTGCTCTAAAAATGAGGGTATGTTGCAACTGAGTCAACCAAATATTTAGATACGTCACCTCTTAAGTAAAAAGTTAATTACATCCACTTCTTACTACATTGCCGCAGAACAGAGTCTAAAGCTATCTGGATTCAGTATTTTAAAACATTTTTTAATAATGTCAAGATCTTGGTATTATTTATCGAGCTATCGCTCCATCATGCTCAGATCCTGTTTAAAAAAAAAAAAAAAAAAAATCATATCCAGAACTCCTTTGGAGAAAACCATACGAAACAACTCACACGTTTACTGTGCATAACAGAGAATGACCAAGTGCAGGGGTGGAAAACTGAACATACACTTTAAAAGAACATTTTAAAGAAAGAGCAAGCATATGGCTTATGTTTAGAAACCTCTCTTGACTCAAGAACCCCGAGGCTACAGGCTGCACTGAAGCCCACGCTTAACTTGGTCTTAGTTGTCTGTCTGCTGTATTTTGTTAAAATAGCCCCTTTACCCTTCATTGAGTTAATGAATATTATGATCTTACTTGTGCTCAGTTTTTAACATCCTGAAATTGATTCTAATTCCACACACACTTCCATTTACTTCTGTTCCCTATTTTCAATGCAGAAAGTAGCTGTACCCAAAAAACTAACAGTAAAAATGCATTATAGGATGTTTGCACCTTGTTAGCTTAAATTTTAAGCACTTCCTCAAAGACAGTGCTACCTAAAGCTACTTTTACTCAAGGTTCCTATTAAGATAGCACATTCTCTAGCCTTATTTTTATTCAAAATGACAGGAAACCAAAAACATCAAGTGTAGACCTTCTATTTAAGCCTCCAAGAGATCTAATGAAAAACATAACTAGGGGCTGCATCCAAGAACATGTTTAAGATTCTCTAACTATGAAAAGCTTACTGACATTCTCCAGCTAGTTACCCAGCATGAGACACTGGCAAGTTTGGGTATTTTGAGACCCAGACAGTAATTTCAAGAAAAAGAAAGGAAGACTCTTGCATTTCTTCTGCACCTTTTGTTCAAAGATCTCAAGCACTTAGGCAGTATCTACAACCTCACTGAAGCAGTGAAGCACTGACATTCACATTTTTAGCAATAAGCAACCTGAGGCACAGAGAAAACAGATCCAAGATAGCATCCTATCGCTCCAAGACAATGGGTACTTGGGGAAAAAAATGAACATGAACAAAAAAGCTGTATACTGGTTGACCAGTTTAAGGCAGTCACATTGTTTTTTGTGAACGGTTCTGTGCGCAGCCCTGGTATCTTCCTATATCCCTAACCATTAAATATTAACAGGCTGGCTGAAAACCAAATGCTTTCAGAAAAAAGAAGATGACAAGACTTTCCACCTTCAGAAATACCAGAAATTTACTCCATCAAATACAAGTTTCCTCAAAGCCCCTCGGGATACTGGCTGCCTAGCTAGATCTACTGCAGTGAACAGGCAACTGGAGAACATCCCAATACTGTTTCTCTCACTTGCATAGGCAGAGTAACCCTCCTCCCTTCTTGCTTTTCAGGAAATTCTTAAATGAGAAATTGTTCTCATCATTTTTATGTAAATGGATTTTTCTCTATCAGGATGGGATTCCCTCCCCTCCAAAGAAAAGAGCTGAAAAGAGCTATATTAAACATTTCTATAGGATTAAATTTAACACGGCAACTCTACAAGCATGAATTTTAGCATGGCAAAGTCTTCTAATTTTATCTTGTTAAAATCAGGCATCCAAATAAATCTTTAATAATTTACAAATTTGGATTTCCTGTGACTGACCATTTGCACCGAATTCAAGCAGAGTAATAACTACATTCAATTTTAGCTAAAGTTAGGCTATTTTTCTCCTAAACTTTTTTTTAATAAATTAATTAAATGCTCCCCCAGCTGCTGCCAAAAAAGTAAAATTTGCTTTTGAGTTTGCTCACTCAGCCCCTTCTAAAAGGTACGAAGCCATGAATGTTACCTCAAAAGCAGTATCAGTGATGGATAATTTGCCTTTATGTATTAGATCAATGTGTATAGGTTCAACATAAAAATATCAGTTACCATTTGGGAGATTTACATGAACCTTCTGCACTCCTGCTTTATAGTCAAGCAGGGGAGAGTTAATTATTTCTCCAGAATTTATCTTCTGAATGGATATTCACTCGGTATGTTATTCACACTACTTTGCAATGAACTCTGCACTTTCCTACTTTTCTCCCAGAAGTCGCAGTTGAAGACAAAAGCCTGCAAATGATAGACAAGGGCAGAGGCCATGTCCAACTTTGATATCTTGTTGATAACGTATTGTACAATTAGATCAATTTGACAATTTCCATTATGGCTGATAAAATATTTATTGAGCCTTGGAGATGATGTCTGATCCCTGTGCCATTTGTTTTACTAATGGGGGAGATATTTACCAAATCAGTAAAAAGCATTCAAATTTCAGATCCTCATAGCCTCCCCAACATTAGATTTGCAAATTACTGGCTGAAGCCATAAATTACAGCACAGCACAGCCAGACTGATGCCAAGCTGACAAGGTAGGTAGATGGCTTGCGATGACATTGTTTCATAGAAGCATTAATCATAGCGGGAAAGAAAATACTCTCAAATTGGTCCATAAGTCTAAATATTAAGGAATGAGAAGCAGGTTGCCAGGAGATAGCTTTAGCTGCAGCTGGAAAATTAGGAAATGAAAAACCCTTTCTATTATTTAACAAATCATCTTAATAATGTTTTATGCTGTAGTGCCAGCAAGCAAACGAAATTCCTATTCTTTCCCATTTGCTCTTTATCCTCATTGCTCTTTAATAGGAATATTAATAATCTGAGGATTGGCGCAGATGTAGCCCAAGCTGTATTTTTCTCCTGGCATAGGTTAACTAAGGAAGGATAAACGCTGAAAGAAAATAAAATTTTAATTTCCATGGTTAAACTCCTTGCTTTGTCAGCAACACAAACAGGGGCTATAGCTCCTCTTCTACTATTATGTTCAAGGTCAAGCATACGTTTACTTATGTGCAGGCCAAACATTAAAATCCCACAAATCAGATAAACTGCAGAATCCAGCTTACCATGAAACACTGAGACAGAGGTCTGTAATCTTAGGAAAAAATATACACGTATCGTTGTTGATTAAATACAAGCCCTGCTGATTAATTTAGAGAAAAACACCACCTTACGGAGATGATTATACAACAAACAGCTTAAAATGCTTCCCTGCTAATAGCATTGTCAAAACGCAGAACCTTACAGTACATTGGCCGAGGGAGATTCATAGCATGCCATGACTAAAGTAAGTTGAAGGTGACATATTTGTCTAGCAGACATAATTAAAGGTATAATATTGGTGCTAGAGGTCAGAGTTGTAGAGTCCTAAGGCAAAAGCACTTTGAAAGAAAAAGCTCTGAAATAAGGGAATGAAGAATGATGTTGGTCAAGAGTCTGACACCTCTCTAACTAAAATTGCAAAGGTTTGTCTCAGCAGGCCTGATGCTCACATTTTCCTACCTTTCACCAGCAAAAAAGCAGGTCACCCAGGGTTCAGAAGTCCCAACAGGAGCCCAACCACTAAAGCACTATGCCTCAGTAGTTCCCATTATAACACACTGATGGCTGGATTTCCAACAGAACTCAACACCCACTGCATACCCAATTCTTCAGAAAACTTAAGCTATTACTCAGTGCCTAAACGGAATTTGGGCATCACAACACATCACAATGCCCAGCTTGTAGACATACTACTGGTATTAGGCATATACTCTCCCTTTAGAAATCCATGGGAAAGCTAGACAAGGATTCATAAAGGACCATGGTACTGAGCAGGGAAGCGCTTACATAGTCACTTACAGTTGGTCAAATAAAATGCTAAAGAATGAGTTTGCCTTAAGCTTTGTGCCTGTCAAAAGCTTAAGCACGATCTCTGTCAGCTGGATTTGTGGGTTCCATCAAAATGAGCGGCAGAAGATGACCATAATGGTCTTCTGTTGTGTAACTCCTCCTCCCATTCCCAAGGGAAGACGTAATTTCCTTTTTTCACTGGGGAAAAATGTCTTAATCACTAGGGCCTGCGTACTGTCAACCTTTCCTGCTGAGGCAGCTCCTCCTGCAGAAAGCAAGACAACAAGAAAATGTCCCAATCAGCTAAACTATTGCCTAAGGGTTTAAAGATGCTCTTCCCATTAATACACTTTGTGCAAGTAAAAGAATAACTGCATCTTCTCAAAAAAATTTCTGAAATCCAAAGAACCTTTATTCAGTATCATCAAACAAGGAAAGTGAGATGCCCCATGTCTTAGTGAATACCTAAAAGGGTTATTGTGCAGAAGAATTATGAAGCAGCACATCTCAAAATAGAGTAATGTTTATTACGATGGACATTCTGAGGATCCACATCATTAGCTGCACACCTGAAACACCGAACTGGATGATACTTCTTGATCTCCATAGCTCCCACTGTTGCTTGTTTCCTCTGCTCCACATACTTCACACCTGAGCAGTTTTCTTTGTTTTATACTTCACTTAGGCTTGTAAGCTGTATTTCTCAGCACAGTACACACTTCTTGTAGCCTCTACTCTATGAGTATTCAAAGAGCATGCATTTTAGCTTTTTGACAAGTGATGACATGGGGGGGAGAAAATTCACCTCCAAGCTCTCAGGAAAGCCCTTGTTACCCTTGTAGGTTTGTTGCAGGAAGAAACAATTTGGTGTGTGTAAAACAAGAACTGATGGAACCTTCTCTCAGGATGCTCTGAGGTTCAGAAAAAAGTTGAACTCTTTATTGCTTCTGACTTTTTAAAATCTTATGCAGCTTTCCAAAGGCACCTTCCTGCTCGTGCAGTCCCTTACACATTTTGCCAGACCACCACAGACTTGAAACAGCTATAAATCCCTCCTCATTCTACTCCTCGACACCCTCACTTAGTAATTCACAGTGGTCAAGGGAGAAGGTTACTACACCTTTAAGAATGAAATCTCAAAGCAGCGCTGTTTTGTTTGAGATAGCAAAGTTATTGTCCTTTGCGCTGTCTGGCAACCCCTTATGTCCCTTGGATTTATCTCACACACATGATGCAGCTTTGTGGAAGGGATCGGGAGAGACTTTGCATTCCTCTGGTAGGATGATATGAGTTTGTATCTAAATCTGTTCCATATGACCCACCTCACATGGTTAGTGTCTCGCCGATTCACTTGTAAAGGTCAAGAAGTATTTCAGCTGAGGCTTCAAAGTCAAAGGGTTTGTTAATAAAAAAAACCCCTACTGATAGAATCAGGACTTCATAAAGATACTGCAAACATTCCTTATTCTTTTGTATAGATATATTTAAGGGCCACAACAGGCACAGGTGCAAGGGTGAGGCTTTTTTTGTGGGACTGTGGGTGCAGTAAGGGTCTCGCAACCTTTCCACCCTAGATGACTGAGCCTTAAAACAATCTGGGATAACTAAAATCCTTCCAAGCCCAACAAAATCTGCTAAGTCAAGAGAAGAAGGTTTCTCAACAGATTTTTAACAAATAACAATATTGTTTGAACTAATTGAGACACTTTTGTTTTGCTTCTGGGCCGTCAGAACCTGGAAGTGCAAAGCTGTGCAGGAAAGCTATCCAAAGCTCTTCAAAAGTCTACGAAATATAAAAGATTAAACAAGTTCAAAACCATATCCAAAAGCCTCCCGGATCATCTGTCTCAATAACGAGCTATTGGAAACCAGAGGAAGTGAATGGGGCCAATACTGATCCCAACTTTGTTAATCAGATTGCTCTCACCACGTCATAACCTTGACGGAGGTACTCTGTTCAAATCAACACTTCAAAACAAGCAAAAATTTGCAGTGAGTTTATCTCAGGCAAACCAGTTCTCCTTTCTCTAGACAGCACAGCCTCACAGCATACAGAGTGTCTCGAGTCCACTCCCGTATATATTTCTGGGAGACGGTGACAGACATCATATCCCAGACCATCAGAATCCGGACAGCAGAAAGCAGACGACATTTTTGTAAGAGAATTTGAGGGATGGGTATAAAGTACACCTGACATCTTCTGTTGCATGCAATGATTTTTAGAATATTAAGCTCTCTAAATATTTGAAGTTTCAAATCATGAAAGTCAAAGCAGAGATTTGAAAGGAATGAACAGAGAGAACTAAGTTTGTAGCCAGGTCTGCTGCACTTTCTGATTCCTGAGAGGCTGGATTTATGCTGCGGGTATGGCTATGCGCATATGACTCTCCCAGGCCATCAACTGAGTATAAAAATTTACAGCGCATCAATAACTCCATGGAGGCTGCCAGTGTCCACAGTTACTTTGAAATATGTGCCACGTAACGTACCCCTCTCTCATTAACTATCCAACCCAGCCTGTCACAAGATCTTATTCACATAGTCATGCAGCTTGCAAGTATCGGCATTCTCCTGGCAAAGCTGAAGTACAAGTCAGTTTTTCAAACTGCAACAAAGTTTTATTTAGTTACTTCAAGAAAAGCCTCACAGAACTCCATGGCAACTCCCAAGCACTTTACAAATTCTCATTAGGTACCAAGCTCAACCAGACCACAGCCAGCCACATCTGGAATAGGTTGGAGGTAGATAATCTGTTCGCTAATACATTACCAAAAAGGCAGATAAAACCATTTTGTTTTGCTGTACTCTTCCACGTGCTTTAGAAAAATTGAGACTAAAATATCTACACACACCATTAACTGCTTTGTCTGAAAGCAGCACTCCCAGCATCCTACTATTTCGCCTGTCTCCCATGGAAAGCAGAGTTGGTCCCTCTGTATTTGAATCTACAATTCTAAGGCTTACAGCTATCTTGAAACCTGATGTTTTGACTTGCACATTTTACAGAAAGAAATTTCCATAGCATTTACACCTTGAGCACATCTTTATTGCTAATGCTACTCTATGTAGAATTGTCTGGGACAATTCTGCTCCAGAGTTATACAAAACCCCCACCAGCAATCTGTCCATTTAAAATTACAAAAAAATCAGGGAGAGACGAGTGCAAATTGAGACTAGGATGTCATGTATCTAAGCCAAGAAACGGGAGTTTGTACTGCAGTATAGACAGTGCTGCTGTACGCCCCTGGGACCAGCAGAGAACATCACAGAGTTCCTGGGTAGGAGACCGTGGAGCTGCACGCTACCATATCAGGTTTCTGCAGGTCAAGAACCCTTTGCAATACTTACCAGGAACTGAAGAAAAGTGCTATACTTCCCTAGAGTGCGTTCCAGAGCTGGGTGAACAATAATCCCATCCATATTTTCATTATCTGTTTGCTCCAGAGATTTTTTTTTTTTTTTCCTAGATTCAAGATGTAGCAAATTTGGGTGCCCACAATGATCTGTTATGCAGAAAGTAAGCATACTTCAAACAAATAAGCAAGCTCATGAGAAAATAGCAGAGGTACAACAGCCTTCAGACAACCCTTATGCATCCCAAAATCTTATGTTACAATACAGCTAGGCATGATATCAATTTAAATCTGACTATCATTAGATAGGTCTGAAGATCATCAACAGAGAGAGAACAGTGAATGGCACCACATAAAGGTAAAACGCTTAGAAATATTTCTCTAAGGTTCTGATCTTGGGGAAAAGAAAATCAAGTTTATTTTTAACCAACAGGTAAAAGGAAGATTTAGGTAGCTGTTTTCCATCTTAATACTTCTGCTTAAGTTTGACAGCAAAATAGCTGTGCTGCAGTTGTGTGCCTCACCTCTTTGAGGGATTTGTAGATATTATGGAAATATCATTCCTCATCAGGCAACATGACCCCTATAATTACCAGTGATTCTCAGACAGAGATGCTGTTTAATGCCAACCATTAAAAAAAAAACAAAACAAAAGGTAAATCTATGAAAAATGCCATACTTTAAAAAAAAAAAAAAATCCATATTGGCATTGGCTGAGATGAAACAGTATTAGAAAATCTGATTCTTGCTACCAGTTTAAATGGTAAAATCCATCCAACTGCTTTAAATCAGGTTTGACACATCCTGCTTCATTCTTGGTCCACAGGACTCAGGCTGTCCTTGGTCAATTTATGACCAAAATACTTCCATGCTCAATCTTACATCATAATTTTGAAGAAGTCCTTTTTAACTATTGGCATTTGTAGCTTCTCAGAAATCGGGAGTTTACCACTAGACATATGATGTACATGTGCATACAGACAACAGGCTACACTGACCCTGATTAAGTACTGCACTTATCTGAAAGTCCATTAGGCTATGAACACAAGGTCTTGCAATATCCTTACCAAAAGAAAGGCAGAAAATGAAAGGCAAGGTAAAATGACAATACAATTTATCCTTCATGGCCACTGCAATCACTAAAATATGGAAGCTGATTACTGCACATCAAGTCGATGGGTCTGTAATATACAGTTATGCTTATCAAGAACTAGTTTAAAGTCACAAACTCATTTCACACAGACCACCAGCCAAGGACAGGAGGAAAAGTTTTTGGACAATGCCCTGCATATGACCTACATGGACTAAAGAAATACGATCACCATTTGAAATCCCCACAATATTGCGTATTCATGAGTAGCTTTTATCCCCTTAAATGAAACATTAAAAAATTAACAACTGACCATCTGAATAAGACCTGATTACATACTGGGCAGCAGACAGCTAGTACCTCATGCAAAATCAGCACCTTAACTTCCTGATATAGCTGCTTAAAACATTTACCATCTGTACGTGCACAACGCGAACGTCTCAGAACTACCTAAGGGTAAGATTTAGGAACCTGTATTCATTTTCAGAGGTCACATGAACATGCAGAAGCCTAAGTGCTATTTAAAGTCACTGGCATCTGTTATCCATACCTTAACACCAGGTCAGTATTAATATAATGAATCCAAGGCTCATTTACATTAGCACTGGGAAGTTCATTGCCCCAATTTTTCCTCTCATTTAGAGAAAGCTTTTACAAACTTGTCTCTCCAACAGACCTTGTGGGTGGCCAGTGTTTTCACTGCTGCACTAGCAACTTCGACTTTTAATCCCCCTGCTAATACCCCAGCCTGATTCGCTTTACTGGCGATAGATAAGTCATGTTTCTGGGTCCCGCACACAGTGACCGGACACCACCTCTCAGTGGCTTGCAAGCAAGCTCCGTCGCTAAACAAAAGGCAGTCTGTTTGGTCACCCTTCCTTCAGAGAGGCTTAAGAACATTTTTGTCATTTTTGAACAGCTAATATCTTGCAGAGGGAAAAAAAAAAGTTGTCTAATCTCTTTAAATTTAATCTTTACTTTTTGAAAAATCTGAGCACAGATGCTTAGTGCTGGACTATGTTCCATTAGACTAATTAGGTCAAGATTACCTAAAACGGTATGACTCCACCAACTCAATTTAAATTCCCTCCCTCCTGTCCCTAAACTTGTACTGTTTGGAATTTTATTCCCTTTTTCTCTCTCTACTCCCCCAGAGAGTGCAAAGTGTGTGGGCAACTATTATTAAAAAAAAACAACAAACAAAACAAAACCTGAATGAATACTGCAGTGAAATCTAGGGGATTCTTCTCCTGGTCTTCAGTATCAGTCCAAACCAGACGAAACTTTACTAACATTTCCTGACTTCAGGACAACCGTGTTCAATGGCACTGCTAAAAAAAAAGTCTCCTTATATTCTTATATTTTGCCTCATTTACAACATGGATCCAACTTAATACTTTTATTAGTCAACAGTTTCCTGCTAATGAAAAAACACAGATGGTATTTTTATTTCTTTTCTCAGTTTTTGAGGCTTTCACAAAGTTTTAAATATTTTATACCCATTAAAGCAAATACTAATGAATTAAAAGCATTGCAAAATGTAAAATAATTTGTGGATTTAAAAACAAAATTTCAAGACATTTGCTTGCACTGCCTGTCTATCAGAACATCCACCGCTATCTGGCACATCAGTTCTTCCACCTGCCCCTCAGGCCAACCTGTGTGGATGGGTTTCAGTTTCTGTATTTTTTCCGATAAAGGTTTCTCATATTCTTCACAGCCGGGACAACAGTGGGCTGTTTGGTTCACGGGTTCAAGATTAACACAAATATCAAAGAAAACAAAAGATACACTGCCACCCCTCTCCAGCCTCCCCCCCCAAAAAAGGGGTTCCCAACTCAGCTCAGAATCTAAATCTCACTGAAAGCACGTACCTTCTGAACTGCACCTTTAGACAACTGTGGAAATAGTCTCTCAAATTTCATGTTACCCGAGCCTTGTAACTAACTACTCAAAGCGACCAAACAGAACAAAGATATTTATTTTTATTTGGGATCCTTCAGAACATGAATGAACACTCTTAATCGTTATTTTCTTCCATGTGCTTATATAAATTCTTCACAGACTGATACAATTTTGCTTTGAATTCCTTCTAAACTTGCTTCACTATTAAAGTCTTAAAGGAAAATGAAAAGAATCCTGACCAAGGCTGTAAGTCTCCTACGCAGCAGCAGAAGACCTACAAGTAAAAACTCAGCTCTTAAACTTCTCCACTTGAGCTGACCTACTGAAGCCAGAGCAAAATTTTAAAATCAGTGGGATGTACAACTGGTGAGCTTTTAAAACGTGTACAGTTCCTAGGAGAGGGCAGACAATTTGCTTAGTACGTACAACCTCATGAGAGAGCAGAACAAGAGAGTACTTCAGCTGCAGGAAGAAGAGTTGTGTGAAAAGGAAGTCCACTAAGCAAAAACACCCTGCGAGCTCTCTTGCCTAAGCTGTAGAATTTTCCAGTGAGTGTTAACGAGTGCTACTTGAATGTCAAGGTGTTTGAATTGGTCTGCACTTCATGAAAGCATCAGACCTGTCTAGTGCTTGTCTCTAGCAATCCCAGTATCACAAAGTTGCATAAAGCAGGCTGGAAATCTCAGGACAATGCACTCCTGTGATATTGCTTGCACATTCAAGGTTTAGGTCCAGGCAAAAAAAATCAATACTGCTGATATGAAAGAAGGAGATCATGAAAAGGAAAGCAATGACCCACCTTTAACCTTTGTGAAACCGGTTCAAACCTTGTACATCTCCCATTACTCCACCCTCCAATAAGGTGTGTGGGGTTTTTTTTAAATTTTAGATCAGGAAGAAAGCAATGTGGGTGAAGTACAAGTCTTCAGGGTCCTTTTTTCCAAAGGACTTACAGTTTTCATCCCTGTTCTTTAAGGCAGCCTTCCATTCCTTCTGCTGTCGTCCAAAGAGGTCATTCTTGAGAGGACCTTCTTCCCCTTCCACTTCTAAGCTTTCTCATTTTTCATCTAGATAGTTCAACTGAATCAGGTTCTAGGAGTTTGGAACTGAGATTGGCTTATCATAGTATGTTAAAAGCTTTACAAATACAGTTATAATTTTCAAGGTACCTAAATACAATTTGTCTTCCACCTCTACCCTTGAACACCACTGAGATAACTCTAAACTGTTAAGTTACAGTATTGTCTAGGGAGCTCATATATTAGAACACCTCAATCTCATTTTGTCCTTACAAAGAACACAGACAAAGAATTTAGTCAGTGCTGCCCTTCACCTGCAGAACGCCTTCAGCTCACCATCTCTACAGTCTGTGGGACAGGAATACTGCTTGCTGCTGCCATCCAGAAGACAACAGATCATCTGTGGATCCTGAGCACAGCTTCACATCAACATACTGCTTTCTCATCTCAGCTCCTAAATTGCTCTAGCCTCATTCCATATTCATATAAACATCTTGTCAATTCCAATCTAGAAGAGGTGCTGCACTTCAGGCATGGGTTTAAAAGTCTGAGAGGCTTATGTGTAAAACTCTGGAAGGATACAGACACTGTGGGGTAACCTGAAAGAACCTAGAAGAATCAGGGCCCAAATCCTCAGAGGAAACCAGACAGCTAGGCTAGAGCTTTCTAAGTTATGGAAGTTAGAAGTCTGTTGTGCACTTCACCTCAATATATGCAACATTAAAGAAGCTATCAAATGTAGCTTGGTGGAAATATGAAGAGGAGTTTTGCTACAGGTTATGAGTGAAAGTATTTGTAGTTTACTAGCGTTTGAGGCTGTGAATATGTTTTTAACTGGCATCCTGTCAAATGTACCGTAATAGATTAAACCAGCTGAAGAGTACAGAAACAGGATTTCATAGGGATATCTAAGCAGGGCTTCCCCTTGAGAAGGAGAGTTTGTGTATACACAAACATACATACTTTCTCTCTCAACATTTTTCTTGTGATCATCAAGCAGATTTTAGTCAGATAGCACCTTCCTGTCTTCATCATATACCACCTTTTACGTCCTCAGAATGAGGATGCGGACAGTTTCGTCACTGAGCTAGACTGTATCAAGAGTAATCTGGGCATCATAAGCACTAGAACTGATGTACACTGATTCACTACCTCTTCTTATCCCATCCCTTCTCCCAGGCAAGCAAAAAGCTGTCATTTAGGTAGGGAAAGTGTTAGGGAAAAGGGGGACAGACTCACACAGGAAACTCTCAGCAAACTGATGTTACCTCAGTTCACCTGATGCTCTTAACACTTCACAATAGCTTCAAAATCAATTAAGTGCAGAGCAGTTAAAAAACATTACTTTAGCATTTGGCTATTTTAAGACTGTCTGAACAGTCTGCAAATTGCTGCTGAGCCACATTACACCAACAGCCCCAAAACCATTCTTAGTGCTGCTTTTCAGGACTCTACCCAGTAGATAACTATCTGAGCTGAAATCGGGCAGATTTCTCTAAGTCTCCAAAGAAATACACAGTGTACAGGTAAATTGCACTGGTCTAGGAAGGCCTGTCTGTGTGTGTCTCAAACACCCAAACTTTGCCACTGTTGGTGTTCAGCTATACTAGCAGCCTGACCACTGCTCCTAGAGAACAGCATGTCCTAAACTCCAAACAAAACTACCATTCACAAAGGAGCATGGTAGATGTCTCAGCTTCTGCAAGTTAAAGATATATCAGCTGCAGATTTCTTGACAAGTCCTGTTTCTTGACTCAAATGAAGGACATTTCTCCTGTACACTCATGCTTCTTGGGTGTGGCCTTCCATATTTACCAACAGTCAAAAATCCACAGACAGGTTAGGAAAGAGAGAAATGACTAGCTAAATTATACCAGGATGTTTTCCAACTCAAATGATTCAAAACAAAATACTGCTGCTATTATTACTACATGTTTAAAACAGACAAGGCACTAGGAACTATATTGCAAGTGCCCATCCTGCACTGTCATACCTGAACTATATCAATCTTTCCTACAGTGCTAGTGAAATGAAAAAGCTCTGCAGATAGGGCACACTTTCACAGAAGCCTGTCTTTCAGCCACACCTTTTGTTATCAAATCGTTGTTCAACAAGGAGCTGAAATTTTAGTGAATCATATCTATCAAAACAAAGGATCAGAAGCACAGCAGATAATTCTAGCTTCAGTCATATCTCAGCTTCTGAAATTCTCCATACAGTAGTCTCAGTCTCTGAAATGGAGTCAAACTACAAACATAATAATACTGACTAAATTCTACTATTTTGGAAAGAAGTGGCATCACATTATACTACTAAAACTGGAATTATGAAGTGGTACAAGAAACTAAACAGAACGAAAATGGCATTTGCTGTTACATGGACTAAGCAAAATGTCACCAACATTAATTGCTAAGCTTAAATCAATGAACGGGTATTACTTAAAAACACAGTAAAATTTTTTCACATGACCAATTCCATCATCATCACTGACCGTAGAATGGAATATAACAAAAAACGTGCTTAGGCACCCAAGTGACTGAACGACTTAGTTGCAAATTAAATTGTTTACAAAGATGTGCCATCATCATCAAGATGCGACAGGCAGTTCTCAACAGAATACACTAAAATCAGTTCCTATAAAACAGTACCTTCCTATTGTTTTAAGCACCCTGGATTACAAAACATAAATGAATGTTAAGATCTGAGAGACCTCCCCCTCACAGAGATTCTTATTTTCATTATTTGGCTAGTTTTGCCCACTTGCATTTTGCCTGGTTTAGGTAAAGAACAAACCTAGTGAGCTTCACATATAGCTTATGCTCGGCAGACCTTCTGGTTTCCTAGAAATCAAGTGCTATTGTGTTTTTGTTCCCATCTCTGAAGAAGCTTGGCTATAAAGTATTTCTTTTACCCACTTTTCACACTAACAGTTTACCCTACATTCAATTTACCTAAAAGTTACATCTATTTTTACGGATTTGGGGTTCAAATAGTTGAAAAACTGTCCCACTTTCAAACTGCTGGCTTGGGGGTTGTTTGGTTTTGTTGTGTTTTTTTTAACATACTGTCATACAGATCAATTTTAAACAGATGTTAAAATATCAGACTATAAGAATGGGAAGATAGTGACAGATCATGAAACAGTTAAGATACTAACTTAGCACACATGAGTTCCCAGCTCTGCCACAGACTTCTCTTGTGACCTTTGTTAATTCACCAGTAAGAGATCAACTGACCCAAGTGCCACTGAACCTGACCAAGCGTTAACACCAACTGCTCTCCATTACCTCTCCATCTAGCATACTGCCCCATTAGCTGTTGCTTTTACCGGTTCTATCAAATTATCTGCATAAAAATAACTGATTAAGTTAAAAGGACTCACTTTCTTGTAATGTTACAGACTCTGATGGCAAAGAGGTAAGGCGAACAGTTAAACTGTCAGATTCAAAGGGTCAGCCACATCTGGCAGGGAGCAAGGACAGCAGGTGAGGACAGGCTGGGAGCCATAGCCAGCCCAGCAGCAGCTGGGATAGTTCTGCTGACCGGGTGCCCTTACGGTTTTGACGGATGAGCACGGAGGGCTGACAAGGTTACTGCCCCGCAACCATCAGCCCTGCCCCTGCAGCACAGATGTCTAAAATGTTGTGCATCAGCTCCTGAACCGCTGCAGTTCACCAAGTAACATTTTAAAGAAAATTAGAAGCTGCAATGGCTTACTTTAAAAGTTTCATAACAGAATTCTGTTTCCCCTCTGTAAAAAGGGGACGGTAGCACAGTGCTACCTCAGAGAGGCAATGCAACACCAATTAAATTACGTATGTTGAAGTTTATACTAAGATCAAAAGCATACGCTCACTAAATAAGCAGTGCAAAATGAAGTAGAATCAGGACAAAGGTGATTTACCCATCCTGCTGACATTTTCAAGTTTTCTTTCCTCCAGAGAGAAATTTTAATATTTTGAACCTTTTTACATGCTATTAAAATGACTGAGACAACTCAGAATAACTCCATGATAAAACAGTCGTGGGAGAAAAAGGTGCGAGCCTCTGCTTTGAGTCAGATATCACGGGCTGGGTGTTTGCTTCTCCCTCTCACAATCAAGTCAATCCTGATGACTAGAAACATCCTTTAGGAAAGGCTTTATCAAAATTTCTTGTTAGCTTCAGGGTAAAGGCTTTGAGAAAGTCAAAGTTCCACAGAATTTTAGCAGAGTAGGCCTAAAGCAATGCATTTTTCATCTAACAAACATTTAAACACAAGCATAACTTTACACACTTATTTACGCAGTGATGCCTATCAAATGTGGGCTTGTTGTCATTTCCTTTTCTTAAAAATATGTTTTATCCAACTTAATATGGAATTTATTTAAGACACAGGATCGCTTATTAATATGTTCTTTCAATTTTTGGAAGATATGAATATCTTCTTTGGCTTAACAGCATAATAGTCCATTTATCAGTGAGGAAAGTCTCTAGAGGAATGAGATTTTTATTTCAAATACACTTTTGCAGTTATTGGAAAAGATTCAGCATTTTTCTTGGAGAAATATGTCATTAAAGTAGAAAGATGAGGGAAATGCTTGTATGCAACATAGGCTTTTCTCTGATAGCAGACTGGTGCCCGTCTGGGCAGATCCCTGAAGACATAAGCAATCCCAATTAAATCATGAGCATAGAGCTCTGCCTACATAGAGCTGATGTCTAGATCAAGACCTTGGAATGTCAGCTTCAAAATTTCCCTGGCAATTGCATCACACAGCCTACTGATACGAAAAAGCTATAGTACAGGCAGGCATTTCCCTCCTCTTTCTATTTGTACCTCAGGGAGGGGGAGGAAAAAAAAAAACCAAAAACACAACCCCCCAACTTTAGAAAACCCTAAATCCTGCATTCGGTATAGCAAAATGTGAAAGGAGTGAATTTGAGATGTACTGTCAATGAGCTAGCTAAGGGTTAGCTGATTAAGTTCAGTATGATAATATTCTATAATATTTCAGTGAATTCTATGGCATGAAATACAATACATATTTGATCTCTCTCACACGAACTCATAGTGAAGTAATAAATATTTCCCTACAGAATAATTTTCCTGTAAGCAGAGATTTACTGTAACCCACATGGCAATTTACTCGTTTCAGAACATTAAAAAACAGACTCTCACTAGAACTTAGATCACTGGAAGAGGATTCCATGGTACAATTACACTCCAAACAGCATCCTCAGTAAGAAAATTGTTAGAGATGTTCTTCACTCACTAAGTTGGGGGTGGGGAGCTGTGGGGGTGATTTTTGTTCTCTTTCTAGCCATCTAGAAGACAGGAAAAAATAAGATTATTAAAAGGAAAACAATAAACAATGGTGGCCTTTTAGAGACTTGGTGGTTATGTTTAGAACTAACATTTCCAAAATAAAATTGTCAGGAACTAAATACAATCACACTTGGGTCAAACAAAACTTTTGCAAGTAAAACAATGAAAACTATTCCCCTGCCTTGTAAAGGTTAATTCTCCTCCCTCGCTCTCACAAATCCAGAAAAAAAAAAGATTTATTTGCTGCACCGAGGAGCGTTAAATAATATCTTCCCAATAAGCCAAAAATTACATGTAGCAAAGTGGAGAACAATATTCAAGAAAAACTGCATAAAAAAAATTTGGGGAAGGTAGGCTTCTGGCAAGTACAAACACAACCGTTAATGGATTTTTTAATAACTCTGTGCCACACAGTAATAGGGAACCACCTGCCAAAAGCACAGCAAGGTCAAGCAAGTGTCACATACATGTTACAGCCAAAGAAATTCTGTGATCATCTACTCTGACCTTCCACAGCAACCACCACTGGAATAGCCTCATATAGTAGCATAGCAGGTTTCTAGCTTGCTTTTTTGTCTGGCCTGTTTTCTTTTGCTTTACTTCAACATGTTTATTTTGTTGCACGTACCACCTAAAATAAACACAAGCATTTTATGATGCCCACACTTCTCCCCTTCCTCAACAGACCTTTTCCTCCCGCCCCAACTGCGATTCCACAATTATTTGATGAGGGAGAGTGTCATAACACACTTGGAGTGAATCAAACCCAAAGGCAGGCAGAACAAACAATACAGTGTGTGTGCGGGTGTTTGTGTAAAAATCAATCACTCCGGGTTTCTCTGGCTTTCGGCTGCCAACAGCTGAGCGGAGACGCTGAGAGCGTGCGTGCGTCTGCACGGGGGGGTGAGGTGGGGGGGCGGCCAGCACCGTTCGGGCCTGCCATCCCCACCCGCAGCTTCTCCGAGCTCAGCCCCGCGCAGGCTGCTGCAAAGAAACTCGCTTTCGCCAACCCCTTCCCTGTGCGGCCTGCGCGCCTCCCCCGGCCGCGGCCAAAGAGCGGGCATGGCTTCCCCTCTCGGCCTTGCCCCACGACAGCCCCCTTTCCCTGCCAAAGGGGCCTTGCGCGCCCCTGGGCAGCTAGCCCGGCCCGCTGGCAGCGTGGGCGGCCAGATGCGTGGGCGAAGGTAGGCCCTGGACCCTGGAGCCAGCGTAAGTGCCCAGCAGGCACTGCCCGGCCGGCCACGCAGGTGGCCCAGCTACCACCCGGGGAACGTGGCCCAAGCTCGGCCTCGGCCCCCCGGGCTGGGCAGCGGCTCCCAGGCCAGGCCTCGGCCCCCCAGGCTGGGCAGCAGCTCCCAGGCCAGGCCTCGGCTGCAGCACCCAGGCCCAGGCCTCGGCCCCTGCCCCAGGCTGGGCAGCAGCTCCCAGGCCTCAGCCCCAGGCTGGGCAGCAGCCCCCAGGCCTCGGCCCCGGCCCCGGGCAGCAGCCCCCAGGCCAGGCCCCAGACCCAGCCTGGGCTGCAGCCCCCAGGCCTCGGTCCCGGCCCCGGGCAGCGGCCCCTAGGCCAGGCCCCGGCCCCGGCCCCGGTCCAGGGCTGAGGCGCGGGGGCCTGCTGCCGCCCAGCCCCGCGGGTGCAGCTCCCCTCTGGTTTCTTTGGGCAGGTCAGAATATTTAAACAGTTGTATATTCAAAGACCACAATGGAGGGAAGAGAATTACCTAAGGACAGGGTTAGCCTGTTTGATCAATGCATAATCAGATAACTGCTCCAGCTTTTTTACAAGTCTTTAAGCAAAGATCAGCCACTCAAATTCTAATTCCTTTTGCTAATTAAGCAGCCTGTTAATTGCTCTCGGGGTCTCTAATGCCATGTCATTATGCTTTTTAACAGCCTGCTTGACATCAATAGGGCTGCAAGCTCCACACAAACAAAGCGGGCATCTAGCACTTACTGAATTAGGCTAATGCCGGCATTGGAGCCGGGCACTGGCACGTCGCCTCCAGCGGGCGGCATTTCATTATCATTTCATCATCCCTCACGGAAGAAGAAGGGGGAAGGAAAAAAAAAAAAAAAAAAAAAAAAGGCAAGTTACAAATGTTCAACACTTACCAGAGCGGGCAGCAAAAAGTGCTGAACCTGAGGAGAAAAGGCGTGCAGCGCTCCCCGCTCCCCGCCGGCTGCCGCCTCAGCCCCGGGCGCTTCTCCCGCTCACCTGCCCAGCCCACCCGGGACGGAACCGGGACGGAACCGGGACAGAACCGGCCCGCTTCCCCCGGCTCCTGCGGGGCCGGGAGTGCGGGGTCAGCCCGCTGGAGCGGAGCGGGGAGGGGGGGGGGGGGAAGGCCGGGCTGGGCTCCGGCTCCTCCGGCTCCGGGCAGGGCCCCATCCCCCGGCCGGGGGCTAAGCATAACATGTGGCTCCAGCTGAGGGACTCCAGTTTCCGCACTCCATTAGTCCGGGAGAAATTCCACCGGTGAACCGCTGAGTGAGGGGCCTTGTCTGCCTGTCACAGATTAGTCTCCGGGAGGGCAGTGGCAGGGAGCGAGTGCTGCTTGCACCCCAGAGGGGTTTAACCATGACTTTTATTTCAACAGGCGTGCACGCACGCAGGCAAAGATACGAAGCCGCGTGGTTTTTCAAGGATCCCGGGGAAGGAAAAGCTGCATCTAGCAGCCTGAAACGCGCAGGGCCCCTTCCTAGCAGAGGCCGGGGGGGGGGGGGAACGGCGTGTGAGGAATTGTTCCTGGGGTGCCACGGGTGATGGCGAGGAGCCCCGCCGAGGCTGGGGGGCCGCCGGCTCGGGCCGCGGTGGGTGGCTCTGCCGCTGCGGGCGGAGGGAGGCCTGGCCCACGGCAAACGCGCGTTGGCGGCGGTGGATCCAACGCACGCGAGGGCTTTGAGGCGGGCTGAGCTTTACGCCACCGAGAGAGACACCCCTGCGAAAACACGCGAGGGTGACCTTACTCCCAGCCTCGGCCCTCGGGCGCTGCCGCCCCTGAGGATAGCGGACTTCAACCTCTACCTCAGCTCGGACCTTCTCATGAGCTGCTTTTATCGTTATTTTTCAGAGTAAACAAACCGCTCCAACTGAATGCGGCCCTTCTTAATGTTACCACCCGATCTTTGCAACAAAAGGACAGAGCTGCGCAGCGCTAGGTGCAGGTACAGCTAGGGGCATCGCTCTGCTCTGTTTAGCCCTGAGAGCAAAGCATGGTCATTAGTTATGAGAGGTCAAGTTAAAACTCTGCTTTACAAGAACTTCCAGACACTGAGAACTGCAGTTAGGAATCCCACTCCTAACGTGAGATCACCTAAAAATGCACCGATCTTCCCCGTTACTGAACGGCCATCATTCATGTCATCAAACAAGAAAGGAAGTAAAGCTAGAAAATAGCCTTAATTTCTCTGCCTCTCAGGAATAACGTTTACAGACAGCACAGAGATCTTGGCATCCTTAACATGTTAGTATCGGAATGACCTATACTGTAGTTGAAGAGTCACTGTTACATAACGCATGGGAAATATTTTCAGTTACACCAAGAATGCATAAATTGTATTATGTTGCTGGACAGGACAAGTTTGGATAAAGTAAAAAACCACGAGCAAGTTGCGAGACCAGACTGAGATCTCCACTGAAGCAGAGTCAAAACAAAATAACTAAACCAAAGTGCGAGTTGCACTGGATGCACCCGAACTCAACTGTTCTTATTTCAGTCTCTATTTTGGCATCATTTAATGAAATTGCCAGTAACCTGAGTGAAGATTTCTGCATACAAAGGTGTACCAAAAAATCCAGTAGCACAATAAAAATAACTCGCATCCTAATAAGTACAAACCATCTCTTACCAGCTTTTGTTTCTTAAGAAAACTGAGGTCCCAATCTTGAAAATGCTTATGCGCATTCCTAACTTTTCACCAGTTTGTAGCCCCATAGATACGCTTTAAAGGGAAGTCCTCGTATGGACAAAGCTAAGCACATTCTTAAACCACCGGTACAGCAACTCATTCTTAAAGTGCAAAGATTAAAGAATACAATGTAAGAAATAAAAGCTCTTTTAAACAAATTATTAAAACATATTTTTGTATTGTGCAGCAGAAATAAAAAATGCCAAAGTGCTTTAGCGGTTTGCAAAATACTCATTTGTCGGGCATCTTAAATCATGAGACGGAATAGGTAGCAGATTTTACAAAATGCTGAGCATCAGTTAATAGAACAAGAAATAATCATTATTAAAAGCTAACTTAGGGATGACTCCTCTTTTCTCTTGAGGACCAGATGTTTGTTTTCCACTATCAGGCCGTTTACTGGCTCTTGATGTAGAAATTCGGTGTTTGGACAAGAGAAAATCTAGGTCTGGGCTGATAACAGTCCCAGTGCTCCAGTTCCCATCACAAAGCATCAGCAGCCCCGCTTCTCCCTTAGTGCTGTTAGCACAGATCCACGCTCCTTTGAGTTGCGTTTTAAAGCAACTGGTCTCCCAGGCTCTCTTGTATCTCAAATAATGCTTGATAGCATCCAAGAAATGCTGTCTTTGGTAGAAACACTGAGCTTCATCCCTGACTGCAAAGTCCAGAAATTAGGGAGGCGCGCCCAGCACAGTCAAGACAACTGCACCAAGATGTGTCAGGAGGCCACGCAGGGCATTGGAGCATCCGCACTATTATTAGGATCTCTGAGCTGAGAGCAGAGTGACAGAAGCCATCTTTCAGCACAAACCAACCAGCACATGGGGAACTCTCACTGGTAATGAACGGGCAAGCGAATCGGACTTTGAGATCTGAATTCAGTATTGACTAGGAAGTGACCTGTCTCGCCTCAGTTGCTGTCCTCCTCCTCCTCCCTAAGCGAGGATCACCTAACAGAGGAAGCATTGCTGGTTTTGGCAAACTGACTTGACTTAGTAGGTGCCTGCTTGGGGCCACTTTTCATTTCTGAGCTCCAAGAATAAAGAGAAAGTTTTGGGTACACCTGGCAGGAACTTTTGTCTAAGTTTTCTCAGTTTCTCTTCCAAACCAGAGCTCCACCTCAAAATAGCTAAAAGTGTTGGGATGGTTAGGGAACCTTGCCTGGTAGAGAACAGGAATTTTAACCTACGTCCTTCTCATTGCAGGTAAGTGCAGTACTGGAAAATAAGTTGCTCTCCCCAGTGCCCTCCCTCCACCAGGGAACTGGTGTTTATTGCACCAGAGGCATTACATCTGCCTATGTGGGGTTGTTTTCAGGCAGGTGACGCGCTGAGGGAGACCCAGGTTTAAACTCCAGTGCTCCAGGTCAAGCAGACAGAAATCTGAACCCGCACGTTCATCCCAAGCAATTGCCCTATTTACTAAGTATTTTGGAGACCAAATCTGTCTGGATTTTAATGCAAATGCTGAAAGATCTCCATTTTGCCCCTGGGTAAATTTAAAACAAATTTTGTAAACTCGCTTATCTTTTCAGTAACAAAGTTCTTGTTTGTTAGCGGACTGCGGAGCCAGGCTTCTCTAACCCAGATTTACTCAGGCATCCCTTCCCCACTTCTTTTTCATTTATCTCCTCTTCTGCTCTTCAGTGTAATCCATCTTTCACTCAACCTCTTCCCCCTCTCTTTTCCTTCATTCCTTACTCTGTCCATTTTCAAACAGCAGTAGCAATATCCTCACTATTACTGACAGTTTCCATCTGGTTGCTATCTCCCCATGCTAGCTGTAGTCTGGGAAACTCTCCATGTTGTCCTCTTCCCCTCACCATTTCCTTTGCGGCTCTGGCAGGAATGGCTAGCGCTCTTCAAACAACTGGCGAAATAATGAGACAGGACGAGCATGGTCTGCCCAGATATCTACACTGATCTATACCCACAGCCTTACATATTTCTGTTCCAATGTCACCAGCAGAACTGCTTTTCGACTGCTTCCCTTTAAACTTTGCCTTGTTTTATTTGCTCAAATCAATCTGTACAGTTCAGACTATAGCTCGTATCAAATGTGCCTAGTTATTAGCTAAGTTAAAAGACCCATTTCAGCTTCATTTCGATTCCTTTTTCAAGTAAATTTTGGCACATCAGAATGAGAGACAGAAATATTTAGTATGTGACCTTCTGCGTTGCAGGGTTGTCTAAGGAACGGCTATTGCTGATAACACACAGAATTAACCATTTGGCTGCTGACTTCATATTTAATTTGTAAATGAGAAAAGCAATCAAAATACATGCATCTCTGATCTCCCAAATACGCTGTTGTCCTTAAGTGGAATTAATCTGAGGTCCCTATGTATGCCCATTTAAGTACAGATATTTATGTGCATGCATGTGACAGGTAAAAATGCATACACACACAGAGAATAATTTTATGCATCTCCTATGTCTGCTGCGGGATAGCAACACAATTAAGTCGCCGTGACTGAGACAATTATCCATACAGTAAGTAAAATGAGATGTCCACAGTATGCTGCGGAGTTTTTAAACATGTGGGAATAGAGCACAGAAACTCCGTAGAGTCATGCAGCTAATGAGCAATAAATACACACTGGCACACCCTCATCAATTTTAAAGTCTTGGTATGAAAAGAATGTAATTAATTAAGATATGTTGATTTATAAGAGGTGACATAACAAGATGGATAGAGAAATCTTTTCCCTCCAATCTGTCATGGTTTCTTTCTAGAAGACGGCCCAACATGTGACGATGGCCTCCTTGGACGGTCACAAAGAAATCGTCCTGAGTTTTGTTTTGTTTTTCCCCACTATCATAAGGAATATAAACTTCCTTTGCAACCCTTATTTACACTTGGCACAACTATATTTAAAGTGAAACAGTTCCAGAGACATAAAAGGGAAAAAAAAAAAAAGAAAGAGTTGAAAACAATTATATTTAGAAAAATCCTTTCCGCTTTTTTACTGTATTACATTTCTGCACATCGAAACATAAACCCTGTTTCCCTTTCTCCCCCCCCCCCCCCTTAAGTCAGATGACTTTTTTGTAACTTGGCATACAGACAGTCTGGTATAAGACAGGACTGTAGCATTTGTTGAGTCAAGATGTTTAATTTTTTTCACTTGCATAATGATCCTTTTTTTCCCTCCAGCCACTTGAGTTTTGTTTATGTTGCTTGAGCCCTAAACTAATACATGAATTCTCTTCACTGCCAAGATGACAACTTCGGCACCAGGCTAGATGAGCCAGAGAGGACTACGTTCAATTTTAAGGATAGAGGTATTTTAAAAGACTTTTTTCCAGTTGTGACAAATTAAATGCATTAAAGGAAACAACTGCTGTTGCGAGAGCTACTGGACTTCAAGGAGGAACTGGGAGAGTTATTTTCTTTGCAAGCACTTGACTTTTGCTAGGGGGCACTTTGCTCCTGTGCCAACTCTGGCTTATATTTTATTATTCTCAGAACAAAAGGTTGCAGTAATTAGAATTGGGGAAGTTGTGCTCAAAGAAACTGAGGCATCAGATAAATTTGATACCATTAAGTGGTTATAAAAGGTGGGATTTTTAAAAAGAAGAATAACTGCTTCAATGTATTGGTTTTATCCTGTCAAGAAAAGATGAATGAGAAGTACAGCTACTTTCACTCAGGCTAGACACGTAAACCTTGTACTTAATGACTGATGAGCAAAATTTTTTCTCTTCCAAGTGCAGATGGGCAAATCCCTCGTAATTACAAAACACAAGAAAATCTAATTTTACCAACAGAAAGCAGCGCACTGTCCAAATGTTTCCCAAGCAAGAGCTTTAGGTGCTTGTTGAAGAAAAAAAAAGCCAAACAACATTTCTTATAATGTGATCCATATTCTACCACATGCACATTTAATATAAAAGTTATGTTTGATATATACCGCCTTAGCATTTTTCTATTTTAACTGAAAGCCTTTTGTTCTGTCAAGATTATAGTAGGATTTGCTTTCATTTTTCATGATGTTTCACTCAATACATCACTAACATTAGCAGGACTTAATAAGCGCCCACCTTCTCCTTCCCCCCGCCCTGCCTGAGGTCTTTTGATGCATATTCCTCAAGAATCTTCAGATGTTGGAGATTGTTTGAAAAGTGGCCTCTCTATACCCTAGTATCAGAGATAACGAAGAGGACGAGTCTGTAAAATACTGTGTGGTGCTAGCCACACAGTAAGCAAAATGTTTTGCAGCTTTAAATTCTGCCCTTGGTATGGTCTCTGTAATGGGCTTCCCTTCCTCCTTTTCTCTGTTGCAGATTCACATCTGTTTCTCTGCATTTTGAAACTGTGTTCATTTTTCACTGCTGCCCTTTGTCCCACACTTACTAGCTCTCGCCAAGGGCTTCATTTCACTTATTCAATAAGCGAGAGGCACTGCAGACTAGAGAGAGCTTTAGGACAAAGCTCAAACTTCTATTGGGCCTCAACAAAAATGTTTTTGTTCCCTATCAAGGAACTTTTTCCTATTGCTTGTTGGTGGTTTGTTTTGTTTTTAATTAACATTTGTAGTTTTGTAATTGCCCAAACAGCCTGCAATTTCAAACCGTTAAAAGAAATAAAAAATAGATGCAACAAAAATCCGCATTATCTGTTACCAGAAAAACTTTGTACTTAGAAGAGCCCATTTGTCCTTCATCCTTTTGCATCCGCAATATTTGGCTGTATCTGCAAATACCGTGCATTTGTACTTCCGAGATCCTGGTTTCTTTCTATGTCCACACTTGTGTAAGCACTCTGTTAACGTACCTTTTCATGTCTCACTGGCTTAATACATGTTATATCGGAAACCGGGCGGGAGGGACTTCCCGGTAATGCCTTGCCAAGTCATCCCTGGCTACGCCTGGGTTGTTCCCTCCAGCCTGTCCTCCAGTCACAGCACTAATTGCTGCAGTTTACTGCACAACAAAATTGAAGAGAAGAGACCAGCCACGCAGGTTTTCCCAACACAAGATTTTTGACATGTTAACAAGTTTATTGTATCCTGTTGCTAATCTAAGTACCGGAGAGCTCTTCTTGGGAGAAGAAGTAGCAAGGATGAAACTTCTAACACTTAACTATTGTACTAACAGCTTGACGTCTGCACATGAAATTATTTAACTCTTATGGCTATGTTCATTGTGCCACAAGCGCGTGAGTCAAATACAGGTTTTTTCTTACTAAATCATCATCCCACTATGGTGCCAGTACTATAAACCCTCTTGTAAAACTATGAGGTTCAGGAAATATTTCTAAGTGTGTGTTGCTCAGCCTAAGATTGTTGACCGTCTCTATGTGCAACCCATTTTTTCCCCTTGCTGTATTTCTTTAAAAGCACTCAGCCTCCTCCTATTTGAAGCTCATCTGATGCTACAGTCTGGAGTACCCCTGTTACTTGCATGCGTTTCATTAGTAATTACATTCTGTTTTACAGCTTGAAGCTTTAAAAGGCATAGAACATAAAAGTCGACAACACGTGTACTTTTATAACTCCTACAACTGAGGAGAAAGTAAAGAATGACAGCAAGTTGTATGTGTTTGTTGGTTTAGTGCCTCTCCCCAGCTTTCAAGTAAATATTCTTTGGGCCAATAGAAAAATCCCTGCAAGGAACCAGCGATGCTACACTCTCAGCCTTGGGTGGGCTCTAACTATGCTTTCTCTGCCGGGGGAAACAACTTGAGGAATATGGGACGAGGAGTGTCTCACGTCCCTCACCATTCCCATTTAATCCGTGATTTTTTCTGTCATTAATACGAACCTTACATCCTAGCTACCCTGCTAACTTTTGCCACGAATGCTTTGTGTAATTAAGAGCAGACACCTGTGTTCCTTGTCAGCAGCAACAGTCCTCGTGCTGCAAACACAAGCGAGGAATGAACAGTCATCAGTTACTCATCTACCTTGCTTTTGCTTAGGTATTTAGCGTTATATTTCTTCTGCGTCCGGTACCCGTGCATCTTCTGGTCTTACTATGTTATTGCAACTGGTATCGTTACACTGTTTGGTTTAAGTTCTGTCCACTGTCAAGGAGGTTTTGAGGGAGTTATCTCAATACCCCAGCCACATTTGTAGCCTCCTGACTTTCTCAGCTTTTGTTTACTGCAGAAGTTTTAAGCGTGGATAGGCTTTTCAAGGGCAGCCCAACTATATTTACACTTGTTCCAGTCTCTGGTAATTTAAGCCCATAAGTCAAAGTGAACAACTGGTGACATTAATGAGGCTTCAGAAGAATGAAATTGGTGGTAACTTGCATCCCAAGGGAGGGGTGTTGATGACGGAAAAGGGAAACTTAATATTTGTGAAATTAAATAATACTGAATAAACAAGAGATCTAAAACAGACTGTATCCATCTTTTTAATTATTTAGGGTTTGGTGTGGTTGTTTTTTTAAACTAGAACCTGACTGTTAAAAGTATTTCTATTTTCCCCAGCCTCCTGTGGGACCCAGAAAGCATGATTTTAAAAGCCTTAACATCTCTCTCAGAGGGTTGGGAGGGGTTTGATTGCACAAAGCATCTTTCTCTAGAGAGCTGAATTAATGCCTTGGTCTTCAGATACTACCTAGCACAAACTTGCCAAGTTACCGTCACAAGGGAATATAGCATCTAGTCAGCAGCATCTGTTGGAGGGAAGCCCACAACTCGGAGCACCCACAGGGCTACCATAGGTCTGTGCTTGAAAAGGACCACCCAGTTTCATGCAGGAGATAGGTAAACTGGGAGAGAGAAGACAAAGGCTTAAGCAGAATTTGAGAGGCAAAACCTGCAGCCTTGTTCAGGTGTCTCCATTTGGTCACCAAAACAAGAAGAATTTCCAAACCAATTTCAAAGACCTTAAGGAGTCATGTGTCAGGTTATTCAACACAGTGTGAAATATTAGGATCTATATTGGAAGACGGGAAGAAAAGCGGGGGGGTGTAAAAAAGGGGGAAATGGAGCAGCTAATTTTTGTTCACAGGAAAGTTTTTCTCATTTGGCTGCCTTCTCCAACAGCACAACAGCCCTTGCACTTGTTGAATTTGGTCAAAGAATAGTTGCACTTGACTTTATGTTGCATTAAAAATAGTTAAAAGGAAGTAAAAAAACCAACCCTAAAACACATCTTTGAAAGTAGGTGGCTTTCTGTTCTAGTTCTACTCCATCCAAGGTCTTCGTGTTTACACTTAAAATTGTCAGATTCTTCCCACTTCTTCCTGTCCCCGCTTCCTACCCCCACTGCCCATTTGAACAAATCAGCACATGAATATTTACAAAGACACGGAAGAAGGTAATTGTCCCCTGAGTTCTTTTCAATTGAAATATCATTTCAAGCTGGAATCATGTTAAAGATAATTAAAAAGGATTCCAAAGGGACAAACCCGTCCCCAGCTCACCCGTATGGCAGCACAATGGGCTACCACTGTGCAAGCGAGCAGGCCTGATGGCACTTTATTTAACACGTCTATCTTGCCTTGATGAGCAGCTCATATTGTGAATCACAAGGAAGACGTACTACAGGACAAGCAATGCTGACAGACACAGTCTGTGACTGTTCATAAAAGGGAAACAGCGAGAGCTCTCTGCAGAGCAGGGCACTGTCCCACTCTGTCGCAGCATGGAATCAATATGTTTCTAGATGAATTCACCAGGGAAGTTTGGAGGGGGGCAGGGGAATAGGAAGCATTATGCATTGATAAAAACTGCAGCAGGAACCAGCATCGCCACGCTAGCAAACTTTGCCAGGAGCAAAGATAAACCAGGCAATTAAATCATACTACAAGTTTCTCCCTCTGCAAGATATTTATGCCAATGTGCAGAGTTTTCTTAAACCGTGTCCTCTATTAGCACTTGCTTTCATTCAAATTAGGGCTACAATAAAGACAAATGACTGTGGCAGATTCGATGCATTTTTACTTGTCAAATACAACACACATACTTTCCTTCATGTGCAGCTGGCTGTTAAGGTAACTAGCTGCAGTAGCCTGATACGCCGCAGATAACTCATAATGTGCATCTAGGCTCTTTTCGGAGGTCCTATTCTAGACAAAATGCTTCTGAAAATGCAAGGCATCCTTATTTCATGCAGTACACATATGGGCATGCAAATCCCTTGTGCTGCACAGGTGAGGAATCCTTTGGCCACTAGCTTTGGTCACAGACACATCCAGGCTTTCTGATTTTCTTAAGGAATACAAAATTAATAGATTCCTTTGAGATACTTGAGTGGGGAATTAGCTTTAATTTGTTATATACATCAACTGATTCCAATTAATGCCTCAGTGAAGCAGCGCCTTTATTATTAAAGCTAAGCAGAAAAGAGATGTGAGCATTTCTCTGAGCATTCTCAGAGACTGCCCCCACCCCACCACCCATATGACGTGCAATTTCTCTGGCCCAAGCAACCGTGTTACAAGGGAAGACAAGCCAAAATAAATGCAAAACACTCCTTTTTCCTCTAGCTTCTTTGAGCACACGTTATGCATAAATTAGAGAAAAAAAAGAGAAAAGATAATAAGAGAGGGGTTTTCTGCTTGTTAGTTGGTTCAAATTGCTGGTGTTCAAGAAAATTCCGAAAAACAGAGGCAACATTTGAAATATATGTAAAATGGCTTCACTTTCTCATTCTCAGCATATCATTTCTATTATTTTAGTACTGTCTGACAACCAGAAGCAGTGAGATCATGTCAGTAACCAAGCCAGCCAGACAATACTGAGACTAAACTTCTCTCTGCCTGTCACCCTCCCCCAATACACACCCCCAAATCTGATTTTAAGCCAGGTCAGCTCCCATGGAGCAGGGATCCTTAACTGGCAACTCTCTTCTCCAACCTCCTTGCCTCCAGCACTAAAAGCAACGTTCGCGAGCGTTCCCTCTTCTCCAGTAGTCTTGGAAAGAGGGGAGAGGATGTCAGTCAAAAAAGTATTTAAGAAGCAAATTCCAGCTTCATAAAGGCTCTTTTGCCTTAGCGGTTCCCTTTCAGCTTCTTTATTGCCCTCGGACTGTGTTAGTGGTATGAAAACAATAAGGGCCCCCCACCCTGGCAAGGTAAGGGTTAGGGAGCGCGGCTGCAGCTGGGGCACAGAGGCTGCATTGCCGCAGGCGCTTCGTTTACCGAATGGCACAGGTAGGAATAATATCTTACAGGTAGGAGTAACATCTTGGCCATCGTAATTCCCCAGTTTAGCCTCATACATCGCACAAGCTGTAACGCGGGAATCGCGTGCGCTGCGAGAAGCGCTGTGGCGAGGCCGGCACCGGGTGACTTGGAGGTGCAGTAATCGTAGCAAGTGGAAGTGAAAGTTGGTATTTAGCCCATCCTGAAGAATTTAATCAAACCTTTCACATTTATGAAAAAATGTATGTGCATGGCGCGCACCTGCAGAGCTTTCTTTTTCTGCACAAGTCCAGGAGTACCGTGTTTCCATTTAAGCTTCATCAGTATCATCACCTCTTAATTGGCATTGCATCAGCGTTTATGAGACAAGGAAAGTAGGGGGAAGATGCACAGCCTTTCAGAGGCCAAAATGCGTTTATTTTTAAATCGTTTTCTTCTACAACGTGTCTGTATAGGTTATTGCAACTCACGTGCATACGAGTACCTCTACCCAAACCGAGAATACTTGATTTTAATTAAATATTAACCATTAAAACAGTTACAGTGTTCGTAGCTAAATTTCTCCGCTATTTATTTCTATATATTTTGCTTGGAATTTAATTTGCTTTTTTTATCAAATGGCCTTCACATAAACCCCGCCTTTCCATAGCATAGTTATATATATATATATATATATCTATCTCATTTCTAAAATAGCAGCTTGTCAGACTCTAATAAAAAATACTTGCTGCCTTCCAAAGCGTTCCTTCAGATGAGATAATGCCTATTTATCTAAAATATCAAATGGGCAGAGAGAAATACCAACAGAGAAACTGATAGGCACACAAGAGGCTTTCTTTCCTCCTCTTTCTGAAGAGACTTTAAAGCTGAATAAACACCTTGAAAAAGCACAAGCAATATACTGATCTCCTGGGTTCTGAACCTGACCTTTCAAAGTTAAAAATACACATTTTCAAGGCTGATCCTACAAACCCTTGCTCACATGAGCAGTCCTACTGCTTTCATTCTCCTGTGAGCCCTTCAATGTGATCTGTAGGATAGGATATATATGGTCATACTGAAGTTTGTTAATTCCTTCTGTTTTCTTGATCAAGGAAAAGCATTCCTGCAATGTCTCCTTAGCATTAATTTCATGCTCGTGATGATTAGCATATAAATCTAAAAGCATGTGTTGGTCTGTCCAAGGGATTTTTTTTTCCATATTCAATATGACATTAATCTTATTAGCTCAGGTAAACAACTAATAGCTATTAAAGAGCGTGCAATTTATCAGAAAATAGTTAACCCTTTCCAGCATGCCGGATGAAAGGGGAAAACTCTCAGAACAACAGGAATGTCTATTTTTTAATAAAACACACTCGAACATAGCAGATTAGGCGCGTTTTACAGGAAGATGCCCGGGGCCTCATTGCAGTCCGCAGCTGGGGTCAACACTCGCCCCCCCAGGCAGGGTGCAGCTCAGAGCCAGGGTGGCTTACGGGGGGCCAAGCCAGCCTGGGGGGGTCCCCCCAGCAGCCCGGAGCCCCGGGCAATCGCCCCCCATTGCTCTTCCCCAAGCTGTCGGAGGCTTTCGAGACGGGAAAAAGAGGAGGGACGGGACTGAGCCTGACCGCTCAAATGCAAAAAAGGGGCCCGCCAGGAAACTTTCAGCTTCGCAAAGCCTTCGGATTAAATCTCCTTGCCGCTGGTGCAATATATAAAATTGCCGCAGCGAGGCTTCGGCGTCCCTCTGCCATGGGGCGGCTGCCCTCCGCCCTGGCTCACAGCCACGGGTCCGGCTGCACGCTTTTTATCGGGTGCAGGGGAAGGGGCTGTCTCGCAGCCTCGGGAAAAGGAAGGAAAGGAAGGGTGCAGCCTGGGGTGGCAATCGCTGCAGGACTCTGGACTTGCTAATCGGCGGGGAGGAGTCTCGAGAGCCTTCCTTGAGAACAAAACGAAAAAACCAAACTTGGCCCCTGAAGGACATGTGTCAGCTGGGGCTGGCGGCGGGCAGAAAACTGAAAAGCTCGACAGAGTTACGCCGAAGGCTTTTTGAGCACCGGCAACCGATACGTCCAGGTGCAGCCTGCTCCTCGGAGAGGGAGTCGGAGCTTTTCTGCCTGCTCCGGGACGAGATGTAGAAGCGCACACCCTGCTCAGAGGCAGTGGGTGGCTTCCACGTTCCTCGCTTCGAGGCATTTTTCAGACTCTTCCCTTCCTTTTGTTACAGTGACATTTCAGCGTTGCGCATAAACGTGCACACATTCTTACTTCTCTTCCTCCGCTGCCAAAAAAGAAAGCCCTAAACTGCTTTTCACCTCGTCCCTGGGAACTCCCCTCTTCATTTCTGAGGATCATTCCCTTTTAGGGAGCCTGTAGACCACATCCCCTGCCTTCGCCGCTCATGGGAGACGAAGAGAAAATCAACACAACGCTTAACACAAATTTTAAGTCCTTAGTACAATCAGGAGCTGAAAAGAGCACGGCTATTGAAAACAAATCTTTAGCCTTACACCTCTGGTGGCCCCCGCTAGTGGAAATGTTTCATTAGCTGAAAATTAGAGCAGGCCCAGGTAACAGAGAAATCCTGCCAGACAAGGAGATCGTACTTGGGGAATAGCAGAAGGGTTCCTGACCGCTGGCACTGGGACACCCCGCTTGCCTGCAGCTTGGCATTACACCCGCTGTCTGGGGATCAAACTTACAGACGAGGTCTCCCTATCCTAAATGACTGCCAGCCATTTTTTTCCCCATATATATTTAAACGCATATTTGTATTGAAGAGGGGGCATCTTTCTGCATCGTGCAGCCAAATAGCACAGCAAAAGCCCATCCCATCAGTTTTTCCAAGTTCCACATAGCTTGAACCCAGGTTGTACCAACTGGACGTTTTGGGAACAGAAGTGGACAAAGACAGGAAAAACCGTATTCTTTCTATATGCACAGCCTCCTTTAAATTCCAAGAAATAAACCTTCTTCTGCTCTCTTCATAACTACTCAATTCCACATCCCTGCCCTCAAGAAAAAAAAAAAAAAAAAAAAGAGAAGGCTCGAAAGAAAGCAGCAAAGCGAGCCTAGAGCCTGGCGGCCTCCAGCGCAGTGCCAGAACTTCGCAAAGACACAGACTTTGCCACATCTCTGTTTCCAGCGTGGAAGGAGGGACTCCCAGAAGAAAAGGTTCCCCTCAGCCTGTACAAATCCTACTGCACAGAACCCCCCTTTCAGGCTTACATTGGAGTTTTACCGTGCGCCGGAGACATTGCTGTGTGAGCAACAAACGCACGCGCTATCAGCAAATATCTTTCTTCTGTCCGTACAAATGCTATTCACAAGGTCTCGAGCTCTCTTGCCTGATAGAGTATTGATCCCCTGGAGTGCAAAGTCCAGCATGCCATTAGTCCAATCTGTTTTCAAGCTGACACAATCCCATCATTTGTCATCTTCTCCTGTCCTGCTGTGTTTGTTTAGGAGCAGGATATTTGCTTTATCTGTCACTTTCCAATCCTCACTGTATTCTTTACCTGACATGGAGTTTATTGGGTCCACAGTTTTCTCAGAGTCGTTAACAAGGGAGATTTTGACATGGTGATGAGATCACTGGAAAACGATGATGCCGATAGCTTGGAAAGCGTTCATGAATTAGAATCAAAGTATGTTTTGCACGAGGATGTTTTTTGTATTTGAAACCAGATTTCAGTGGAGAAATTTCTAAAGAATGTTTAATTTTCTACAGCAAACATATGAAAAAGACAGGCCAGCAGAAGACTGGCAGGTGATTGAATCAATAAGAATACTTGAGAAAAACAGTCAGCTCAGTAACTACCTTCAAAATTTCTTTAGAGGAAGAATGGAAATACCTGCACTATCATCAGTTATGAAGAGCGGAGCAGACAGCTTGCCGAAAATGTTCAGATACATAAAACACAGAAGCACGTCGCGTGCTCATTGTATTACAAACTTGCAGTTTTCTTTTTATGTTTCATATTTAAGAGATGTTTGCATCTCATAACACAGTTCGCAAACATCTCTCCAAAATCTGGTGAAAGTTCCATTTAATCATTTACTACTAGCTGTATAAATGGTAGTTAGCTTGCACAGAAATTTTTGTTATCATAACCATTGGTATTTCTACACTTACGGGCATGAAAAACACCACGAGAACAGCAGCTGTTTATCATCTGACAGCCAACATTTACAGCCATTTTATGATTTTTATTTATTTATTTATTTATCTTTTTTAATGCAGATAACCCATATTGGAGCAGCAGAGTCTCCTGTGGCTCAAGTGCCCAGTGACACAGCGATGGCAAGGAGTGCCTAACCAGTTCCCCGAGGCAGACATTTCTTTTAATAAAGCTCTAAACTCTAAACTTTGGCTCATACTTGTAAATAGTGAATACACATATAGAAATCTGCATCAGCGCACAGGGAACTTACAAACGGAAAGAAAAGACTTAATTTTTCAGCTCTTGCGCCTACAAAATCAATGTTTCTGTTGAGTGGAATATGCACTTTTTAAATTTGCAGTTTCCATTGGAACTTCACAAGTTTTGTTATTGCAGGATCTTAAAATAAATACAAGCAAGACAACTCTCCCCAGGCTAAGAAAGCAACAACGCAGTCACACACTTAAGTAAGTGTTTAATTACAAAGAAAGCTGCAGGCGTCTAGGACTTGAAACCGCAGTTAACGCACCTTCTAGCCAGCATACCTAGTAAAGCTGGTACAGCTCTCGTAAAAGCCTCACGGTATTGGTTATCCTTTTCCTTTCCCAAGGTTCGGCGGAGTGCTTTCCACTGCCTTTTGTGGAACAGGATCAGGCCCTCCCCATCACACACCTGCAGCTGGGTAGCTTTACCATTATATTTAGTCAAGTGAAGCACAGTGTGTACCACGCTGACCTCTGCGCACACAGAAAAATTTATCTACGTTGAAGACTACCTTCGACCGAGCTCTGGAAATAGCTTATTTTCTGTAGAAATGTCCCCATCACACCAAAGCTTCCTTCACGATGCAGCTGCTGGTCTGAGTGCACAATAACAGCAGTTTGCGACGGCGGGTTCTGCTTTTGTCCTTCGCTACTGTATAATAATTTACTCAATATCAGAGTCTTTCTGAAAGACAGAGCGCTTGTAACTGCTTGCTCTTCTTGCCTTTTCCCGTTTGTTTTAGAGCAGCAGGAAGAGTACTTTAAGAGACAAAAGGGTTAGAGACACACCGATATCTTTTTTCTCTCTCCCAAATTCTCCAAACTTGATTTGCTCAAGTCTAGGTGATAATACAGTGCCCCGGCTCTTCACGTCTCCTTTCTATGTGCCCTCATCTGTTCCTTTTTGCGTTATTTTTTTTTAAAGTACATTCCCCAGTTTTCATCTCAAAATATGTTCTATATGCTGGGGAAAGTAGTAAAAAGATACGGAGGAAGTAAATAAGAAGCCTGGGTAATTTAGGAGGTGGCATTTCAAGGGTTCTGGAAACCTCTAGCCGTTCAATATCCCTTAGAGATTTGGATTAGGTAGGTTATAGATCACAGGATACACTCTTCAATAAAATTTTAAACATTCTCATTAGCTAACAGAAGTCTATACACAGAAAACAGCTGTACAGCTGTTAAGGATTGTCTGTGCTCACTCTGCATTGTAAAGGCAGTGCACGCAGAACTACCAGCCAAGTACCGGGAGGGGAGGAGGGGAGGGCTCCCCGCCTCTCCAGTGACAGGGAAACTCGCACTGGGCTCTGGATCCCTGTCACTCAGCCTCACAGATGTTAACCGAGTTTACTACCGCTTTCTGCTCATTGCTTGCAGGTTGCTGGAGTAATTGGTTGAACCAAAAAAAAAAGCAAACGACTGCTAATAATACAATAAAAGCAAATTCTAGCCAGTACAATAAAAATAGGAGGCAGTTTATGCTTTCTGAGCGAACAGTATGTGAATTTATAGACAAACAGGCCTCTGCGTTCTCTCCCTTACACATATTGGGGATAAGGTTACATTTTATTTGTAGGGAATTTTATGGCAGTAAAGCCCATTCATTAAAGAAAGAAAGAGAGAAGAGAAAAAACAGATGATCGTTACCCAGAAATCCTCATCAGTTCTCCCCCAGTTGTTTATCCTTTAACTTTTTAAAGGAATTTTTAGACAAAGATGCTTTCTTTCTCCCCTGGAAAAGAAAAAGGAGTGGGGGCAAGACGTAAGGTTTCACCCAGGCGCTTTTCAAACCTCTTTAGGCAGCACCCTGAAAACAACTTTCCTTTAATGAAGACCTTTCTGGTGCTCTCTTCAATATTCACTTAAAAAAAAATTAAAACTTCACAAGTTCATAAGGACGGATCCCTGGGTAGGACTTTTATTAAGTCTTTTCTATTTACTTCCTACCTAGATAAGATCTTAATCACAGCCCCCAAATTATCCGCAATGACATTTATCAACTCTAGTCATCTTTTCTTTAGCATGCTCCGCCTGACCAGTCGGCTTTTCTTCCACCCCTTCCTTTCAATGGAAGTTAATTTCGAGTACATGATTTATCTTGCTGGGCTAACAGCACTGAGGCAGCCCACCTTTTCAAAGGGCTGGCCAGGGAGTGAATTATAGCAGAGTTGTCCAGTGATTGCGTTCCATAGGGAAGGAGAATAGGCAGCCAGTATGTTGCCCCGATGTGGCGCTGGGACCTTTTCAGCAACTGAAGAAAAAAAGATTGGGCCTCTGACCGTGGGGCTGACAGGCAAGCGTTATATCAGCAGACAAAGGCTCGAATACCTGAAAGGATCAGAACTCCATGTACTCCGAGATGTGATGTTGTTTACAACACCATACGCTGACCCTGTCCTGAATTTACATGATATCAGTGCCGTGGTCTTTTAACCTTTCTTCATTCTTCTTCCTGCATCTTCACACAGCTATTAGCATACAGAGAATTAGAAACGACCACATTAAATCCACCAACAGTTTGAAATCCTTTGCACGCATTCTGCAGCAAGCGTTGCTGAAATGTATAATTTCTCTGCATGCCCTGTATATATCCAGGGGCTCTGTTTGGTTTGGCAATGGCTTTCATTCAGTATCTATTAACATTCAACTTCTGTTTGTAAAGGGCATGTACAACCCACTCAAGTACATATTTGGCACAAGCCACAGTCATTTAGGATTGGTCCAGGAGTACAGCTGGTGCCATCTGGGGCAGGATAATAAGAATCTTTCACAGAGATCTCAGAAGCTGTGTTTTCATATTGCTTGTTCCTTCATCGCGTTATACAAATGGGGGTGGTTTATGAATGTGCTCCAGTTCAGAGTCAGCGGCTCGTCCGGAACCGCGAGCTCCAACTGTACTAGGAGGGGATAGCTCCGGCAGCTTTGGAGGTGCCATTCAAACGAGCACCCCAAATCCGCCGGGTCCTGGCTCCTGATAGCTAAACAACCTGAAACCCCACCAATTTTCAAGCAGCAAGGAAGATTTCCAGCACTTTCTGGTTTACTGCTAAAAAACTACCTATCGCCTTGCTGATAATTCCACCTTCCCTACCAACAGGGTTGGGAAATTCAGAAGTTGCGGCTTGTCTGAGGGAAAGGGAGAGAATTTCTCCAACATAATAGGAGATTCTGCAGGGTTTAGTGCAAAAGTTTCAGCTGGGTCTTAACACGTATCACTGCTCGAGTCAGCAGTGAAAGGAAATTTCTTTGATCAGAAACCACTTGACACTGTTGAAAAACCTGGGGCCAGATGACCTGAAGTCTTCTACCTCCACTTAGCTGTTTATTTTCCTGTTCACCGAGTTCTTCTAGATGGTACACTACACAATTCTAACACTTCGCGTTGACTTGGGAAAAATAAAAGCCCTTCCTATTCCAGTTGGTACATCCACTCCCACCCTCCCCTTCACGAGGAGCCTGCGTCAGCGAGCCCGCGGACCAAAGGACAGCCCGTGCCGGTCCTGCCCGCGCCGGGCACCATCAGCTCGGGATACCCACCGGCGGTGCCACGCTGGCGGCGGTTCTGGTAGCACGACCCGGACCAGCCCGCGTGCGACGTGTATGAACATCAGCGTCAGGTCTAAGGGATGGAGGAGCAACCGTAGCCACAAGAAAGCCACTAATCAACTAAGGAAACAGTTCTTCGCATCAAATTATACGCCTCCAGGGGTTGGGAAACGGGGAAATAATTATGTTTCCAGTCGCTACCAGAACATAGACCCTTTCGTGCCATGTCACTGTACCACACAAAGCTAAGATGAGAACAGATGTAATCTTCCTCTGATACAAGGGCATCCTGACTATCCAGTCAAGCCAGGCACTTTTTTTGCTCCTCTCTTTTAACCACGTACAATTTGTTTTCTCAATACGTGGTACCTTTTGCTGCTTTCAAGGCTCTAAGGAAAGATGCACGTTTCTTTTAGTTAGTTTCTAGGGGGGTCGCAGGGGAGGGTGATACTGCTTTGAAGAGACCGATGACATTGTGGAAGGTCCATTGCAAATTCAACACGAGTGCAATACTCAGAATTACTTCCATACAAACCTGCTCAGCCTTCGAAAAAGCAAGCACTGTCATCTGCTCTACTTGTTACCAATGCAAAATACAAGCAGACCCCTCCTGAACATTTAGGAGAGCTTATGTTTCTCTGTGTGATTTTTAAAATACTTTTCTCCACTGACCACGTTACTTGAGCTTTTGTTACGTTCCAGTGGAAAGAAGGGAATTCAGCAAGCTGCATTCCTCTGACAAGCCACCACAACTGTCAAACTTGCGACTGACCGATAAGGATTTTTTACAAAGTGGAAACCTTTGGTTATTTCTCATTCCATTCACAATGGTTAAAGTCATATTCACCATTCAACACAGAACTTCGATAAAAATATTGTGCTTTATACAAAAAAAAAAAAAAAAAAAAAAAAATCAGGCTTTTCTCCCCTTTGTACCACGCTCGGTGCGTAGCTACAGCTGTTAAAGCTGACCCACTCACTCATAGCAGAGTCACATGCAATAATAATTCTACATGTGAGTTGGCCTGAAAGCAATGTATAATTTTCTTGAATCGTTTTACTAGCCTAGCTCCCAACTTGCAGCAGCAGGCAGCTTCCGAACAAGAGCTGAAATACGAGCTCCGTTATTCTTTTTTTGGTTGGACGCATCATTCACATGGTATCGTCTCTATTCTGCAATTGGTGAATATACAGGAACTCATACACAAAATCTTGGGGATTTTTTTTATGTTCCGATAGAAATTAAAGTTCTGTTACAACAGACTCGCACTATTCCCAAACACTGCTCCACCTGCAGGGAAGACCGGCTAGTAGGAGAGTCGTTAACAGTGAAAACCAAAGGGCTAAACACAGTCAGAATCCAAGTAGATACCTGTGAAAATTATCACTAGTATATATTTCTCATCCAGCCAAGATAAAGATACATGTAACATGATACCTATAAATTAAGTATTACACTGGAGGAAAATAAATTGATAACCAAAATAGGTATTCATCCCTTAATCGTTCTTTGTCTAACTGTCTGGCACCATCCTGGCACTGATATTTTCTGGTTCATGAATAGCCTCTGCTTATGGGAACGGTAAAATCACTGAGCACCTACAGGGTTATTAAAAGATGTCCAGCTTCTTGAAACTTTGCAAATCCTAATCCTTTTAACATCTGCCTACAGATCTGTACACACCTCGTTTCCAACCTCATCTTTCCAAAGAAGGGCATGAATTAGCAATCGAAAAAATCAACACATACACACATGGGGACAAAAAACCATCTCCGGGTTTTACTGACAAAGTTTGCCAACATTTTACGAAGAGGAAGAGAGATAACGGTATATTTTCTTGTAAGACGTGCATTTCTAGTCTGCTGATGAACACAGATAAAGATGAAGAAAGTCACTGTTGTTAATACAAGAAATATGTATTTTAAAAACTTAAAACTGTATGTGCCTATACTTGAGTATAAAAATGCCTCTCATTCAACTTAAGACCATCTTGTGACAGGCAAATACATTATGCAAACTGTAAATACAGCTACTTTTTTTACTGGAATTTTGTACTCCGTGGCCTGTGGTTCTCCATAAGCGCATACAAGAAGGAAGCTGTATTCTGTTGGAGACGGCATGCTTAGCTTTGTTTCATTATTCATATGCTTAGATTTCAACAATGTAAGAATAAATTGCAGAGGTGAAGAAGGGAAAAAATAATTAGGAGTGCAAGAAAATGCAAGAGCACATTAGGGTGTTAAAAGGGTTGGAAGTGTGAAACCCAAAAATAAACATTCTGCTTAATATATTAAGGTAATGTTTTGATGTATGCTAAGCAAATCAATATTTGAAATCATGGTAAGAGAGCTTGCATTTCCAGCTGGTGTAAGGACATAAAAACCGAACAGATTGTATTTAGAGCAAACCTTACCATTGCAGTGTTCTGCAATATCACAAGCTTGCATTTAGTGGCATATAAATCGTGTTATTCTCTGTTTACATTAGGATTAACTTTGTGGATTGACACTGAAGAACTGTAAAAAGAGTTTTAAAACCCCTCACTTTTGTGTTCTTTTCTTAACCGCATTAGCTACTGTAAGCTAACTTGACTAGCAATAAAGACAACTGGATTGCGAGGGCTTTTTCAAGCAGGAGCCTCCCAAATGTGCTCCTGTTTGGAAACTGCCTTTGCAAGGGCCATTGAAATGGAACCAGCTGGGACTTTCCTCCATCTCAGGTGTTAACGTTAAAAAACAAAAACAAAAATCAAAACAAAACAAAAACCAAAAAACCCCACCACACACCTTTCCAAAAGAGACGATGAAAGTACTGTTCTCCTTATTCTCCATATGTTGAAAGTATACTACCGCAGTGGACCAGCAGGAAATTAAACGTTTTGTGAGAAAACAATGGAAGCAAACAAAGCAAACACAGCTGATGAAACACAAGGTGAGGTTCACATTAGCTTCTTTCTGCCAAGAGATACTATCCTGACACCCATAGAAAAGATGCACGATGGCATGCGTATTTCAGTAGCTGTGCCTATTCTACCCTGCTTAAATCTGGAGGCAGTGGATGAAATCCCAAACCATAGGAAACTCCTTCGTCCTCCAACAAGTAACACCACAACTACAGAACAGAGGAGTTGGATGGCGTATGGCTGTCAGGAGCAAAAGATGGTGTCCAGGGAAAGACCCTGAACAGATTACCCCAGGAAAAAAAAAAACAGCAGGCTTTCTCAAACCACAAGACAGGCAGAACACAGTGCCCAATGGGACAAATATCCTCATGCTTTTACCGTGTTTCGGAAACGTAGGAAGCTCAGTTTCCTTCAGTACACGCCCTTTGTGCTAAGGCATAATTTATTCACTAGTCCAACCTTGATTTAGCTAACCTATGCTAAACTGAACTCAATCAAGCCAGGCCTGGTTTAACCTGAAATCGCAATGTCCCTGAAATACTTTAACTCAGTTTCAACCGATCCTCAGAAAAAACCACTTTGATTGACCAGATTAGTGCAAACCCTAGTATGAAACAAACCCTGAGAAAATGGTTTCTCTACATGTTAGCATTAGAAATGCACGCCATCAGATAATAAAATCTTTCAGGCAGCAAGATGACCTCCAGAGATCCCTTCCAACCAACGCTTCTGTGATCCAGCAAGTACAGCCTTGGTCCGCGCTTACGGAAGTTTGCTTCGGTCCTGTTTGAGATATCTTTGCTTTGTTGAACCACGCAGGGTGCCGGGGTCAAGCCTCAGAGAAAGCTAGGCATTTTGCAGAGGTAAATATTAAGGAACTTGCACGCACAAACACCTGCGTTCGATAGTTATCGCACGACTCGCCTGGGTCGCCTAAGTGGGAGGGTGGAGAGAGCTTAGCTGAGACAGCAAGGGCCAGCCACGTCTGGGCTGCAAGCATCGAGCCCGCTCTGGAGTGAGATAATTGCTCATTCACAGGAGCGTCTAAGCAAACCTGGGACAATCCCCGATGACACTCCTGGAGCTAAGTATTAAGACCCGCAGATGCCAACCTAAAGCACAGGCAGCCGAGGAAGCGTAGTTCAGAGGAAGTTGAAACATGCTGCTGAGGGTACGCCGCTTTGCCAAAAGGCCAGTCCGCACACAAAGAGAGTCCTGTCATTGTGGAGGAGGTCCATCTTCATGGCAAATCTGACAAATGTCTTATTATTACTATTATTTTTTTTAAGTGGGCTTGTTCTCTCTGGGTCACTTTACTCAAGCCTGCCCAACCTTGGTAATAATGAGCTGAGGCTGGTTAAGCAGCTAATTAGCATGCCGTTTGTTAGACGAGTTAAGAATGTAATTATTGTGAGTAGGCAGAGCCTGCCGATGGAATGCATTTTGAAGGTTACCATAGGAATCTTTCCTTGGTCTATTCATTCTGAATGTAATACTAATCACTATCATAAGGAAAGGATTGCTTGGATATAGACTGTAGGTTAACATCTGATTAGATTTCCAGTGAACAAAGCAATTCAGGCAGTTTGTTTGTTAACCCTTTTGGGTCCTGCCAAAGTGTCCTGACCTGCGCGAAGAACTCCGCGCCGGCGGGTCCCCCTCCCCTGCCCTGGGTTTGAAGTCACAGCATCCTGCTGCAGAGCTCGGGGCTCTAATTGCAGAGGGCAGGCTGAATGCTGTCCTCCAAATGTGCTGAAATTAGCGAGGTATTCACCAAAACTGGCACGGCAAGCCGTCTATTACCGCTTTTTTCACTTGTAGATCGGTCGGGTTCAAATTGTGCCGGATAAATCAAAGATCTGATTAAAACAGTAACTGGGAAAAACTAAAGAGCAGAACCGCAGCATTCTTCTTTTATTTATTTCAAATACATGGTTCCTCAAGCATTCAGCGCGGAAACCTGCAAACAAACATCCTGGGCACGAGTCCATCCTAGCCTTATGACAGCTCCACCCTATAGCCCTTACACGGGAGGTCGGTTTGCTCTTCGAGCGAGAAGCTAACCACCGGCCTTCGTTACACCGTCTTGGAAAACACGGGGCTAGCGTACCACACCGCAGGGAGTACGTGGACACAGTCCCCCGGCAAGCCCGTGCAGATACAAATGCCACCAGAGGACCCTCTCGTTTGATAGCTCTCTGGTGCCGGAGGGGGATAGGAACTGGTTGCTCTGCAGTCCAGGTCTCGGGCACCTCCGCGTTCCTTTAACCACGTCAGCAGAAGAGTCCCCAGACACCCCAAACCCAACTTGATCTCTCACCTTCAGGAGAGCTCCTCCCAAAGCAGATGCTTCGGCGGAGCATTGCGGAGCGAAGCACCCATAAGCAGTACCTGCTCAATATAATCCTTCTGTGGATGAAGAGCTGCTCTCTGTTTAAAGAGTGCAAATGCGCTACCTTTTGTCAGAAAGGAAATTCATGTAAATTTATCCTTTGTTCCTCTGCCCCCAAAAGTCACAGTCAGCAGAGCTCGCATTTACACCAGTACAGCTTTAAAGAACCGTGGATGTTCATTAAATCGCCTCTGCATATTTTGCTCTTTTTCTCCCCTTGAGGCTGCCTACCAGAATCTCCCAGTGGTGTTCCTTAGCTCTTATCCTAAAAATATTATAAAAAATGAAGTAGTGAATACCCCAATCTGAATGCATTCTGTGTCCAGCATCATGCTGTTAGCAGCTCACTTGCGAGGCCCAAGTCTCGGCGGGAATTTACAATTCATCGGCGACCAAACTATTTTAATGTTATCAACACATCTTTACCCTGGCATATGAGTGTGTGACTTATGAAGAGAGAAGCAATTTGTTTCATGAATTTCATCCTTTGTTATTGAAAGCTGCTGGATTTGGATGTATAAAGACCTGTGCCATTAAGCCACAGGGCAGAAGCATCCTATGGGCTAACAAGTTTGTTTGCTTGTTATTATTATTTTTTAAATACAAATTACTTTAAAAGTAGCATTATGTAGGGCTCTGAAGGTGCTTTACTTAAATCTTGTGCGTCTTCCAAAAGATTGTAGAATATGAAGAAAAATGCACGGAACAGTCCGTGATCTCAATTCAATGGGAAAATACTGGCTGGTTTCTAACCAAATTAATGTATATAATTCAGTGGTTTTACAATTGTCCAATCCAGCGTACCTCTAAATAACTGTATTTATTAGAAAATGTGGATTTATTAAAACAGGGATTTGTCTGGTGTCTTTTTAAGAAAATTTAAAAAGATAAAGGAGGATCGGTGTGAAAAGACAATTTGACGTTTACTATACAGCTCTTTTTTTGCTGCAAAATGCTGTCTGCTTCAAATGAGAGGTCTGATTTGTAAAGAAGTCTTAAAAGTAAGGGTGAAGTTGAAATAAATATTTAAGGTTACCGAAATAAAGTGTTTCTATTGACAAAATTCCCCCCCCCCCCCCGAATAATTAACAGTTTGTGGGTTTAAAAAAAAAAAAAAAATGCTCAAACCCGATTCAGGCTGCTTGAAACAGCGGCAATTCTCACAGAACAAAACTCTCTTGGCTGTGGCAAGGTAGAGCACTAACCGATTGCCACCACGCAGGCGCTGGGCTATAGGGTGGACGCGGCAGTTGTGCCCCAGCACTCCGTTTCCCTCGGTCAACGTTGGCCAACATTGCACGAGCGTGCGGTGGGTACAAAATGTCACCACAATACAGATCACAGCTCTAGCAATTTCATTACAAACCTTTTTTGCATTGATGCGGGCTTCTTGAAATAACACAAGTTTTGTGAGAGATCAACTCTAGGTTTTCCTTGGGCAAAACTTGAGAACTGAGGCAATTTTAGACAGCAATTAAATTGGATTTCCTGAAATAGCAAAGGACTAGATCAGCTCTTTCATGCGAAGGTTGGAAAAAGTAGAAAAAGTTTTCTTTGTATTATTTCAAATACAAAACCCTCAAAGCATTATTTTGATCATTTATTTTCTCAAGTTAGTATATAAAAACAAGAAGCCAGGAAACTAAGAGGAATAATATTTCAATCCAGCTTCCACTAGATTACCAGATTCAACAAGAAATAGAAAAAAAGTATTCTTTGCGAACTATTGTTCTCAAGCCAGTTCTTTCACTCTAATTTTGGCTAATTAAATTAATCTGGTAAGCAGGTGTAAACCCACTTGTTTAAGCAATGGTTTGGGTTGCTAAAAGGAGAGATTGGAGGTATTTGCACAGTAAGAGATTTGTACAAGGGAGCATTAAACCCCATCAACAAGAGGAAACTCCACTCAGGATGCAGAAAATCCTGTTTAGCACTTAGCAAATCGTACCAAATGCGAAATGCAGTCTGCTTCTAATCCAATATACTAACATGAAGGTGAAGTATAATCATCTGTTTTCTGATGAAACTGAAAAGTGCAATCGCTATGTTAAGTATGTTTTACATGGTTAATATTTTATGTGGTAAACAGAACCGCATACGTGCTGCTGTCCTTTGACATTTGCATTGTCTATGGGATCAGTAGTATGCTCAGTTTTTATTCAAGAACAGTTACTATCCAACCTTTAATTGCAATGGAGACCTTTTTCCACATGCACCTTCTTTTGCAGAAATACAAACTGACCAGGTTACCAACAAAGATCGCAGACAAGCACGACATCCAGCACGCTAATCGTCACCAGAGGCAAAGTAATATTTAAGAAAAACAAATCGATTCCAATCAGAGAAAAAAAAAATAGTATCAACAAAAAGCCAGAATTCAGTCTCACCGACAGCGAGTTATAACAGATCACCCTCAATTTGCAAATATTAAAAGTTGGTTTGGTGCGATTATTATAATTTGGCACTAAGGAATAGCAGCTAACATGAAAAATGCTTGATTTCTGTTTCAAAGTTTGTTTGACCTTTCCCTGGGTTATAAGCATGCTGGAGAAGAACGATAGTTCACCACCTGGAGCACAAAGGAAGCTGTACCGAACCTTCAGCCTTTTGGATCCCACGAACAACAGACCCCCACACAATGCCTTATTTACAAACCCGTCAAGTTCATTATCCGACACTTGGTCCACCAACCAGGCATGCATGTCCCCGTTTGCTGCATTTCAAAAGGACTTCTTTGAACCAGCAAAAAGAATGGGACAACATTCGTTCCCATTGAGGTATCTACAGGTGGGATGGCAGAGCGTGCCAGTATTTTGTGAGAAAAGCTGTAAGGCTGAGTGTAAGGGGAGGAGGAGGAGGAGGAGAGGATCACAGTGATACGAGCTGTGACTGTGTGTGTCCCGTGTCCCCACAGTGCTGGGCCCTTGCCAAAGACCAGAGGAAGCATTTAGAGACAAAGCCATGGTGGTGTTGCCTGTGAGCTCCTTGAGACATTACATCTGCTCAAAATATCCCTCCTTCCTCCAGCTCCCACCAGAGCCCAGCCCCTCGGCTGCTAAGGGTAAGCCAGCTCCGGCAGCTGAGCGAACGCGTTACAAAACCCGTGCAAAAATATTTGCCTCAGGTCCGCTGCAGCCATCCCTCCCAAGACAACCTGGGTGGCAGAAGGTCTCCGGCAGTGCACCTAGCCCGTGCCTCGGCATCACCAAAAGGCTGGTTCCTCCCTTAGGGACCCCGCAAGAGGATCACGCTGTCATTCTGGGACTCCCTGGACGCCACAAGGACATCCCGTTGCCCGAGCCACCCTTGCACTGAAGGATGCTCATTCCTAATACTCCACTTCGTATTTATTTCAATGGCGAGGAAGCTGGACAGTCAAGCAAAATGGCCATTTCATCTACCTCGTTCAGTAATAACAACCTGCAACAACAATTAACGTCCCTCCTCTTTTCCCCAGTCCAAAGCACTTTTGCTCTTCCCCCTCCCACCCGCCCCTTCCAGATTTGCTCCTGTTTTTCGTCTATTTGTGAAGGTGCCCAAGACAGGAGCTCACTTAATACGTTCCCTTACGCTTGTGGCGCAACAGCCTATTCAGTACAGATAAGCCCCTTTAGAAATGAAGGGGAATTTAATTCAGTGCTTGAGTGACAGCAGGAAGATTTATCCCCTCAGTAGACAATACGGCTTTTGGGGCTTTAATCTTGCCCAGACAATGGGCTGTTTCTCGGCCCTCATCTTGTGCTTTTCCCACGATGTTCGGTGATTAACCGGGGCTCCATTGGATGGAAGCCACTATCTCTCATTTAAGAGTGTTTGCGCCTCTGTCAAGGACCAGGGAGGGAGGGAGGGAGGTGGGAAGAAGAGAAAGGAAAGGGAGGGGGGAAAAGTTTAACTCATCTAGGAGAAATGCTGCAAGGCTGTAGACTGGGCCCAGACAGATGCCAGCACTATCTGCAGTAGGCAGGGCTGGTTGACAAAGCAGATGGATACTGGCATTGTCACCTCTGGGAGAGCGGTGGGCAGGGCCCTATTGATTTATTTCGAACAGAAGCTCCTCATTTATTTCATTACGGTCTTTATTTAGAAAAAGCACTTGTCACAGACTGAAATCCACTGGTCCGTAGATACGTGCTGCCTAAGTTTAAGCGCAAGTGCTTTTCTAAAAAGGAAGGAATCGAAGGATGCGCGGAAGCCTGCTCTTAAATCAGCCACTGTGCTCACGGTTCAGAGGAAAAAGGTGAAGTCCTGCACTTCCCTAGCAAAGATACTCAGATACCATAGCCGAGGACAACCACACAGAGAGCTGGTACATCAGAAGCACCTGCAAAATACAGCAGGTACTCTAAACACCTTACAACAGAGGCACTTATCTCCATACCTGCATTGCACAAAGTGTTATGGATTATTTCACTTTATGGGTGAAGACTATGACATCATTAGAAAGTTCACCACCGGTAAGTTTTCTCATCCCTAGTGAGGGGCAACCATTACTGCTACTCTAATTTCTAAATTAGTCTTTGTGGCAAAAAAATGGTTTATGTCCTTCTTACTGAGAGAAAATATTCTGGACACCAATGCTTCAATTTTGGTAATGAGCAGAAATACAGATTTAGCCTCAAAATAACATCACACTGTTCTGAGTGGATGTTTATTACAGTACCTCTATGCCAATTCAGTCGTAATGGTCAATATCAAGGCATTGCCGTGTCAAGATCCTTTTACACAGAAAAAGTTCCTGCCAAACGAATGTAATTTTTCATTTTGTTGGAATTCTATTGTCAGTTTGTGTTTAAGAGTTCAGTTTATTATAAAAAGTAGATTGCTCTATGCACCTACCATCACAGAGTTTCTTAACTCCCACAGAAGATGACAGTAGCCTGTTTGGCACTGAGTGGGGAGACGGGACTGAAAAGTTCCTCTCCAGGGCCCAGGGGCCGCAAGGGAAGTAAACATTCAGTCTTTCGTCTTTCTCAAAGGGCACTAGTTCAGAGTAATAGGACTTCGGGAGGCTCATGCAGTTGTGCTTGATAAATACTTCAGCAATCCTAACGTGGTGTCTGCTACCTGAACCACTAAACGAAGCAGCAAGTGGAACAGAACCACTGCACACAAATGGCTGTAAAATTTAAAAAAAAAAAAAAAAAAAAAAAAAAGAAAGAAAAAGAAAACAAAACCAACAACAAATAAAAAATTAACAAGTTTACTTTTGAAAGAGGAATCCTTTTCTGCGCTCTTGAGACCTGCCCACTGGGGATATCTTGGCAGCAGTCGAGGAAAGTAAGTTACATAAGGGTAGAGGGCTCTTCTATAGGTTTCCTACTCCCAACTAGCGAAGGGGCACAGTCTCATCAGATCACATCACTGACGCTTTAGTACCTGCGGGCATCGGCTATGGCCACGGCACAACAGCATCAGGTACTGCACTTACACGGCCAAAACAGTCTCGCTCTAGAGCGTCAGCTGGCATTGACGGCTCCTGCCAGACACGTCAACACGGAGCTTCTTTTCTCTGGCCAGTGGACTGGCTCAAAGATGCTTTGTTTTAGCTATCACACGTCTCTCATTCTCTGATCCTACCACTGCATATTTGGATGACTCAGCTGAAAAAAATGTTGCAGTGTTCTCTTTTGTTGATGTGAATGTTTGGGAGCAGCTGAGCCAAAAAGCAGAAGCATATGTTTCTCCCTGCACTGAGACTGGAGTGTGTAATCCAATAGACACAGCTGAGTCGAGGCCACCAACAGACTGACGTGCCCACTGAGAAACAGGCCCACGTTTAGTACACGGGGTGCCCGAAGGGTGGCACAAATTCTGCCCCTGCGAGAATACTCTCGCCGCCCGCCAAGAGAAAGGTGGCAACTCTTTCAGTTAACATGGAACTAGTAAGTGACCCGGTGTTCCTTGCTTTGGGAGGAGAACAGGAGGGGTGAGCGGTGGGGGAATCACCAGATCGTGCTATTTCGTGCGAGGGCTCCCCTTCGCACTGCTGCGTTTGCACTGGGGGGCTGTTGTAAACAACAGGGAGAAATATTCCCTACCATATTGTCTCCAGTTGGAATAATTTTTGGCACAAAACCGTGGAAACCAAACGACACGCGTGGGCTGCCACTCATGAAAGGGGGTGCCTGTTCCTGAGGGGTGGTCCTGTAGGTTCTGCCAAACGGCCCAAGTAAGTGGAGATGCTCAGCCTCACCTGTGAGGCTCAACATTGTCTCGACGATCACAATTAATTTGCCTCCTTTTTTCCATCTTCTGAATCTCCGCATTTCTGAATTTCCAGGTTTCAGTTATCACACAAAAAAAAGAAGAAGTCTACAAGATTGTTCAGGCAGCAGATGAACAGTCTGAGAGCAGTACAAATGACTGGAGCTTGCACATTAATTACACATGATGACACCTTTCATTGCTATTGGATGTACCTTCAGGGTAGATTTTTTTCTTACTACTTTGTTTTTATTTCTGCACTAAGGAAATTAACATGGAAAATGATCAGAGCCTCTTAGCCTCAACACACATTCATATGGGGCCGTGGGAGGGTATTGTTTAAGATTTCCTTAACTTCGTATTTGGGACATTGCAGTTCCTTCAACCACAAGTTCAAGTCCCTGAGGAGTCACTGAAGTTCTTCAGTCTCTTTAATGAGATCAGCTGAGTGAACAGGGGGAGTTTTGAGTCACGTTTAAAGGTAAATGGGTTAAAAAGAAAAGGTGTTATAGAATATTTTAAGGTTTGGGGTTTATTTTTGGTTTAGGGTTTTTGTTTTAAATTTGGCCACAGTCGGACTGCATTGTGGGACACGCTGGGGACTACCAGCCCACCACTGCTCACCTGCCAGCGTTTCTGTGAGCTCATCTCCAGGAACCTTCAGGACAGGAATCATGAGTTTGTGGAATAAAAAGTCTATAAAGCCAATACCATCAAGAGGTGTTTAAACAGCTAATATAGTCCACTATGGCGTACCGGGGACTCTCTGTCTGCACTCTTTGCCCTCTTCCTTTTGTCTTTGACTCCTGTGAACTCATTTAAGACTCCTTTGAGGGCTCACTATAGTTCCCGGGAACATTTTCAACACCTTTACACTGAGCTGAAACAGGCCTTTAACACGCCAAACCGAGAAGCACCTCTATACATCCCCTAGCACGCCCTAAATGCAGAAGGGCTTTGGTTTGCTTTTGCTGCTCCTCTGTCCTAACAGATAAAGGCCCTGTCTTCCACGTCACTTTACGTAAATTAGGCATGTATGAGACCAGTGTCTTCTAGCGAGTGACTAACGCTGCCTACAGCCGGGCAAACCACGGCCCTTTCTCTTCCCCCGCAAAACAGCGGGGCCCGCCAGCGACTCTGGGCACGCTGCAAATTAGTCATTGGGGCTACACGGGCATCCTGGAATACTTTCTCTATCTTGACTTCCAAGCTATTTCAAACAGTGTTTTTCTGTTCTATTTTAAATGGTGAATGCAGGGAGGAGGGAGGGGAGGGAGGAAAGAACACGAGAGGAACAAAAATAAGATTAAAATAAAAGACCATATAGGGAGCCCACAGAAAAACAAATGTCAAGGCCCAATTCCCATGTCATCTCAACCACTGTGAACCCAGAGTCATTCCATTTAACTTAGAGAGATCAAACTGCGGCTTATAATTTTTACAGCACCTTTGTCTGGCCCAGCATTTAGAGGAAGTGGGGAAAGTAGAAGGAAAATTATTCTGTACAGGCTTCCTGAAAACTATGAGGGACTTTTGTGGTAGCGGCAGTAGGGTAAAACAGATCTGCGTTTAGAAGAAATACACCATAAACATCAAATTCATTTGGCAACCCCCCCGACCACTGCGGGCCCCACAGCCAGGCCAGCACCAGCCGTACCCATCGCTGTACTTCTGCCACTGCGGGGAGGGCACGTATCGGTGGCTACCAAAAGCCACAGGACCTCCTTCGCCCTGCAGAGACCCCCCCCTTTTCCTTTCAGAGACACCTTTGCGCTAGGTCCTGGAACCAAAAGCAAGGGCTTTTTGCGTCCTTTACTCGAAGCTACGCTTTCCCTCCCCTCTCTCGCATTTACAGTACAACCACCAACGCCAGCAACGAGGTCCCCGCGAAACGGGGCCACGGCCAAGGGAATCCTCTGTGGCAACGGAGGGGCTGGGAGCGCAGCAGGCTGTGCCAGGGCTTCCCTTGGGAGAAGCGAGCAGGAAAAACTCCCACAGACGGCAGCAGCAATAGGAACGAGCGGCCCGTGTGCCTGAAGACAGGCTGACACCCTGCCAAACGTGAAATAATTCCTGCAGCGACTGCACCGGGCTCTTACACAGGGCACGGGAGTCCCCTGCTTCAAGACGGGTAATCTCAGACCCACAGGGCCAAATCTGCGATGCAAGCTTAATGAGTGAGACATTGCCATACCTTCGAGCCCCAAATCGGAGTCAGGCATTTAACAACATTGCCGGTCGCAGAGAGCCTGCTGATCGTTACCACGTCTTTTGATTGCCAGTTCAGCATCACATTAGCCATATCCTGGTGCTCCCTTAACTGCGGCTATTCCCTGGAGAGCCCAGGTGATGATTACCATTTACCAGGGTTGAACTCCAGCTGAACCCTGGGAGGCCAAGGTTGCTGAACAAGTGGCATTGTACAAGTCCTGAGCCAAGCTGGCAATGTGGCGCGGTCTGGCAAGGCACGTGTTTCTGGTTACTGCCCCTGAATGGGGCAACGCGGAAGGTTTTCCGCTCGTATGCGTCAAAATATCCTGCGATAATGGCACGTGCAAATACCAGCTCACCTCTGCTTCAGAGGAGCCCTCTGGAGCTAAGGTGCTCCTCTACGGAAGAAAGCAGCACTCATCTGCAATACCCAGTGTCCCTTCGCCCTCTTGACTTTGAAAAAAGTATTTCTAATGGCTGCTTTCAGCTCATTCAGGCTGGCTGCTTTGTGAGAAGCTGCTGAGAGAGAAGATCAGGAACACATCAGACCCACTTTTCCAGCAATTGCTCGCAGTTTACGGAGGTCTCCTCTCTCCAGGCTCTGCACACCCTCTACAGTCCCCGAGATGAATCTGTGGGACTCGCTCAACACCGTGTGACGCCGCATTTCTATTTGGTCTCCAGTTTCTTATTAGCACGCTTACGCGGAGCAGTTCCAGACATACAAAGTCAAAAGCAAGCCAGCGATCCAGGTGACCCAGATGGGATACGAGACCCACAGGGAAAAAAACACCTTGCGCTGCTTGCAGGTATTTTGGGGTTGGATTTCTGATCAAGTGGAGCACTGCCCACAAGCAAGTTAACACATACTGTTCAAACAAGCTGACGTTGCCTTAACTCATCTAAGGTTATTATTTGTGCTGCAGTAATCCCCAGAGGCTCAAACTGACACTGGACATGGTACAACTTGTTAGTAAGAGCGAGTCCTTTCCCCAAAGAACTAACAAATCCTTACGTTGCTTATTAAGGGTGCAGAGCAAAGAGAAGAAATGGCCATGCAAAGGTTGTCCTGCAGGGCAGTGGCAGAGCCAGAAATCTTGCCTTCCTGAATCCACAAAGCTAGCCTAGCTAAGAACAGATTAGTCCAAACCACACACGTCTGCCCTGAGTGCAAACGAAAAGGTGTTAAATAGAATTTAATACAATCTCAGCATCCACTGCTTGCGTTATAGGTTACATTTAATATTAAACCGGTTTAGCAGTTTGTTTGTTGCCTTGGAGTTTAGCAGCACAAAGCTCTTCAACAGTAAGTATAAACCCCTTTGCCCTTCACCAGTCTTTGCCCAAAGCCACTAAGTGACACAATAGCTATTATACATAGACGCTCACCTTGTTTTTCTAATAGGTTTTTGTTTCAAGCATCCTTAACTTCCCAAGCCCCAGGTCAGGCTAACATAAAAGCACAAGTATTCGGGAAGCTTCCTTGCTTCAAAATTGCTGCATCTTGGCAGCAGCACTAACTCTTTATGAAATTACTCCTTTTCCTCAAATAATCCACTTAAATATATATAGAAAAAACTTGTCTATATAAGCTGCAGTCACTGCAATAACACAAATCCTAATCGAGATAGTGTCAGGTGTTTTATTTACAGGGGCTTTCAGTTAAACATGCAGGTGTGTGCATTCGCTTCTAAATATCTACAGAGTCTCCATAAATAGAGAGATTGTTTCCCACCGTCAGCTGTTTGACAATTCATATTAACCTGGTTAGCATTAGATCTTATGAATCAGTTCTTATACAGAGGATTTTCCCCAGATAAATCTCTCAAAACGTAATCATGCCAACTCACTACTGATTGTTATACAGATGGAATACTTTAGAGGCAGCATAATCCATTTGTTAAGGGAAATATACTTAGACTTTTGTCCTGACCCAGCACATATGGGGTACAACTGACAGGCCAAGGGATCAAAGTCTCTCCTTTATCAACACGCACTTGGCAGAAATGTAAACTTCCCCATATACGGCTTCATAAATTTGTTTGAACTTACTGAAGAACCAGCTAAAGACGTCTCAAGGAGTGAAAACCACTGGCCCTTTCAGCCTCAGATTATGAATAAGAAAGGCAACCCAGGGATTTTATACTGTGGAAGTAAATTTTTTTCTTCCATCTACTATTTTTAAATTTTCAGGAGAGAGGAACAGTGTTCAGATTAGCATCTTGGGTGGTATCTTTCGGTAACAACAGAGATGAAAAAGTAAAAGAAAGTATCAAAAGATTTTTGTCATAAACATAATTGGTTTGATAGTGAACTGCTTATTTATTTACGGAAAGAATCAATTGGTGCAAACCCAAGTCAAAAGATGATGCAGCATCTAATCCACCTCCCATTACCAGCTGTCCCAGTTGCAGAAGGTAGATGAGGGAAGAGCAGAGAAGAGAGGCAAGAAATAAACACAAACAAAAAGCAACCTTATCAGAAGGAAGGATTAGCAGCAAGACAGACAACCGGCAGTGCCAAACATTTCTGAGTGCAGATCACTAAGAACTAACCGGACTCTGGAGAGGAAAACTCCTGGCCTCACGCAGTTCTGCAATTTCTGCAGCTCTTTACAAGATGTTTTCTAAAGGAGAATTGTTCAAAAAGTTTGATTTTGAAGTTTTCTTGTAACAGAAAAAACCCTTGGATTCTGGTGAAAGAGAACATGTCAATTCTCTCATGATGTATTTTGCGTATTCCTTTCTTCCCTATTTCTGTAGCCATCCTTGCCCTAGAGCAAAATGTGACCACTGCAGTACAGCAGAACAACTGCTGAAGGATCTGGAAACTATCCAGTGGGCAACAGCGAGCACACGGAAAAGGATGACCAAAGTGAAACTCTGTGGCTCCCGGGCTGTTGTTCCATCTGGAAAGCACAATAGCCAGATTCAGAAGATCAGATCCAAAAGCCAAAATGGGTTGTCACAGGTTGAAATTCTAACTGCGACTAAAGGCAAAATGAAGGATTGCCAACGGCTGTAAAACACCAAAGCCAACAACAACAAATTAGGTGTGCATTTAGATTTCATACCTGCAGTGAAGTGGGTTTTATTTGGCAAGAGAAATACCTGGAGCAGTAGGATATTAAAGGCTATCAAGCAGATACGCTCAAAGACAAATAAGCCAGTACCGATCAGAACGCTAGAAGTGAAAGGAAACCGTAAGAAATCTTAAAGATGCGGCTGGTAACACCACAGTGATGCAACACATTCAGGGAAAAGTTGAGATGATTTTAAGCAGACTCACGTGCAAAAACACCTACAATTTTTTTCTGAATAAAGGGACTTCTAAAACAAAGTCATCAGTAAAGCAAATAGAAAGACATACCAAAAGTCTGCTAGCAGCCAATCTGATCCAGTGCTCTTCACATTTTACTGCCCTGGAAATCTTGTATATATGGGTCTGATGCAGTAGAGAAACCTAGACTGCTCCTCAGAAGTCAGATCCGCATGCCTTGGGTCAAGAAAATACCCAAGACTCTTTCCTAAGGGACTAATGAAATTGCTTTACCTGACCAGCCACAGGCTTCGAAGAGGAGGAATTTGAGATGTGGGTTTTGTCTGCAAAAAAGGCAAGACGACAGCTAGAGACAGAAAGAGGAAGGAAAGGGGGGGAAGAACTAAGAAGGAAGTACCAGTTCTTTGACACCTTTTTGATCGAGTTAGATTTGCAAAGCAGAACATACCCCCTTCCCTTTCACTAGCCTACACCATCTAATCTGATTTTAAAAGAACTCCTCGAAATGAATCATCACTCTCCGCCACATGTGCTGCAACAGCTTTGCCTTTGAGGGGTTCTGCACGTTCACCTTTGCACTGTACTCTAGATATACCTCCCCAGCACCGCACAGGGTTTAACAGGAGCAGTTGCGGCCACAAACCCCAGCCAAGTCTGGGATGGAGGTGCTTAAAAGTGCCATCAAAAGGATGGACACAAATGGCAGCTGCCCTTCAGCATAGCATTTGCAGGGTATGGTGAGATAGCCCCCGGAGACCCATGATTTCAAAGCAGGCCAGAGTCCAGGTTTGAAATCCCCCTCTAATGGGTATGTAAATGCCTCGGGTTTTGCTTTCACTGCTACTAACAATTCGCCAGCAAACTTATCTTACTCGTTGAGCCCAGTTTCTCTCTCATTTATCCCCCCAGAACTCACAGGGGCTTGATTTTTATGAGGTGCTGAGCAACCACAGCTCCTGTTCGCTTACGCTGCGGTTGGAGGTGGGAGGGCAGGGATGCTCAGCTCAGCACCTCTGAGAAGCAGACCCCGAGGAAGGAGGCTGTGCACGTCCTTAAGGAACACACAAGCTGGGGGAGCAACTGGGGACCTATAGCTGGGACCCTCAGCTTCACGCCACCCGAGAAGTAGGTAGCGTTCTGGACCTCTACATTTGAGTTGGCACCTGGCTCTTTACCAACAAAAAAGGGAAGGAACAAGCTTGGAAGAAAGGTTTCTCTTGGCATACAGCTCTCCCTTGCTTTATACGAACAGACGAGTTGCCTGCCCTAAACTCTGCGTGGTGATATAACTTAATTCAAGGGCTAAAGACGTTCTCCGCTGGTAATGCCGGCAGTTGCACTCAGTAAAGCGAGCCTCTCTTACTTGCTCTGACAGCATGATGCTGGCAAGACAGCGCAAAAGATGTCTAACTCCTGTGTTTCCCTGTGTTTGAAATCACAGTAAGAAATATCTCCCTTTGTGGCGGATGAGCAGTTGTCCCCACGTTCGTAACCTGCTGATCTGGGGAGTGCAACGATGGGACAAGGAGTGAAAGAGAGCACACGAGCCAAGACCTTCGCTCCGTCCGTGCTCTCCAGTCTGCTGCACTGCAGAGCGACGGTCCCTCGGCATTCACGAGAGCCAGGGCTTTTTTGTGCATCTCTTGCACCTTTCAAGGTCCCAGAATATCTCCCGGGTGGAATCCAAGGGGAATGCTTTTATAGGCACCTCAAGGGGAGAAAAAAAAAAAAAAAAAAAAATTCACCTCAAAGCAAGAACAACCTATTTTTGAGGCTTGTGTTATAATTGCTGGTTTTGAGACCCAGCTATAACTGAGAGAGTACTGTGCATACGTGGCAAGTACCATATAATACAGTCTGTGTCAAGAGAGAAAGATGAAGAGACTTGCCCAAGGTCACACAGGGAGTTCATAACAAGACCAAGAACAGATCCCAGATGTCCTGCATCCCAGGCCACCTTGTCAGACGTGATAGTCTTCATTTTCTTCCTTAGTAACTCTTGCATGCGATTAAGCTTCACAGGCGCGTAACAGTGTCACTGACCAGTACGGATGCGCTCCTTGCCGCTTGACAGTCTGATATTCGTAAGGCAGATGATGGGAACAGTAGACATTTTCATGTTCCAAATGACAAGGAAAAAAAGGATTTGACAGCTAAATCGAACAAGTCTCCTGTTTGCCGCCCTGCGCTGTCTGTATGGACGGAGTAACAACCGCTCCTTCTTGGAGAGCACAGGGCATATCTAACAATTTTTCCAACCGTGTCCTGAGCTTTTCGATGAAGAAATTAAATAAGCTACTTCCATTTTGACCTACCAGTGCATACGCAACCGCAGCTGAATATAAAGGCTGGCAGGCTTAGCTTCACTAGTATTAGACTATTCTCTGTTGCTGATCATCCGCTTTTCCTCCCTCTCAGTACTGTTCAGAAGAACAACTGCACTTATCCTGACGGTTAGCGGACGGGGGAAAAGGTGTGATTTAGTGAACGGGACACTAACTGAGACTCTTGCCCTATCTGAGCCACAGACTAATGAATGACCAGAGGCAAGTTACTTCTCTCTTCTCCACCGTTTCTTTTTTCACCTTTTTCTTCTTAGGTTAGGCTAAGCTAACCATGGGCTCTTTGACCACCTGATTTGACAGATCTTACACATCTAAGCTCTTTTTAAAGTGGACTAAAGCCTGCTTTACGGCAGCATTTATTTCACTGTGCATCTATACAGCACCCTGCGCGTTGGGAGAGTGATTTCAGCTGAGACTGGCACAAGACCCAAAACGCAAATTAGTAACTCATATAATTAGGAAATCCCATTCAAAGAATTATTTCCCTTCATTTCTGTGTCATTGTTAAAAAAGTAACGTAGCAAACTGATTTAAGATGTCGATTACGAAACAAAACCAAAAGTGTTCAGTAACACCAGTAAGAAGAAATTCCTCTGTGCCAAAGTTTACATTAAAAAAAAATTAGGTGTTTACCCTGGCAATGCTACAACTTTTCTCTCTGAACTTTCTAAAACTCCACCCCCAAAATGGATTGACTTCTACATTATCTGACATTTCCTCATTAGCTTCTTTCCTTTCTCTCTTTCCTTTGCAAAAAGGCCTTTGAGTCTAACAATGTCAGAAGTCTCTGAAATTTGACAGATCTTACATTTCCAGCTCATTTTCTAATGAGTTTGTACATCAGGACTGATTAGTGTAATAAAGAATTCACGAAGCAAATAAATGTAACATGAAGACACCTTGAAGAGAGGAAAGAAAGAGCAAGTCAAATATGTTGAGAAAAGGTCTGGCCTTTTTAACCTTCATTTAATCGTTCTGACAAAGACACTTCATCAAAGAGACTTGGCAGGTATTTGGACTTTGTGCACATAAATACCAGGCTTTGAACTTTTTCTACCCTACATTACCCAGGAGAACCCATCATTAGCCTAATTTAGGCAACTTCTTGTCAAACCAAGCTTTTGCTAACCATCTACTGACCTGCTAAACATGACTGAAGTACTGCAAAGGATGAAATGCATCCTTGGTGACCAGCTGGTACGGGCACCCTCTGTACTGCAAGGATTCGATTTCTCAGCCATTTCAGCGTACACGCTCACTCTATTTGTAAATCAACAGGCAAAGTTCCTGAAGGACAGCAACCATCTCACAGTGTAAAATCATCAGTAAATTAGTGTTTTCTCCATTAATGTAAATCTCAAGTAACCCTGCCAAGCAGAAGTGCTGCAGTTTTTTCCACAATAGGTGCAGCTTCCTCACATAAAAAAGCAGAAGAACAGCATGTTCACTTATAAGACTCACATCTCTGGATTCACTTGCAGTGTATTTTCATCATATTCAGTATCTCTTTTCTGTCACCTTTTACTTAGCTTTCAACAGAGCTTCACCCCCCCAAAGTTATCTGAGCTAAATAAGTTTGCACAAAGACAATTTCCTTCTGGATACAAACTTTTTCAGGGGAGAACTGGCAAAGAACCACCACCCAGATGTTCAGGTCCTATGGGAAGGACATACCAGTATCTTTTATTTCTTTTTATCTACAGATTTAAAAATAGGCTGCTTTTTTTTTTTTTTTTTTAATGGGAGCAGATTTAGCCTTTTTGCAAAGAAACTATAAATTTGAGACGTTTGCGTGGAAAACGTGCCAGTGGGTTTTTGACCAGCTTCAGTTTGGAATCTTTTCCACTCTGGACATGGCTCTGGGCATCAGAAGCCTCAGACTCGGCAGGAATTTGCACACACTATTACAATAGAAAGCATAACAACAACTATTACTAACGAAGAATAATTCTATTACCCATGTTCAGATGAGTAAACTAAAATTCATGAAAATTTCAGTATTCAGATCTATTATTTGCTGGTGTCTAGTGGTGAAAGGCTCTGTGAAATATGGCACAGCAAACTGACCACTTTCTTTCAGGAATCTCTTTAGAGTTATTTAGACAGTTGTAATTGCTGTCCTCCTCATGAAAGAGAGGCTCGCTCTGTCTTTACCCAAATATAATGTTGTCAGAGCTCCTTAGGAAGCTGCAAGAAGATTCTTTTGAATAGGGACTGTATGTAAAATAGTTCAAAAGAGTCCTTGTCCTGTACAGACTAGATCTGCATGGGAAGTTACTTTCTTGTTCTTCGGAAGAAAGCAAAAACCCACAAGGGAAAAAAAAAAAAAAAAAAAAAGGAGAAAAAAGAAAGAAACCAAAGAAACCTCAAAGAGTTCAAAGAGCGTTTCATCAGCATCTCAGTCCTCAAGAGTAAGGACCCCTTTGTTATCTTTGGGTGACTGACTTCTGCCACGAACTGGATATGCACAGAGTATCTGATGGGTAGTTACAGCAAAATTATTCTTCCTGAGCCACGCTGAAGATCCACCATCCTTGGCAATCACCTCTGGCTATTTTCTGCACCCACACTGATCACTGCCATCGACGAAGGATTCTGTGCACAGAAGCACGGACTGTGCAACAGAGTTGTGTGGTCCAGGAGAGACGCCCGACCTAAACCCAGCACCCCAGGCGCTTGAACAGCCTGGAAACTCTTGTGACCATGAGTCATCTGCTTCTGCAACGACAATCACCTCTTTTCCTATTAAAGCTTTCATTCAAGGTGAAAAGCTTCACTAAGACAAACAATCTAAACCTGATTGTCTTTGAAATTAGAAAATTTAATCACTTTTGAGGTTCTTCCTGCTAATTCTTTCAACTGATGTCTATTTTAAAAAATCCCACAAAAAACTGTAGTAGAGAAATGCTCCCCCTCCACTCCACTTCTTGTTTTCTGTGCCCTTTCGACCCCATTTGTCCTAGCCATGTTTTTTTCCTTTATTCTCCTTTTGCATCTGATCATATTCTGCATCCTCTTTATTCTTATCTTCCATCACTTCAGCTCTTCTCTCTCCAAGTTCTGCAATGCTCTAGCCCAAACCCCACCCCTACCCCCCTTGCCTTCCCCTTTCAAAGACATTTATCTACCTCTTCACCGAATAGTACAAAAGAAAAGCCATTTCCTTCATCGTACAGCTGCCCTAGCTTTAATGCTACTCCTTGCAAAATCTTCACGGACACTAAAGCTTGTATTATTTCCAAAAGGGAAAATACATACTACACGTTCATACAGTTAGGACGTAAGGCACGGACTGATACACTGCAGGGTGTGTTTGTCTCATGATGCACTCCAACCTTTTTTTCTTCCTTTCTGACACACTTTTAGAGACCTTGAATAAGCAGCATTGCTATGGTAGCAGGTAAGGAACGAGACTGTTTTCCAGAAAGCTACAGGAAAAATCAATACAAGTGAGAAGATGGTCAGAAACATAAACTAGTAATAGGATGTTGGCAAAAAAGTGTCCAGCCATTTTGGCATAACAAATAATTTATCATATATATATGATAAAAACAAGATGCAATATAATTAGTACAGACTTGGCAAACTTCCAGCATGCTGAATTAAGTAAGTGATTCTGTATTTGGTTTATAGCATAGAGAACTATTTATACTGTCATCACAGTGCCTGAGGGATAACTCTTTCCTGGAGTAACTCCACGTAGCACGGTAGTGCAATATTGGCCCTTCATTTTTAACTCAGGCCTTCCAAACCGTGGCCAGAATCCCGCTCATTTCGCTCCTTTTGCACCTCTCTCTTTTGCAAAAATCACAGAAATGCTGCAGAAACGTCTGGGCAAGATGGGGACCTCCTGGTCCCAGCTCCCCGCAGAGCCGGGGCTCAGACACCGCAGGGCTGGACAGAGACTTTCAGCAGCAACTTTCACGGCAAAAGACACTTCCCAGTTCTTCTCTGTTTGGCCAAACTGGCCAGCAAACAAACTGAATCTTTTTCCATCTTTCCCCCTCCCCACACTTCCAGTAGCCAAACGGAAAAAGGGAAACGCTGTAACATTTATTAAACCAAAAGTTTCCATACATTTTCCTGAATGGTGTCCAACTACTCACCCTCCCCAAAGACAGGAAAACTCCTTTTCAAGACCTTAGGTTTGAAACCTTCGAAGTTGCTCAATTTTGGGGGCAAAATCTGTCACGGCTCACCCCACACACCCCCGTCTCCCTTGGGCTCCATCACCCAGCCGGCCCAGGCCCTGGTGGCTCCTGCACGTCTCCTCAACACTGTGTGACACCAACCAAGGTAAACTTCCAGGTAGTTCCACCACCTCACCACTTCTGTTAATAAACTTCTTGGTTTGGACTAACCGCATTAAACAGTTTTACCGCAGCAGCAGAAACATTCATTACCACGCAGGAGAGCGGCTGTTTAGGGACACTTTTTTTTCCCATGGAGGAGAGAGTTTGCCTGCACGAAGCTCTGGTCATCTCTGGTTCAGTCACCCAAGAGGAGACGGCAACGGTTATGAAATCATCTGGAAGCTGTTGGGGGCAAATGCCAAAACTGACAGAGAGAGAGGACCCTCATCATCCGCACGGTTCTGGCTTTGACCTCGGTTGCGGTGCTCAGTCCTCATTTAAAAGCACCCTGCCAACTCCACCAAGATGCACCAAGAAGTTTGGTGTTTAAATACAGCTTCTGGAACAATCATTTACGAAACAAAGTCGAGACTTTTGGTAAAGCGTGTTGCAATGAGGAGGAAGGTAGAAATGCATGCAACTGTCCTCTTTCAGGCCTAGCTTTTTTTTATTTTGCTCTGATTTTAGTAAGAGCAAAAGGACAGTTTTACCCTTGAAAAAATAAAATATTTATGAACATTGCTAATCCAAAATTATAGTTTGAAGATAGAAGCTGACGGTCCAAAATAATAATGACACTAACCTCATAAAAGGCAAGGTCAAAAGGGTCCGTGTTGTGGTTTTCCAGGCTGACCTCATGTGCAGCGAGACTTCCTCAAATTCATTCCTGTTTGGTACACGCAGACCTTTTAGGAGGCATGGAGCCTCAGTGTTTAAAGTGTCAGCAATAAACTTCAAGTGACTGGCAAATTGTCTGAGCACGGAAACACCATCCCGGGGAGTTTTTAAGAATGTGCTCAACAAACATCTGGCAAAAACAAATAGGTAAAGTTTATCTTGCAGTTGTCCAGGAGGACATATGAGGTGATCTTTCAGATAGCTTTTCCAATCCTGTTTTCTTTGATTCCTACTTTTTTTTTTTTTAAACTAAAGGCTTGTATTAAATTGGGCGTTGTCACACTTTGAGTCTATTGAATCAATTCTTGTTGTAAGGGAAGTACTTTAAGATGGCATTCATGTCACCTTTTCACTTTCTCTTCATTAAACTGAACAGACTAGGCTTCTGGAATAACAGGCAAACTGTGGATTTCTAGGTTTACAGCTGCACGTTTTCGTTAGAAATTACGCATGAAGGTTTATGTTAAAAAGCAACAAAATGTGTTTTGCATTGTTGTTCTTTTAAAAACCCATTTCACGATGAAATCCAACGGAGAACAGCAAAACAAGATGTATTATAATCCTCTTTATTTAAATGTTTTAATGAAATTAAATTTGAAGATACTACAGTAGGGTCTTACCCACTGCGCTCAGCTGAAAGAGGGAAGAAATGAACCGACTTTAAAATGAAACAGGTTTCTCTTCTGACTGACTGAAAGTTACAGGATGTTGGTAGTGAACCAATTAAAACACATCTTAAAACGATAAATACAAACCAAATGTACATTATCAGCATGTTCAGCCTTTTGTTTCTTGGTTCTATTTTGTATCTGCTTATTGCAATCATATGTGTTTTGAAGGAGGGGGAAAATCAAATCATTTTAGGAAATAATAAATAAAGAATTCAGCGTAGGAAACAAAAGAGCACTGCACTTATTCAAACATAAAATAAACCATGCCTTCAGAGAGTATGTTAAAAAAGAAGCCACAATATTCACGGATCAGGGGAGCTTGGAAATATCTAGAAAACATCCATCTCCAATTGAAGACAGTAACGTGGCATCGCTAGGACATTCTGCAGAGAGGAAGGAATCTGCTGCGCCTGTACTGTCTGTCTAGATCTTCCGCAAAAGACGTCCAGACACGGTCAACAAGGAATTGTCATCTTGCCTGCTATACCTTTCAGCCTCCCATTTTGCTGGGAAAGAGCAATTAAACCTAAAGCAAAGTGAAGAAGTGCATATAAGCAACATGCTTCCTCTTTTCCTTCCACAACTGAATCACCCTTTGGCTTTCTCTTCTATGCTGCTTTACCTCCCCAGAGATACTACAGGTCCCTTTTTAACTTGGTGCTGGGCTTTCCAGAACCACACTTGCTGTGCAGTACCAGGATGTTTACCTGCTTTTCTTCTTCCCAAGGTGCTGGCTTCTTCAGATACATCTTGTCAATCTCTACTATTTATTTTGTCACCTGAAATACTAGCAGCCTACCTTCTGACAGGTGGACTATCTCTATTTAACCCAGCGTTAATCCTCTAATGCATCAAGAAGAGTTGCGTGAAATTACTAGTCTGCGTGTCACTACCGTTTCCACAAGAATATTGACATTTTCACAAACACAGATTAGTGCTGGAAGAAAACGGTCATTTCTGTCATGCAGCAGTTTGCTACAGTTGCAATGAGCGGAATTAAGTATCTGCGTGTATAAATATAAAAAAAATACACCAACTACAGGCATTCACTATTTTCACAGTAAAATACACATATATTTTAGAAGTGACAGTGTTTCACTTTTTACAAGTCCCAGAAAAATAGATTTTTTTTTTTTTCCTACATTTTTCCTCCCCAGTTTTTGCTTTTCCAAGGCATGAAGTTTTTTTCTTATTGATCTGCTCCCAATCCCATACCCCGAGTGGATTCTTCTTAATGAAAAACCATAGAAAGTTTGCACGGTCTTTTCATTATTTGAGGCTGCAGGTAAGTAGCTGCATAGTCCCGTGCTTAGTGGAAGGAAGTATTGAAAATCTCCTTTGCTATTCCTCGTTTCACGGTTTATAACGTGATACTTATAAATACTTTGGTAGCAGATTAAGCTCCAGAGAAATGAAAACATTTAAAAAAGAGCACAAAGCCTGCAAGTGTCCAAATGAGGGACCAGAAACTCTGCTTTAAGCTCCAGGAGGGGGTTTATGAGATGTAGTGCCATGTGCCATACAATACAAGATAAACATCTGTTGTTATTTCAGTAAACTTAAATCAGATGTTAAGCTTTTTCTTCAGGGGGATAGTGGCACAAAGAAAGATCGTGGGTTTTTTTTTTTTCTCTCCTTACCAAGGTGGCCATATTCTATGCCAGGAAGACTAGGAGAAGATTCTGGAGGGGACTTAAATAAATACCATTAAAGCAATCCAGTGGCCATAAAGTGACCTTTTGTAACCTTTATTGTACCCTAGGTCTTCAACCTTGGATTTCTGCCCAGAAAAACATTTATCGATAAGGAGGCCAATACTGCAAGTACTGAGGATGAGTTACTACACATACTGAAGAACAAATCCCAAACCGGAGGACTCCAAGGGAAAGATCTTTACAGTTTTTGGTGGGTTTTGGATAAAGCCTTCCAGACCTGCCAAGATGACCATCCCATGCCGAACAGCTGCTCTGTGCTACCCTAAATGTATGAAGAGAAGTACTCGGAACCCCGTGGTCACCTCAAGACATCGCGAGCTTGCTAGGTTGCGTCCACGGAAGGGTGCTTTGCTTCGCTCCAGGCTCCAGTCTGTTTCGGTCAGTTCCGTGAGACGTCTTATTTCTGAGTTTCCAAATGAAGGACAACTGCATTGGTTCCAAAAAAGCATAAGGGAGGTCATACACTTGCTTATGCAGAAGATAAAATCGAAATAAGCTAGTGCCGATTTGCCATTGTAAGCCCATGCTGGTTTGCCATCGGTAACATGCTTTGATTAAACAACATCAAATAGTTCAGTTTTATATGCGATATTCTGCATTTTAAATTGTAAAGGATCAGTCTTAATTGCTAAGTTTGACAGCTTGTCCACTTTTCTCATTACACACTGTAAGCTGTAAGGTACAGCTAATATTCCAAGCTGTTTCTGTTTTGAACATATTAAAAGGGACCTTATATCCAAAGCACCAGACAGCATATGGAGTTCAGCTCTCTAAGCCTTGGGGTAAAACTGCTAGGGGTTATGCTGGACCACTGGAGATGTTGTAAAAAGGAAATTTTGCAAGGTACAGTTCCAGGAGCTGTGCTCGCTTGTGTTTCTCTGCACAGTGGTTACCGGCAGCGCAAATGAACCATAGACCAAATGCAGAACTCCGGATAAAGTAACAGTAATCTGCTTTTGTGTCCAATTCCAGATGTATTTCTGTTCAGCTTTTAATTCGGAAATTTTGTGGCATAAAGCGATTTAACAATGCACTTTTAATGACCCTCTATATATATGTGTGTGTGTGTGTGTGTGTATATATATATCTTTTGTTTCGTTTTTATTTACCTTAGCAGCATACTAAAATGTAACCAGCATACTTCAGGTTTTTACATTATATTTTAATTAGTGTTTTTATATATGAAAGACAAAGACACCACTCAGTACAAACACACATCTACTGTGCTGCATTTCCCAAGGCATATAATTTAATACCCAGAACACTAAGTCTCTCTCCATCAAAATTAATATTCCCTTGCTTGGTACAGGCCTTGGTCCATCTGGTAGCTGGGTTTTAGGATCTGTGTGAGGAGAGAACAATGTTTGTTGTTCTTTTAGAAGTAGTTAATGTTTTATAAACTCATGAAACTTCACAGAGGAATTAGTATCACTGTGAAAGTAACTGGGGGCAAGCAGATGTGCCCCACCATTAATTAATGCGAGGTGGGGGGTTTTGTTTTCTTTACTTTTTAATAGTCATATATTCAATAGGGACAATGTGAGAGAAAGACCAGGACTCTTCCCAAAATGAATATAGCCCTTCCTAACATTTTGTGTTGCTCGTTCAACCCCGCCTATATATGTTCCTACGTATTTTCAGGATGAAAGCCCTTCCCAGCACCAGCAGCAGACAATCCCAGCAGCAGAGTGACGATGACCATTCTACCGCAGCCCAAACCCCCGGCGCAGGGGTTGCTCAGAACCGAAGTCAGAGTCAGCAAAGCTGCCAGAGCTACGGCGAGAAGTTCAACGTGAAAGCAAGCGACATGAAAGCTCCCACGTCCGCCTGAACCAACCCGGTGACTCTTCGCTCCCTTCTCGGGACCCCTGCACGGTCTTTGCCTTCGCCATCCGCCCTCAGGTCCGACAGAATCACTCTGCACTAAATCTGGACTCGGAAAGCCTAGAAGAAGCAAGCACAGATTGCCCCGCACAGAAAAACTGTGGTTCCTAGTTCCTCCAACCTGCAGGTTCAGGCTTTTAGTCTCCATCCATGATGGTTTGGCCATCTACAGTTTTAATCCCGTGTAACATTTATGGCACATTCCTTCCCTCCTCCTCTGAAGCAAGTGCAAATACTGTTTGGCAAAAAGGAACTACCCACAAGGAAAGAGTTCCTCAGAGCAGTTGCACTAGAACTTGAACTAACCATAACATAACACGTCTGAATAATACTGTGAAAAATATATAAAATATGTTATGGCATTAAAAGTTTAAACATCATAAATCTTCAGCGTGCTATTTACTAGGCTGCGAAGGTGATAGAAACAACATTCTGAAGTGGAATGAGAAAAGAAAAGAAAATGTAGCATGGAGGCCAGAGTGCAGTGAAATCCCCCGGGACCTGGCTAAAAACGCGGCTTTAAAAGAAACGTTAGCCTAAGCTCTGCCCAGCCATGGCCGGTAGAATTTACCTCAGCGCTGTAAACACACCCCTTCACAGCAGACGACTTAGTTAATACTCTGGAAAAAGACTTTAAAGAAACCGACCAAAAGAGATAAGAATTTGGAAGAGAAAAATACTGGGTCGGAATTGGTGGCAAGGGAAAAGAATATCCTACAAATAAATTAGGTTCTCAAAACATGCCATTGTAAAGGCCCTGTTCCCTTTGTGCTAGTGAAGCGCTCCATCGCAAACCAGTGGTTGTGAGGGGGAGATCATACAGAAAACGGGGATTAAAATTGCCGGCTACAAGAATTGCTGCAATGCTTGCCAAATTTCAATATAAATTCAGAGTTCAAGTTTAAATCCAAAAAAACATTTTGTCGATTTTCAAGTTGGAACCTTGCTAAAGTATCAGACGGGTTTGAGCTTTCTGCATACGTGATTACTGATTTATGGCTCTCAGGCTCTGCATTACAGTTCAGCAAATAGAACATTTAAGTAGTTACTGTGAAAAATATTTAAACAGGCAACTGCAAATGTCGCAAACTGTCAGTCCAAACCACGGAGAAGTTATCTGGGGGCTCTGACTGCAGAGAAACAGGGTGTCTTTCTTTTGTTTTCTGGAGGAACCCCCCCTTTATTTTTTTTCTTTTTCTTTTTTTGGTGGATGGTTGCATATGCAAACTTTCAACACAAAATCAGTGAGAACCTGACTTGCCTGCTCCTTGGAATCGATAATTTGTAGGAAGCCTCGTGAAACTGTAAAATTATTTTCTTCACAGAACTCCTGTTCCCTTAACTCTCTCAGCAAACACTGTTTACCCGTTGAGCAAATTATAATTTGTATAATAACGCTGTTATGGATCAGAGGTACACATACAAAACCTAGAGACAGTCCTGACCACTTTCGCTGCCCCAACATTTACCTAACGTTTATCTTGACATGTTGTACGCGTGGACAGAGCTTGGACTGGGACCGCAGACTATTCCTCATGCAAACTAACTTCATTTCAGTTATAATTCAGAACAAATTCAATTTTCATCTGTAACTGTGAACTTTTCTAGCTTTTGTAGCTTCAAGTCACCTCATTAACATTACTTAGACATCGGTTTTATAGTTGAATTATACTATGTTTATACTGTGGAATTCCATTACTTAATTGCCTCACTACTGGAAATTTCAGTGGGGTTCTCATTTTTCGCATAAATCTTGAGAATAAACATGTTTCTGTATTTCTCTTAATTAAGTGCATATTTCATAAAAATAGCCAACATAGACAAATTAAGCAAAGCATCATTTGTTTAATCAAATGGGAAACTCATGCCGCATGTAAATAGGGAGACTTCAAAAGCTTTGGCATTTGCTTCCGGTAACTGCCAGAGACTAAGGGATTCCTCCAAACTATCCAAACCTGTTCAGCCTACGAAAACCCTGCGCTGGGAATCGCTCACACGATGTTCTCGCATAAAGCCAGCCCCAAAACATAGGAAACTGTGAACCGGCTGCCTGCAAAAATAATGTGGTTGGTCTAAGACGAGGGGGGAGCGTGGAGGGGTGGGGAGTGACACCCGTCGTGTAAACGGGGGAAGGAAGCACAGGGAGGGACGGTGTCTGTGACCAGTCCCCCCACCTCGTGCCAAGGGCAATTACATCAGCATACTGTATCACATCAGGCAATCCTAATGTGGAAAACGTCTGCAGTTCCTCACCGGCATGTCTCCTGTCTCCCAGGAAATCTGCTCTGGATTCAGTTTGGGTTTGTTTTGTTAAGGCTTTTATCTAGATAAAGTGTAGAAGATCCATTTGGTTCACTGCAGTGGTGGGGTTGGGGTTTTTTCTGCTGTTGGGTTTTTTTTCCCCGTGTGTAGCAAATCAGTATGTAGCCAAGCGACTCTGGGTGACAGGGCTTTAATAAAAATCAATCAGTAGCACATAGGGACAATATTACAGCACTTTCCCTCTCCCAGTGTGGAAAGAGCGAACAGAAGACAGACATTCTTGTCGTGAAAGAGAGAAGCAAGAAACGAAACCGAGAAATAACAGGAATAAATGTCTGACTTTTAGGTCAATGGTGGGGTTATTTTTTCTTTTAACAAATTTGCTTCCTCTTCTGTACAGAAGTTCTCACCGCTAAACATCTTTCTTCTGAAGTTTAACAAGGGATAAAGTAATGCCTTAAAGTTAATAATTACTAAACTTAAAGTACTTAAAATTTTAACAGCTATTTTGGATGACACAAGCTAAGGAAAAGAGCAATACACTAAAAAAAAAAAAAAAACCAACAAAAAAACCACCACAGATTTGTTCCCAAAGTGACAAAGATCTCATTTCACTTTAGCCATGCACTCATTTTAATTCTAACTTCTCTTCTTACATATTTTTACGATGCATAGGTCAAGGTATAGGAATAGAACGCGGGCTTTTTCTGCAACTGCAAAATAACTGTCTTGGCTATTCATCGCATAGACCAGATCCACTCCATAGCAGCCCAAGAGAATGTTTCTAAAATTCCCGTACTTGACTCACAAGAACTCCTTTTGCAGAAACTGCTCCTACAACAGTTGTGTAGACAGAATTCGTTCAGAAGTAACCTTTAAAATAAAGATGCTTTCCCTGAATGAGTAGCAAGCACTGACCTGGGAGGCCGTTACAGCTCGTTATCCTCTTACAGGTGGTATCATCACTGGGACAAGCGCCCTGTCCTTAGAGGAATTACACCTTGGGAGTCAGCGCGGCGTGTTTCAGACTTACAAATATGTTTACTGAAAGCTCCTATTTTGAGCAACCTTTTACTCAAATATCAAAACCGTTTAGAAATTATCACCTGTCTCGGCAGAGAAGCAGCAGCTAAACAATACAAGCATCTGGATTCTGCATTTGTGTGAGCCTTCGTAGCTGGCATTGAACATCAGCCTCGCTCACCGCTTTCTGAAACACAGCCAGGTTTTTACTTCCTAAATGAAACCTGCCTGCACAGTGACATTCCGTTTCACTAGAGTCCTGGGAGGAATCGGGTGATTTATGGAAACCAGTTACTCACACTTGAAGCCTGGGCTACATAATAATCAATAATTTATCAATATTTTTAATATGACATTATGGACTCTGATTTTTCTTCCACAGAGACATCTGCAGTACTATAAATAACCTCCCTACTACACCGGAGAAGGATCTGTCCACAGGACTGACCTCTGAAATACCCGTCTGCTCCGGTCTGGTCTGTGCCGCAGAGCTCCTGGGAGCTGCAGCTCACTTTGTGTGTTTGCAACGCATCGGGAAAACACCAAGTGCAACGGCTGGACCAAGGAAGATACTTCCACTGGGCAGTTTTGGGTATCAGGCAGCCTCACACAGAAAAAACTCAAGAGTCTATTTGACCTCCCTTTGATAATAAGACCACCTGGAAGCAGGCACATACCAAGATGCACCTTACTTCTCAATAGCTCTGCAATTGCCATGTAACGCCAGTGTCAGTAACGCAAATAACTTGCCCGAATTTCGGTCGGGGAAGGACACTTCATTCCGACCACGGCTTACACCAGCTGTGTAACTACCCAACGATGGCTTCATTTGAGAACTGCCTTCTCCAGACACCATGGCTCGACAGGAGGGAAACAGCCTGTTTCAACTAAGATGGCATCCGAAAGGACTCGATCCTACAGGTAGGTGCCTCAAACAGCAATTGTTCCAATCTTTCAATATTTCAGGTGCTACAAAGCTTGTAGCAAAGGGTCTAAGCATTTCTATTTCACCACAGGAGAGAAAGGTGAAGAGGAATAATAACATTCTTGAAGTGTTTGTCTTAACAAGTACCACTTTGTGGTTCCAAGGGACAAAACTAAAAGGAAATTTGACCCACTGAAGCAATGGCTGTAGTCTGAACGGAATCCAAAGCCTGATATCTCGCTCATACAGATACACAAAATTCTGTTGACTTTTTCCTTTCCCGAATGCAAGCAGAGGTGCTCATCCCACGGCCCAGTGCAGCACAAACTAGGAGATCGGCACTTACTTTTACCACGTGATTCCACGTGCAAACTTGAGTAAGACAACCAAAAGTATTGCAATTTTTAAGGTATTAGAAATGAAAATAGCAATTCTAGAGGACAGAAAAAATTATTTGTCTTTGATCTGAGCGACCTAGCTCACGCATTTCAAAAATCAAGTTTAGTTTTTAGCTGTATGTTTATTTAAAGACAGCAGCTAGCAGCGAGAACAAACAACCCTGAGCCTCCCAGGCCCAGTTTTAGAGGGTCTAAGGTCACAGCAATTTTAGTTGCACTTAAAAATGGCCAATGCTTCCCAACACAACTTTACACTGTTTAAAACATAAACCAGCGATAGATTTTTGCAAGTCAGATAAGAAAGGCGAGTGAGAAAGATTTGGCAAAAAAGAGCCTACGTAACACAGAGAAAAATGTGTACGTAAAATAGCTATTTTGGGAGCGGTGCCTTTTTCTCCATTCCCTCCCTTATCTTTATTCTATGTACTCTCTTGAGAGCAAGAAGTAGGCAGGTAGGAAAACAGAGGACCATGAGCTCGGGCTCCGTTACACAAATGTTTCACTCCAAGCATAACTTTACCCTTGTAAATAATGCCACTTGCTCCGAAATCCACATTTGCTGAAGAGTTCCGGACCAGAATTAAGACTGCAGTCATCAAAACATTTTCCCTAGTTCATCCAATGTGGGTATTTCATTACAGACATTGTCCCAGCAACTCCCATCCCACAGGAAAAGGGGGATTCCTCATTTTAAACTCAAGTTCACTCATCTACAACACCCCATATTTACCATCATTAAACTACCTGCAAGACACTGAAGGCAGAAAACCTTATCTGCAGTGCCTCGTTGCCTATTTCTGATACTAAAATCTTTTCCTTCGGCTCTGACACCTTGCATTAAAAACTCTGCTCTTCAGCAGCTGTAATCGTAAAATCTAACGCACTAATTAATCCAATGGCATAGTGAATTTTTGGCCTACGGTATCGAAAAATAACAAAAGGTGATACAATGAACCAGCAGACGCACTGGTGAGTTCTTCCCTTTCCTGACAAAATAGAAACAAGACAAAATTAAATCCAAGCCTGTTCCCAGACTCGTAAATCCCCAGAAGGAGTGGTCCGTGTTGCCTCTTGACTTTTCCGCCCCTGCCGTGGTCCACTAAAGCCCTGGTCGGAGGACCTGGCTCAGCACGGTAGCATCTGCTGCTTACAGCGGATCTCAGCTTGGCCCACCATCTCGTTTCATTAGCTCTCGGTCTATAATCACCATTGTACCAGCACCTTTCCAAATGGGAAACGGAACACCAGGGAGTACAATGTTTCAAGCTGGATGCCAATACGCCAACTCCAATATCGTACTCCTATTAAGAGAGAGTTTGGCACCTTGCTGTAATGGCATATTTCTACTTTTAAGGTATATTTTCTCACTGAGATACGATTTAAAATGGACTTAAAGACGTCAGAAATTGAGACATGAAAAACCCCAGTGCTTTCAAATTTAGCTCGCGCGTTCTCACCGATACCTACAGCACGAAGCCTTTTCTTAACGTGCAAAAGCAAGGGGGATTACATTGCTCAAGGGTTTTTCTGCAGTTGGTAGGGGTTTTTTATGGCAGGCTACCTTAAAGATACAGGCACGCTGCTTAGCTGTACAAAAGTCACTCTTTTCTAAGAGTGCTGTAATATCTGGAGTAGTCCCTAACCTACCTGTACCAAAAGAACGTTACTACACGGTGCATTTTAAAGGGAACGTGACATATAATAAAACTTTTATTTCCAGCAGGCGAGGTTGCTTCCGACACATCTGGGCAGTGAGTAGTGCTCTGCAGCAGCGCAGCCGGGGTTTTATTCCTGACTGGCACATGACTGCAATGAAACATTGATACTTCTTGTAAACCCCCAAATGTTTAACATGTTGGCACAGAGATGCCTTCAATCTCATTTCACGTGTAAAGCCCTCTCCCCTTGAAAAAAGCTCTTCCTCATACAGAAACCATCCGCAGTGCGTAAAGTACCCACTGGCTGTGGCTTTCAAAGCCAACCCAGAAGTATTATTCCATTTTCCGCTGAATACAAGTATTGAGGTTTCTTTGTCGGAGAAAAGCGAGGCTGGATTCCTTTATCCCCCTGCCCTTTCCGCTCACAATGCCCTACTCTGTTTGGTGGGCCAAGGAGGGGTGTCTCCCAAGAGATCCCAACAGGATCCAGTCCTCTGGTAATGGACTCCTAATACTTTCTAGGACCATCCACCTCCTCCACGTTTCTCTTTGAACGAGGGTAGTCTGTCAGGAGTGGAAAGCAATTTAAAACCACCGGTAAAGGGAGCGCTTCGGTCGAGAAGAAAGAATGATTTCTTATCAAAGCTGCCAATAGAGAAGACCCAGGTGGTACGGCAGAGGGGGATCCCGAACACCTACCTCCAGCCCAGAATTAGCAGATGAGATTCAGTAACAAACGGTGGCTTTTAGCAGCTCAACACAACCTTCAGAGGGTGACGATTAACACCTCTGCCGGGGGCCGAGGGGAGGGGGGGAGGAAAGTAAGACCCTAACGTCCTGGGAGGTTTGCAACGCTGAAATTTCCTTCCATGAAACAAGAGATCCGCAGGTTAGCTCTACGGTCTGCACCTGACGTTTCAGACGGGGTGTCAGCTTCAAGGGTCTGTTCGGAGAACCTTCGTAAAATATTTTATATATGTACCTACATGTGTGAGAAGACCCAGACGGTGGGAAGCCACAGGAACATGTGGCACGCTTAGTCTTTAGACGTGACCGTTAAAGGAGCTCTATAAACCCTGCTGGGGCCGATTTCTAGGCACAAAGAGGATGGGCATAGCAGACTGACTTTTTTGAATGATTTTTTCAGTTTGGCTCTTTATTGTTGGGCCATATCAGAGAGGTGGGTCAACTTATACCTTCTGAGAACTGTCCCGTACTATTTCATTTCTCATCTCAAGGGAAACTGAATTCTCATTTCCCTATTTTTTCTGTGAAGAATAAAAGCAGTTTGTGTAAGAAGCAAGCAAAGTTTTAGAAATAAAGCATGCTCTCAGGCAAAGGAATGAAAGGCTCCGCTTTCACCAAAGGATTGCGATTTAAAAACATCCACATGCAGAGATGCGTTTTAAAGCATTATCTTTGGACAGGAAACATCCCAGACTTTAGTACGTACAATTTAGAGTTCTTCAGATACCTTTAAGAGTGTGTGTGCAGGGGGGGAAACGTAATCTGTTTTGATAACTCTTGACATTAAACAATGATAAATAATTAAATACGTTTAACTGTTTCATTAACTAAAGATAGATAGAGAGAGCTTCGTAGCTAGAATATAGATCAAAAAGATTGAGACTGGCTGTAAATTCCCCTGATGTTTTATGACACCATTTGTATTCTGTCACTCACTAGCTTTATGTATAGTCCAAGCTGTGAACTGAATACCCCATTCAGAAAGCCACTCACTCTGCATGTTATTGCAATTTAATATTTTCACACACAGACACATCATTATCTTGGAACCTGACACTGCAAGGAGAATTTGGTAATTTTTCCAGAGTGCTTTTTTTTTTTTTTTTTTTGTTCTAATGTGAGCACTGAGGCACAAGAGCTATCTAAATGACCACTCTTCCAATATTTAGTCTCTGGATAGATAGATCAGCAGGCAGGTATCTGCGTCCGTGTGTTCAGGGCTGCTTCTCATTTCAAATACATACGATGTAAATTCATGGAAAGAACTAAAAAGAAAGGTTAAGAATCTGTCATTATCAACAAGAAGAATACCCCTTCCACAGTTAGAGCTTGCAACTGTGAACTAGATATACGTGTGTGTGTGTGTGTGTGTGTATATATACACACACACTGACAGGGAAGTCCTCAGAGCTGTCTCTTTGGCCTTCAGTTACTGAAATGTGACTATGGGATGGGATTATTCCACTTATGCTAGGAGTCTGAAGGGGCAGTAAATACATGTTCCTCTAGGCTCTTTGAGAAGAAGCAGGCATATAGCTCTTCAAATTACAGGTTAAAAAAGCCACATTTGTTTATCAATATTTTAAAAGCCAGGTCACATCAGAAGAAGGACTTTAGAAGTAGAGACAAAGGCACGGCTGATTTCATCCATGGAAACAGGTATATCTTATACCAGACCCTTGGTAGCTAATCATTAACGAGCATTACATACAAACTCAGCTATAAGAAAAAAATCTTTATACGCAAATAGCATGGATGTCCCAAGGAGTTCAGTGCCTTGAGGGCCTGCTCCAAAGTCCAGCGAAGTCAACGGAAAGACTACCATGAACCGCAGCAGGTTTCGGGTTCTGAGCAGCGAGGTTGCAATGCTGCTCTTTGCCAGTAAACGTCTGGCTACGGTGAGTGAAGGTTCCCTTAAGACAGTGATCAGCTATATGAGGTTAAAGGCAAATTTCCATCGTGGAATTCATATTTCCTGGTCTTGAGTCAGACATGAGCCTCGGTTTGCCCTGTTGTGCTCTCAGGATTTTCATTAGGAAAGAAAGGAGGGTTCCAAACCAAAGCAACGCTCCAGAAGTCTTCCACAGGTTCTTGTTTCCTTCTCCCTGTCCCCCCCCCGTTTATTAAAGTACTGGCTTCTTCAGTAAATGATGGGGAAGTCTCCAGGTACGGAGGGTGGGGAGGACCGTTCCCTCTGAGCTCTGCGCTCCGTCCCCCGGTGCGTGATTTGGGCTGAATTACTGACCTGCGAGAACTTCAGCTTCCCCAGACAAGCCAAGCCGGTACTGCTTCCACGACTGCCGTGCCGAGAAGGAAAAGTCACCAATATAATGCAAGTCACCCGGATCGCACGTCCGTAGACGTACAGAAGAGACGCTTAATAGAATTAATTCTGTGGCAGGACGTTTCTCTGGTTAATGCCTCAAGCCTAATTTCACAAACTGCTAAACAACGACACCTCGAAAAAAACCAGTTACTGTCCATTGGGTAAAAATAGATTTATAGATAGGTGTTAAAAGCAGGCTCCTTTTCCTGATCTACTGGAACAGACAGTGCTATTACGAAAAATCAATATTTAGCTAGGGTATTGACTCCTGGATCATACAAGAAACTTTCTGGTTATGGCTAGAGGCTATGTGTGTGACTATTTGCACCAAGCCTCTGTGTTCTTTCAGGACTCGGAGAGCTACACGTTAACTGAAGAACTACACAAAAAGGCAGTTTTATCTGAAATGGGAGTTAAAAAGTAATACCTAAGTTTGAGGCGGAAATGAAATACGTACTTTGAAGCATGTAGGCCTGTAACATCTGTATCACCCACCTGCTTGTCCGAACAGCTACAGAGAATCCAGAAGTGAGTTTTCTGAGGCGGATTTAACAGGTTGATAGCTATTTTGCTTCACAGGTGTACACCTTTTTTTTTTTTCTTTTCTTTTTTTTTAAATAAATAATCATAAACCCCAGACAAGAAACTATTTGAGCGAACACTAGAATTTACCTAAGGGGCCTTAACTGCACAGGTAGTGCACTTGTCTGGAAAAGCACGCAGCTCCGAAAGTCTGAGGAAGCATCAGTAGCTCTTCAGGCATTCCCTTAAGGACGCACCCACAAAGTTAACTTGGATTTCCTGAAGGCTCACCTTCAGCCCCTGGTACTAAGGGGCTGTTAAAATCACTCGTTAACAGATACTATCAGGAACAGGAGACAAAGAACCAAAATCTGTTCTGCACTTTATCTGGATAAATACTTGAAGAGTATTCTAGCAGGAAGAATTTAAGAACTCCCAAAGTAACAAAGATCTGGTTTTTATTCATTATATGTGGGATATATGAGCAGAACTGTTTCTGAGCAGAGGGCTTTTCAAAGTTCTCCATGAGGTATCAGCTGCTTTTTAAATACGACTATTGTGCCATGTAGGGATTTAAGTTTATTTTATTCCTATGTGATAATTCTAAAATAAAATATATGATCACTTGCAAGTTGTGCATGTTCTTTATTTCACATTTATGTAATGAAATATAAAATGAAACCAGTCCTTTTCTATAAACAGAAAAAAAAATGGTAAAGCAATTTCATACTACATGAACTTCAAGCACAGCCATTTAAAAATTAATTTACATGATTGAGCCCAAAAGGTCCATTCGCTGTGAAATAAAAAACCCCAAATACTATCCTGGAAGAAAAGAAAATGCCAGACTACATGTAAACAAAAGCATTTTTTTTTTTTTACAAGCATCTGAGATGGAATAAAAGATTTTTAGCCAAACCTGAAACTTGCAAAAAAAGAAAAAAATCTGATCCAGTAAATTCAGCAAAAACATCCCAACGACCTCAGTGGGAGTCGGAACAAACACAAAGACCATTAAGGAGACGTTGATCCAGAAATCACAAGGGCAGGTATGTGTATCCCTCCCATTTTACAGCTGAAGTAGCTGAGGGCAAGTTATTTGCTCAAGCTGGTAAAGTTAGTTCATCAGCTTAGCAAAAAACACAATTCACGCTTTTTCTGCATCTCGGACCAATCTCTGATCGGGTAATGGTGTTTCAGTACGCTCAGCGTTTGGTGGGTTTTTGTTTAGGTAGCAGCGGCACAGGACCCCCCCCCCCTCCCGCTCCACCGCTGCACAATTCGACAGCTTTTCCGTGTTCTGAGCAAAACTTCACATCCGACTTTCCGCATGTCCTTATGGCCAGCGAATCGTACAGCCCAGCATTGCTGTGCTTCGAGTGAGAGAATAAATACACGTGCTCACGCCGGAGGCCAGTTCTTGGCGTAGGGTTGGTCCGCGCCTAGTCCCGTGCCTAAAATTCGGGTAAAGCTGCTCTGCGAGGAAGGTTTACGTGGCAGCGAGGAAAAAACCTCCTTCTTCCCTCATCCTGTAGCTTCCCCTTCCATCCCACGGAGCCCGGGAGCCGGGCTGGGCTCTCCGGAGCAAGGCAGGGGACCCAAAACCGAGCCGTGGCCCTGTTGCCCCCCTTGCCACGTGGTTCACTGCCGCCTTCCTCCAGACCCAGTTACTTCCTCAGCCTGACAAGGGAAACTGCATTTAGCATCTTTAGTCCCCCTGAAGTAATTTTCTCTCAAGTAGGAAATAAAGCTGATTTTTTTTTTTCCCCCTGTAATACCAATAAAACAATAACTCGATATCGCTTCTACCAAACCACCGCTGCTATAAAGTTAAAGATATGGAAAAGAAAATTAACTACTGTTTATGACAGCAGCAAAAGGCAAAAAGAAAAAAAAAAATAAATAAAAGCACAGTGTGTGCAAGGGAACAGATGGCTTATGTCCAGTATGGCCCATCTTCTGTATATTACTACTTTGGAAAGGAAGTCCATGCCACTTCAGAAAAATAGCAATCTGTCTAAAATATGCTGAGGTTATATAATTGATCATTCTGTAAGTTAAGGGAAAAAAACCAACCAAGCTACATTTCTCCATTGGATATTGATCTGCAGATGCTAAAAGTGAATCCCCTTAAACCAGCTATATACCAATATTTGTATATTTTATGCATATACGCGCAAAATCTCTTGGGTCATGTCCTCAGCTGGTGAAAATTAGTTTCATCGATGTTGATACCGATTTCCACGAATCGAGGATCTGGCCTCTCGTTTTAAAAAAAATCCCGAATTTTGTCAGTTTAACCTCACTTTTCGCGGAAGAGAATTAGGCACATGTGTTCTGCTCAACGTTATTCACTGATTACACATGCATCTTAAACCAATACTGGGTGCACTTCTGCATGAAAGACACACGTGTTAACAAAACCAGCGAAGAACGGCTTTGTGGCTAAATCATGGTATCTGAAAAATACCTCGGCTAATGAAGCGCAGGAAATACAGTTGTGAAGTAGATAAAGTGCCAAGTTCTGCTGGCACTTCGGGTTAAAGTCCTGCTGAGCCCTGGGCGGCTCTGCATTGCTGCAGACGGGCTGTATTTGGCCCTTGCTATGACCTTGCGGAACCACAACAGAAATCTGTTTTCTGGAGCAGACCAGAATTGGGATGCACGCACCCTCCCCTCTGTCCCTCCCGCCTCAGAAGACCAAAGAAACGCTCAGAACTACGTTACGAAGACGTTGCACACCGGGCAGCATGTAAAGAAAAGCTAGTGGAAGGGGCAGGCGGGATTTGAAACCATGCTGAATTTCATAAGGTCCTTGGTCTGCACTGCTAGGAAAAACCTTTCCTTGCACCTGCCTTTCCGAAAGCTAGGCTTGCAAACTGGTACAAGCAAATTTGGTTGAAAAAACACCCAGGGAAATGTTTTTCGCTCAGCCCTAACAGTCCATCTTCAAACTGGGGAGCTTCAGCCAGAGAGGCGTGGATTTTCTACAGGGGAAGCAACCTCCGAATCTTTCAATAAAACATACGTGGCACAATGAATAGCCAGCCTTCTTTGGTGGTGATAAGATATTTTAACTGAAAACATCAGGGCGTGTTTAAAAAATGATTACGAATTATTTTAACAGTATTTGCAGAGGGTTATAAAAACAGCTATAATATTTTTGTCCTGGATTCTAGAATTACCAGTGTGACAGCTAATGCAGTAATGATTTGTTTCAAATGCCAGTGTTTAAGCTGTATAAAGCTGATTTTATACATTTTTCCAGTAGGCCGCATTGTAGTTAATGAAATTAAACACACCAATCGCATTTGTCCCCAGGGGATGAGGAACTGAACACGCCACTGGTTTATTTTTTTATTAAAATAAATTGCAGCCAGCAAGATGGACTAATTGCATACAGAATTGAAAAAGAAACATTCCATTGATATAATTAAGCCAATTTTCATGGACAAAAATAGTTATAGTGGATATAAAATAAGCAGAGCATTCACTACGGTTTGACTTCTCCCCACCCTCTGTATTTTGTACAGAACATTAACCATTAAACAAATATGTATCTCAAATGGGCTGACAGTGTTATCTAGTAATGATGGCTAAATTGATCCCAATAGCTGACGCCGGGGCATTGTGTCTCATAGCTTTGGTGAGAGAGTTCGTAGGCCAAAAAAAACAGACCAGCAAAACCCTACCACATCAAAATATTACCTTAAAGCAAAACACCTGAAAGATGTAAAACTATCGAGACAAAACTAAATCACCGCCCAGTTTATTTTGGTCTGACATTTCACCCCAAACTGCCTGCGCAGTCACTTCGTTTTGGAGAGCTGCAGTCCAACCTCCCCCAATTTGGTCCCTAGTATTACAAAAAGCAAATGGTTAAGAGAAGATGAAGTCTTTCCACACCGGCTCAACAGAAACCAAGATTTACCGTGATAGGAGCGTTCTTCTGTGGCCTACTGGAAATAATTTGGCTGTCTCAGTCCATTTTCACCTGGAAAATGTCTCCCCAAGAGGACCAGCAGTCTCTCATTTGCAGTACAAACGTGGGTTCGCTGGTATAAACGAATGCCTTACTAACTTTCCATCATAAATTTGGGCAAAGCACATCTTCGGGGGGGGACAGGACAAAAGCTCGTCCGCCCCTTGACCAGAAACTTTGCATTTTTCCCACTATCCTGCACACCGAGCGCTGCTGAACAGAGAAACTGCGAGTTGGTACCGCTGCACAGAGAAGCACTTGACTGCGTGAAAAAAAGGAGTTTGGGTTCTAGCCCTACCTACCAACGTTAAGCACACATCGTGCCCCTTACTGCAGGGAAATGTCTTCCCGGTTACAAAAAAAAAAAAAAAAAAAAAGCAAGCAAGCAAGCTGCTTATTCGGGGTATGAGCATTCAGAAGCACGAAGAAGTACACTTATACCAGGGATGAAAGTCACATTTCATTTTTATTAGCAAAGAGGGTCACATCATTCACTGAATGAAGAGAAGGAAAAAAAACTCTTCAGGACAGGGACACTCTGTTACAGATTTGGATGCTACATAACGCACAACCTATTGCACTGAAAATAAAAATAAACAGCCCATGAGTAGGTAGCGGTGATGCATGAAAATCCATTAAGAAAATAAAAGAAATAATAAGGTCATAGATCTTTTCCACTACGACATCCCTGACCTGAAATTCCTCCAGAAAAAAAAAGGGCATATTAAAGATCAGAAAACACAGCCGTGATTTTGGTGTGGAATGCTGCAGAGTACTGACATATCAACAGGCTGCTAGCCAGAGAGTGGAAACAAATGTGTTTGCACGTATCCTTCAGATGTCTTCATTCTTAACTGCAGACGGCCACTGTATGTACATGTATTTATTGATACGCTGGTTACTTACCCCTACAGGATTAAAAATACCTTTTGGGAAATAGGCGTAAGAAAATCATTATTCGGCTAAGATTTTGATCCTTTCCGTTAGCATTCAGAATTGCGCAAGTTTATCATTTAAATAATGTCTAACCGGAAAAAAAGAAACATATCCAGAAATAATGGGAGAGCCATCAAGTTGTGGAAACAAAGCACGAGCTTGCCCTGGCCCACAGAGAGCACATACAGTCTTGCACGCCGTCAGCCTCGTGCTAGAGAAAAGGCCCGGATTGTAAACGTAGATTTTTTTCTTCCACTACACAATTTCACACACCAGAAGTTTACTGCAAGGGGGGGGGGGGGGGCAGGGTAACAAACAGAGAGACTGCAAATTTTACACTTAGAAGGGCAAAAGTAAGTCTGAAAAACGTGGGTGCTTTTCCCCATCCTGTCACCAGGAGCAGACAGGGATCCTCCGGCAAGGCAGCGCACACGCTGCTTCCACTTCCCCAGCTGCGGCGTGGAACTAACAATACGTTCCCCACCGTCAAGGTGGCTACCGAGCCTTACCTCGTCAGTGTTTGCAAACTTCCTCAGGCCTTTGTCTTTGAAGCACTGTATTAAATAGTACAGAGCTTTTATAAAATATATAAGCCATAATAATCATAGCTATAATAACAATAATAATACTTTTCACTCCACAGGGCCCTTTCTTCTGAGAATCTCAGGGTGCTTTACAAACATTAATGAATGCAGTCATGCCGCAGAAGGATATAGCCCTCTTAAAGGGAAGATTCCCTCATCATTCATTCGCTTCAGGTATTTCGGTGCCCAAGCGAGGCTGTTTGTGCGGCCAGCAGCGCGGGCCAGGCGCGCAGGTGTAACCCCGGTGCAGCAGGCGGGCTGGAGCATTCCTTTAGCACCGGTCGTGGAACGCTCACATCCGACTAAGGAGCTGGGGTATTATTACAGCGAGGAATGGCGATGAATTACACTGCTCCTGTGTTGTGAAATCCTAGCTCCTGCATTGCATTTTGCCTAGAAGTGAGTGGAGATTTTGTGCGTTTCAGGTACGCTTGGCTTTCTCCCGTCCAATAGTTCAGAATCCTGCCCATTTCAAAGTCTCATTATTACACTAGCAATGTGTGCCTGAACATTGGACGGTGTCTGTCTGTGTGGGGAACAGAAGAGCAATTCTTTGCTTTTTCTGACCCCGGTGTCTTCATCAGGTACTTTTAATAGCAACCTTTAGAAATGTGCCTGGTTTTATTTTTTCCCCTTAGCTCATTAAAGGCCTAATTTGCTATTGCCGAACTTGAACTTGCACTGCAGTTCTAATACAAAGTCTAAAAATAAGGCAGCTTGCTTTGTCGGTAAAGTTTTTAAAGTACAAGTCACAATTTCTGCACAGAGCGTGCTGGTTCGCGACCGTACAGTACCTGAGATTTCACTGCGTGTTGTGAGACCTTTGCACGTGCATTGCCGGTTCAACAGACACACGCATCCGCGTAGACACGTTTTGCATCGGCACCATGTTTTTATAGGACACGGGAACGTACCGGAATTGGAATAAAGTACCGTTCTTCGATACACTTTATAAACTCACATTTATATGTGCACGGGCAAATGCCCTGTGATGTAAACACACGTGGATGAACATCGCACGCGCTTCGCGCACAAACTACACGGACACCCGCAAGCATTGGCTTTATTGCAGGCCAACATTCGACCCCCGGCTTCTGCCTCTTCTTCAGCTTTAGCACTTCAGTACCTTAAACCTGCTAGTCTGCGGGCAAGTTCAAAGCGTCTCCCGCGCCAGCTAACCAGTTCATTCCTCCCATTTGCCAAGGTTCTTCCCAGGACAAGGGAGAATGAAGCGCCTGGCAGCTGTTCCCTCTGCCCGTTCTCAAATACAGCAGGCGGGGAGAGCGGGTGAATCGATAAATTATATTTGTAGAATTTAGATTTTTTTTTTTTTTAAAGACTAAACTGATCTTAAATCTTCGGTAATTTTTGTTGCAGCGCTAATTACACATCACCTTAATTAGCGGATCACCCCCCCCACACCCCCCCCCTCCCTGCCCAGCATCCCTAATTGCCTAATTGAACAGATCCGGGGCCGGGGGGGGGGGGGGGGCTGAAGCAGCCGCGGCAGCGGCGACCCACTGGGGGACCCACGGAGCATTGCGCGCCGGACCGGGCTCTGCCTGTGCCCCGCGCAGAGCCGCGCAGAACCGCGCACCGGCCCCGTTACCGACCAGCCGGGCTCGGAGACCGCCCGGCCGGCAGGGAAACGGGGACGGGGCTGCAGCCGGGCATCGGTTTGGCAGCGAGCGGGGGGGGGGGGGGGGGGCTGGACAGGAGCAGGGCAGAGGCGGCGGCAGGCTGGGAGGTGTTAAAAAAAAATAAAATAAAACAAAAAAAAAAACAAACCCCAAACGGCAGAAATTTTCGTTCCGATGTTGGAATCGCCCGGGGAAGAGCAAAGGCGGTCGCACGCCAAGAAGCGGGACGCCAGCTTCTGCGCCCGCTTCTCCCCCCTCCCGGCATCTCGCCGGCCTTAATAAAAAAAAAAAAAAAAAAAAAAAAAAAAAAAAAAAAGGCGCAGTCAAGGGGAAGCCTGTCCTCGTCCGAGGCGAAGCCCTAAACCCAGGAGCAGGCACCGGGGACGGCGGGGCTGGATTGGCGAGCGTTTGCCCGTCCGCGCAGCCCGCCCGGGAGGATGCGGCAGCTCTGCCGAGAGAAACTCGGGCTTCCAACTTCGTCCCGTTCCCAACGGTGAAAAGCGAACGGGAGCGGAGAAACGCTGGCCACCGTTCCCCAGCGCGGACGTTTTATTTAGCGCCCGAGCCCCAAGCAATGCCCATCCGTGCGTGCTTTGCGGTTACACTTGTACCCGGCAAACCTAACTCGGGGGTTTCGATGGGGAAGGAATTTGCTTTCACCCGGCCCGTCCGTTTGCCGCCTCTCCGCCTTCTTCCCGAGCGGAGAAGCGCCCGCAGCCCTCCTCCGCTGCCGACCTCCTCGCACCCTGAGCCGGCCTAAGCCTGGCCGGTGACAAGCACCGCATCCGAGGGTCGTCGTCCCCCCCCCGGGAGGCGAGCCAAAACCGGTCCCCGGCCTCCGCTCCCTGCCTTTCTCCCGCTGCGCCGGTTTAGCATTACCCCGAATTTCCCTCTAACCCCACGCAGGCGTTCGGCCCCTCTCCGAGCCAGGTAACCGAGTCCAATTCCCCCGAGGGGCCTCATCGCATCTGCTGAAAATATTGTCCAACGAAATGGAACGGCTGCAGGGTTCTCCGGTGGGTTCCGTGCCCCGACGGCGTGTGCCCCGCTCTCCCCCCGGGCACAGGCAGCCCCTTCGGGAAGGAGCAGCCCCGGGGGAAGGGGCTTGGGAAGGGTCGGGGGGGATTTCGTGGCCAGACCGGAGTTCTCGCTACCTTGCCGATGGAAAGGCGGCGAGATCCGCACGCTCGCCTCCGTGTTTAATCTGTTTTGCAAATAAATACTCCTGGGATCCTGAAACCTTAGCTTTGGACTACCGTTTTGAACTGTGATCCCTAAAAAATCCTCGGCTGAAACCCCATAAACCGTTGGGCCTTGTATTGTATTAAACACCTGATTTTAATCAGAGCTCAGCCTTCCAAATAGACGCTTCCAGTTTGCATCAGCAGCTCAACGGCCGGAGCTTTCTGAACCGCAGCTCCTTCTGCCGAAGGGAAGCGGTTCCTTCCAGGCACCGAAGTCCCGGCTCACCTCCCTGGCACCTCACATGTCCGGGCACCGAAAACCTCTTCGTCCCGAAGCAGCAGCAGCTTACTTTGGGCTACCGTGCTGGGAGAGCCCACGGGGAAAGGCCGGGGCCGTGTGCGCGGCTCGCACCGCGCTGAAACGCGGCCGGACCCGGCACTGCACCCACGGGCACCCATCTGCAAAAACCCGGTGCCTTTTGCAGAAGCGAAAAGAAAAAGAAGGAGGGCAAAGAGAAAAAAAAAAAAGAAGGGAGGGGAGAGAAAAAAGAGAAATATTCCACTCTATTCAACCTCGCTTTCACAGCCAGGAGCGCTCTGAAAATTACTCTTCTCCTTAACCACCAAAAACAACAAGTGATGACTTTTAAAAAAAGTTATTATTTGAACAGGGGCGTTTAAAGCGTGTGTTTATTTGAAAAAAAAAAAAAAAAAAAAAACAAACAAAACCCACAAACCAAAAACCAAAAAACAAACCAAACAAAACTGTCCGAGGATGAATTGAAGGACAACTTCCCAAAGAGCGTTGCAGCGATGCGCTGACAATATCGATCATGCCAAAATAAAACATCCCCGCCTCTGAGCAGCATTTCTGCGTGCGGAGCCGCGTTCGGTGGGGCGAGGAAGGCGGGCGGGTGCCCCACGGACACGGGGCTGGGGGACCCGAGTGGAGCGCGGGGGGGGGGGGGGGGGGAAGGCAGCCCCGCGAAGGTAAAACGCTGGGCCCTGCCGTTGCCTGCGCGTTGTGTCCTTGGGAAAACGGGAGCGCGGAGGTAACAAAGCCGGTTTTTTTAAAGCAAGCCGGACCGAGGAGCCGCAGGGCTCCGTCGGGCAGGATTTGCGAGACCCACGTCTCCTCCGGGAAGAGACCGGGGGGGGGGGGGGGGGGGGGACGGGACACGGGACCCGCAGCTTGCACCGACCCGCAGCGAGAAACGCCCGCTGGCCTCGGCGAGCGGAAAAAGCTCCCCGATAGCCAACCTCACCTACAAAATAAACTTCCGAGCCCACGCGTGAGCGGGTTGCGTGCGCTCCACGGTGCCTGCCACCCTTCGCCGGCCGGGCTTGGAACCGACGGCCGCTGTTCCAGCCTGAAGGCTACGTCCCGGGACCGGGACCGGGGCCGGGCCGCCCCCCCCCCCGCCTCACCTGGGGGCCGCCACCCGCGGCGGAGCCATTTACGGGCCCGGGGGCCGCCGGGGAGCCCCCCCCCCCCCCCCCGTGTGTGTCCCCCTCCCCAACCTCACCCTCCGGCTCTTCACGCCTCCCAGTCCGCCCGACGGGCTCCCTGTGCAAAACCACGCGATTTAAGCAAACCAGGCGCCGCTACTCTCCAAATCTTCCTCCAAGCAACTACAAGCAGAGTTTCTAGCAGGGCGCAGCCCGCGCTGGAACTTGTGCAGCCTCCGGACATTTCGCACGGAGCCAGAGCGAAAGAGAAACTAAGCCGTAATAACGATTAAAAAAATAATCATCATCATCATCATCGGAGTAGTAGAGCAGTACAGCCGGGCTGCCCGGGCCCCAGGAGCCGCCGCTGCCCCGAGCCTGGCAGCGAAGCGGCGAGGGAACGGAGCGAGTGGCCGCGGCCGGACTCTACGGGAGCGGGGGCAAGCGAGCCCCGCTCCTGCCTACGAAAGCCCCGCTCTCCTCCTCTGAAAGTCCGGTCTAAAAACGATTCGAAAGAAAGAAGGGAAAAGGCGCCGGTGGAAGACGGAGGAAAAAAAGCTGCGCGAGACTTACGAGCTGCAATTCCACCCCCAAGTAAATTTTTAAAAATTAAAAATTAAAGACACTCCCCCACGCTCCCCTCCCCCAGACCTTCTTAACCCCCAGCTGGGACACCCGAGCTGCGTTCAGGATCTTCCCTCTGGACCTGCGAATCCAAAGCCCCTCACTGAGAGCGGATCCATTTTTGCTACAATTTCTCTTCCTTCCCTCTCCTCGAGAATTGTTCCCGAGACGAGAAGGGTTTCTTTTCCCCCCCCGTCTGCCTCTGCCCGTCTCTCTCTCCCCCCCCACCCCCCCCCCACCCCAGCGTTAAGTCTCTCCGGCTCTCGCAGGCAGATGCCAAACGCAGACCTCTAGCGCCCACTATTTCAAAAGCCAGGAATATTATTTCACAAGACTTGGAACGACTCAATAAAAAAAAAAAAAAAAAAAAAAAAAAGTTGCTATCCCCTTTCGTCAACTTCCAGCTAACTTTCGCTTTTCTCCCCCGGCCCCGCGCAGCTCGCCGTTCGCCCGCGGCGCCCCGCTCTAGCGCGCCCGGGCGCGGAGAGGCGCGGAGAAGCGCGGAGGAGCGCGGGACGGCCGGTCTCCGCGCACACGGGGCGGGCGGCGCGGCTGGCCGCCGCCGCGGGGAGGGAGAGGGGCTGCAGCCCCCGCGCAGCCCCCGGCCCGGCTCCGCGCCCTCCCGCCCGGCCGCCGGGGAGGTGGGACGCGGCAGAAGGGAGAGAAAGGACCTACTTTTGGGCAGTTTTCTCGCCCTCGCCTTGGATCTCATCGTGTCGGCTTGTGGATTCCTCTCCTCCTCCTTGAGCCCAGAAGCAGCTACACACTATCTTCATCTCCCAAGCATTGTCAGTTTGGACACCTTCGCACATGCGCACAGAGCATTCAATCTGACACCCTCACCAGGGCCAAAAAAACTTTCCAATGTATTCATCATCATCAGGGTGGTTTTTTTTTTTTTTTTTTGTCCTATCCTCTTCTTCAGACCACTTATCTCTCCCCCCTCCTCTCTCCCAGCACCATCACAGCCTTCCCCTGATCTGCCCCTTTAAGAAAAATCAGCCCTCTCCGCTCCTACCCCTCTGCACACTGACCTTACACACTGGACAATATTTAAGGATCAAGGTGCCATCCTATAAAGAGGTGATTATCATTGTATTCTTCTTCTTACTATTATTATTATTCTTATTATTCTTACTACTACTAAATAGCAATGCCGTAGAGAGAGTTTGTTAATGGATGTCATCTTATGATTGTACCTATTTTAGACGTGCTTTTATTTTTAATCGGAAAAAATACTCGTTTACAGTCACTTTGCAAAGAGCGCCTGCCTGCATTTTCTTCTGCGTTACCCTTTTCCCTTTCTTGCCCCCTTCGGCTCAGGGGGCTGCGTAACTTTGGAGGGAAAAAAAAAAAAAAAAAAAAAATCACAGAATTCGCGCTGCGTTTGCTCTGCCCTCACCGCTCGCGTTTCTACCGGAGTATTTCTGCTCAGCACCGGCACCGGCGAGCCTTTGCTCGTTCTTCCCCGGCTGCTTTGCCCGTGGGTCGCCAACGTTTTGACCCGGACCGCCGGCCACCACCCCCCCCCCCTCCCCGGGGTGTATTTGTGTAGGGGGGGGGCGGCCGGTTCTCCCTGCGCGGGGCGCGGAGCGGCCGCGGCCGCCGCTCCCGGGGCGGCTCCGCGTTGCCCGAGCGGCCCCCGGCTGCTTCTCGCCGGGGAGGGCCGGGACGCGGTGAACCGGAGGAGAGCCGGCGGGCCCCGGGGCCCCCTCGCCTTCCCCGTCGGGCGGCGCGGAACTCTCGCCGCTTTCTTCTGCGTTTCAGGTGGAAAGCAGCGCGGCGGGGAAGCGCTCCCGAGGGCCGGGGGAAGCCGGGAGACGCGCGGGCGCCCCAGAAAAAAGAAAGAGGGGGGGAGAGGAAGGAGAAATATCCCCCTCCCTCCCTCCCGGAGCGATGCCGGCCAGCCCGCAGGACCTGCCCGTCGCCCCCGGGAGCGAAGGTAGAGAGAGCCCGGGCAGAGGGGCTTTGAAGAAAGGAGCGAAGTGTAAATAGCCCGATGATTGATGTGCTGGCTTTGACCGCGGAGAAAGCACTATTTTCATTCAAGTGGCCAGGTCAGATGGTCACGGAAGAAGGTTGAAAGGTAGGATTTAATGAGATTAATACGGAGAGAGAGAGAGGAAAAAAAAGAAAGCGCGGGCCTTCCTAAACATTCAATAAAATACCCGGGTTAGGGAGAGCGCTCTGCTCTGCGCTTGCGGTGCTAACCCGTAGCGGGGCTCGGCGAGCAGGAAAAGCCGGAGCCCCTCACTGAAGGGCATTGCAAAAACACTCCAAAAACTTCGCTGGGTGCGTCAGGTCTCTGCTGGAAGCCCTGCTGCCAGCTGCACTTTTGCCCTGCAGGTGGAACTGGGGAGGAGGGGGGGGGGGGGGAATAGTCCTGCTAATTACCGCTTTTCCCCTCCTCAATAAACTCTTTAATTGCAAATGGGAGCAGGGCCCTTTCAGGTGCTACCTAGGAGCCGGCGTTAAGGGGCAGGGTGGTGGAGCGGGAGTCCAAATAAAATAAATACGGTTGAAGGGAACGAGTAGCCACGTGTCGCCCAAAAAGCTGCGCTGGTGCCTGTGAATTCCTTCCTCGAGGACGCCTGGGAGCCCAGGTAGCCGTTTCGCGGCACGGCGGGCACCCCGAGGTTGGAAAAAGGAGCTTTTCGGAGCTTCACCGGTAAAACAGGGGCTCTAACGTTTCCAATGCAGCGAAATCTTTCTCCCGAGGACCTCGGACGCTAGCTGTCTCCCGCCTCCCCCCGCTGAGCTGCTCCCGGGACAAGCACATGTCGGTCGGAGAATGTCCTCCCGGGCTATTTCTCCCCGTTAACACAGCCGTCTTCTGGCAGAGAAAAAGCTGGCCGCGGCCGGGAAGCGCTCACCCCGACCCGCAGCACAGCCCCGAAACCCGCGGCTAGCGAGGAGGGAGGGGGGGCCGGTGGCCGCTTCCCCCTCCCCGAGCCGGGAAAAACTAAAGGGCACGGAGGGGCCCGAGCGACCGCCCGGCTTTGGTCGCCTTGCCAAGATCTCCTGCAGCCCCAGCACCGGGATTCCACCCCCCCCACCCCCAAGGAAAAAGTTGCTGCGGTCAAAAAGCATGCACTAGCGGACCCGCTCGCAGATATTTTGGGAGATGCAACACGCTTTCGGGGGTGTACGGGGCTGGGGGGGGAAGGGGACACGTTTCCTCCACGCTTGGGCTGATGCTTCTGCAAACGAAGCCCCAGAGAAGCGATCGAAAAGTCATCGTGCGAGCCGGCGGCAGCCCGGCCAAGCCGAGGGCCGGCGTTGCCCTCGGCTCGCCGGTTTCTTTTCTCGCATTTACTCGCTCGCCCCGGCCGCGTTATACCGCCGGCCGACGGGAACGGCTCCCCGGGCTGGAGCGGAGTCCCCGCCGGCGGGCACGGCGGCAGCGCCTCGGGCTTGCGCTGCGCTTTTGTCGGGCCGGGAGGCAGCCTTGGAAAGGCGAAAAAAAAAAAAAAAATAAAAAAAAAAAAAAAAGAGGAGGGGGGGAAGGAACGAATTTTTAACGGAAGGTTGAAAGGCGGAGCGCCAGGCGTGCGGGAGCGGACACGCTGCCATCCCCGAGAGGAGCAGGGTCCCTTCCCGCACCGGGCACGGGCAGGCGGTTGCGGTTCAGCAGCCGCCCGCCCCCGGGAACGGGCCCCGCCGCACCGACTCGCTTGAAGGCCAAAATACTGGCTCTCCCGGCGGCACAGGCTTGGCAGCGAGGGCGGGAACCGGGGAGGCTCCGGGGCCAGCCGTGCCCTCTCGGAGAACGGCCGCTCCGGCCCCGTTCTTTGCGCCTGCACAGATTTACTCCCGGCTGCTAAGGGCACCTCGCTGCATTTCGGGGAAGGAGCGAGGCTCCTCAGAGCCGAGGCACCGCAAAAGCCCCGCACAGCAAGGTGTGCGGCTCGGGGCCGCCGGGAGCCCCGCAGCCTCTCCGCGGAGCTCCCTGCCCGGCCGGGCGAGCATCCCGCGGCTGCCACCGGCTTGCACCTGTCGGAGTGCGTGTCGCTTCCACGGGGAACGATAAATTAATGAGCGTGGAGGAAGGGAGAGGGGCCAGGAAGCTTCTCGCCTCCCCCGGGGGCTACCAAGGACCCGGCGGCCCCGCATGCCCGGAGAAGCGAGCGCTCGCCCCCTTCGCGGGGGTGTTTGCGAGGAGTTTTGCCCATGGCGAGCTGGGGGACCCCTTGGAGAGACAGCTCAAGGGGAAAAAGATACCCCCCCACCCCCCCAGGAGGTGGCCGCTTTTCCGCCGCACCTCAAGGGGAGGCCTTTCCCCTGCACCCCCCTAGCCGCACGGCGGGGGAGAGGGACCCGCCGGGGGGGGGGGGGGGAGTTCTGGGGGTACAGGCAAGCCGGTGGTGGTGAAACCCGGCTCTTAGGAGCTTCTCTCAGCCGCCCTTGCTCCTGTTGGTACCTTCCTCGCCCAGGCACTAGCCATTTCAACACACGCTCTGCAGCGTGCCACATGCGTTTCGGCGGGGAGTCACGGCGGCTCTTTAAAGGGGGGCACTGGAGGGGGTCTTACGGGGAGGGGGGGGGTGCTTAGGAAGCCGGCTTTGAACACAGGCTCCGGGTGAAACCCGGCGTGCCAGCCTCCCGGCTCGAGTGGGCTTAAAGCCCGAGGGGGGGGACACCGCTGCGTGTCCCCCCGCCCCGGCCGGGGGGGACAGGCAGCGGTGTCCCCCCCTTCGGGGCAGCTGGGGACGGGGACTGCGCACCGGTATGTTGGAGCGGTAAAGCAGATTAGCAGGGTTGCTCTTAGTCCGGCTTGCCCGGGAGCTGCCGCACACGCAGAGTAAACCCCTTTGCCGTCGCCGGGCTTTTCGCATCAATTCCTTATTGTTTCCGCGCAACGTTGCGGGGGAGATTAGAGCAAGAATTAATATTCTAAAACTGCGCAAGATCCCCGTGGCGTCCGACGGGGCTGCTCTCCGTCAGGGTCAGCGAGCCCCGGACAGATTAGGCGGCAAGAATGTCACACGCTTCCCTAGAGCTTTTCCCTTTCTAATCTGCCATTAATAAGCGGAGGAAGCACACGCACAAGCGCCACATTGTAATTAGGCTCTGCCTTAAATCCACGCAATCCAAGAGCAGCTTGCCTTTCATCCCCGCCGGTGCCAAGGAATTTCAACACCTTTCGGACGCGGTTTAAAGCCCCGTTTCCCTGCGTGATGCCGGCACAAGGGGGCAGTTAAGGACAGCCTGGAAGCCCCGGGCTGCTGCTCGGGTGGCTGCGGGGTCAGCGGCGGCGGCGGGGCCGGGAGAACCGGCGGGGCGGGCGGGCTGCACCCCCGCCGGGGAGCCTTCGCCCCTCCACCGAACCGGCCGGCGGGGAAAAAGTTTTGTTCCTTTCACAGCAGCAGTAGCAGCAGTTCTGCTGCCTCCCTCAGCGGCCGGGGCGGGGGAAAATAAAATAAAAGAAAATAAAATTAAAAAAAAAAAATATGTATCTCTCTAAGGCAGGCTGCAGCCTCCCCGCCGTTACGAGCCGGAGGCAGCCCGGGGGTCAGGCAACCTCGGCTGGCGAGCCCCATCGGGCTCGCCCCCCCCCCCGACCTCGCCGGGGTCTCTGGCCGCCCGGTGCCGGTACCGGTGCCCGCCCGGGCGGGGAACCCGCAGCCGAACCGGAGGACCCAGCGCCGGTCCCTCCCGAGGCAGCAGCTCGGGTACAAGGCTCAAAGGCTCTTCAGGCGCAGGTAAAGAGGGATTTCGGCTAGGTCCGGGGAGGCGCATCACCTCTCCCATAGAACCGAGTAGCTCTTTTTCCTGGAGAAACCTATTTGCACACTCAGCGGTTCAAAATCATTTTTTACCCGAAAACCTTCGAGAAGCTGCAGAACAAACAGCACTCTGAGAAAGACAGAAACGCCTGCATTTGGTCCAGGAAAAAACCGAATAAAAATCAAGTCACTCTTACTGGTCCTCTTAGCAATGAAATACATGGCGGAGGGGTTAATATCGTCGCAAAACCTGTGCATGCATGTTACTGTCCTGCAGCTCACTTTCCTGATACTCAAGCTGCACCGAAATCAGTCTTTGCATCAAAATGCGTTTATCGGAATTTTTTTTTTTCCCTTCTTATTTCTAGAAGCAAACACTGGCTCCTCTGGCCATGAAAAAATACCGTGTAAATTGCCATTTAAGCTTTTTCAAAAAACATGTTCAGCTATAAGAATTCCTTCGAATTCGTTACACTCTACTACGCAAGGCTACGCCTTGCTGGTCCAGGGTAAGGTAAAAATGCATGTCCTAAAATGAGAAGTCGCAAAAGGAAAAGCAACATTTACATTTGAATATCTAACTTGAACAGTATTATAATTACAGTCGTAAAAGATCGTGCACTGTTGTCTTTCAAACGCCAGGCTATGAACAGACAGTTTTCGGAGGATGTAAACACAGCAGCTTTAATCACGACGGTCTCTTGGATGGAAGGGAAATTAAGGAGTTATAGCAATTTTTTTAGACGTTTGATCAAAATATTTTTGCCCGGGGAGCGCTTGCCAAACGAAGGCAAAATGGAAACGATGGGCGCTGTAATTCGGCAAGGAGTTTTGTAATGGAAAGAGCCCCAGTCCCTAGTGCCTCCGGGCAGAGGGTTGTCCTTCCCCCGGGGCTTTCTGGAGCATCCCCTCCTGCGGGAGGTGGCACTGGGACACGGGTATTGGGCGAGTCATTTTCGAGCAAACGTTTTTCAACCGAAACGCCGCGTTCTGAAGACACTAAAACGATCTACATCGCCTTTCTTCTCGAAATTAGCACACCACCCCCCCCCCCCCCCAAAGGTTAAGGCGAGCCGTGGAGACCGGGCACGGTCACCCTTCCCCGGCAGAGAACGGTCGGCCGGGGGGGGGGAACGGGACACCCCGCACCCCTTGGGACCCCCCCCGGTACCCCGAGAGGGGGTTTTCTTTGATCAGGTGTTGCGGGGGGAGACGGGGGAACCGAAACCCGTCGGGATTTCGTTTGCCCTCTTGCCAAAGAGGAATGCCTTCCCGGCTCGTCCCTGCTTCGCAGCAGCAACCGGTGAGACCGAGGTGACCCCCCCCCCCAATAACTGTCCCCAAGCCCCGACGGGAGCCCCAGGGGAGGCACCTCCGTCTCCTGAGAGCCGAGGGGCGCCGGGGGGTGCCCCCCTTGTTCCCACCGCCTCTCTGTGGGTGTCTGGGAGGGAGGGGGGGGGGGCAGTCCCCGAAGCGATGCCAACCTCGCCAGCCCGGCCGGGGGGGGGGGACACGACACGGACACTTGGACATGGGACAGGGCAGCCCCGCTTCTCCATCACCGGACCAGCGCTGCGGGGGTGCGGAGCCCCCGCGGGTTACGCGCCTGCTTTGCTTGCGCTTCCCCCGCTACCGGTGGCTGCAGCAGAGCCGGCTGTATAATTATTAGCTATTAATTGAGTTCAAGACCTTTTATGGCTATGGGAAATGAGGAGTCCGACCACTAATCCCAGGGAGGGTCTGCGCCCGGCCAAAAGCTATGGAAAAGCCGTCCAGGGCTGGCTGGGCCCGGCCTGACACAATGCCCCTGGGGGCGGGGAAAGCATTAACGAAAAAAATTCATTAGGTGAAAATTATAGAAACTTTAAACCGAGGGATTTATTTACGAGAGCCCTTTGGGGGCTGCCACTCGAGAGCGGGGCGGGGGGGAGAAGGGGGCAGAGGTGCGAGAGCCCCGCGGCGGTGCCCGCCTGGGCCCGGGGGGGGCCGGGGCTGCCTCCGGCCTTCCTCCTCCTCCTCCTCCTCCTCCCCATCCCGCCGGTACCGGCCGAGGTGAGGAGCGACCGGGGCCGGGGCTCGGCGGCGGCTCCCGCCTTCCCCCCGCATCCGCACCGGGCGGTGGGCTTCTGCTCACCGACTCGCTCCCCACATCGCCTTGCCTTATCTTTACACGCTTCCACCTTCCAATTAAACTTCCCCAAATTGCCAAAAGCCTTATTTGCATGCAAGGGACTCCGTTCAAAGATGCTAACTTATTGTCTCCTCTCAGAACTTAACATTTCTCTCTTCAGTTCCCACTTGAAAGAAGTTTTAGAACAGTATTCAAAGACTGTCCGAACGAACAAAACCTTCCCCTTTGCTAGGGAGAGAAATCCGGTGTATTCAATAAGAGGGCATATTCTCAGAAGTTTGCAGATTTGGTTTTAAAGGCTGTATTGTTCGTGCCTTTTTCCTGAAACTTTTTTTTTTCAGAGGACGGCTCACATGCCTGCGAAGGATTATTAAAATAAAACATCATAGACTTTTTTTTTTCCTCTCCTTTTTTCACTGTTTAGAATTACTTTTCTGGAAGGGCTTTCCAAGCACCCCCCCGCCCCCCAAGTCATAATTAAGAACACTTTTTTTTTCCCTAGCAAACAGGAAAAGTAAAGAATCAAACCCTTTTCCAAATGCTCCTTTTCCTTTAAACACTAACAGAGTTCTGCACTTCAGAAATACTTATCTGTTACAAATACACCTGAAAATAGTCTTGGTGCTGAATAGATGTTGTTCGTCTACAGAAGAACAAATTAGAGCAGTGAGACTTTCATACCGGGCAAAGCTAGAAGCTTCTCTGCCAGTGTAAAATAAACGCAGACTACAATTCTTACTGGGTTTTCGAAAGCTCTTTACAAGGCAACAGGATCCCTGCCTTCAAATCCTTGCCCCCCCCCCCCCCCCAATTTTTCTGTTTAAGATTAAAAGAAGATGATCCAATGAGCTAAGGATATAGAACTCCTTTTGGGAATGCGATAAACTGCAAAAAGCCGGTGGCAACTCATTTATGATTAACTCCTTCATATAAAGGTGCATAATGGAAGCAAACAGGGACCCGATAGGACATGAACATATTTTATTCATTTAATACAAAGCAGCTTTAAAAAAAAAAACCAACCCAACTTTAAAAAGCCTCGGTTCAGCGCATAACTCAAGGGCCGGGGGGAGAGGAAAAAAAAAAAACCAAACCCAAAACTTATGGGGTGTGATGTGATTTTGCCATGATCCTTCGCTCACCAGCGAGGGTATGTGATACACTGAGAGGAACCCGCACCCCGGCTATGGCAGAGCGGGGGGGACACCCCACTCCTGGGATCCCCACCAGTCCCGGGGGGGATGACACGGGGACAGCTGCAGCCAGCCCCTTTGCTTTTGGGGGGTTTTTTTGTTTGTTTGTTTTTCCAGTGCCTCCCCAGGCAATAGCCAGAGCCCCCCACCGCCTCGGCCGAGCCCGGGCAGGACCAAGTGTGGTCCCAGCAGCCCAAAAGGCAGTCTGCCCACTCCCAAGAAATAATGTAGGGACACACAAAGAGCTCCTGTCCTCGGCCCTGCAGATGATAACCAGAGATGGGAGAGTATTTAAGAGCAGCCTTTAAGTGGCTGGGATCATCTCCGTCCAGCCCCATCCAAGGGAAAGCCACCAGTACCCAAAATAAGGTTTTTTTTTTTAAACCATAGGGAACCAAGAGTTCATTTAGATTTACAAATTAATGAAGACTTACTGCAGAAAATAACTGTAAGAACATGTGTTAAAAAGCAACAGAAAGAATTTCATCGATTTCCATGAGGTGGATTGTATCCAGGAAGAATGAGTCAACTTCATTCCTCGAGTAAAACTCACTGAACTGAAGCAAATTACACCAGGCGTGAATTTGGATCATCTCCCCCCCCCCCCATTCAATGTTTTGCTGTCCAGCTAATTATCCCTTCAGTGTTGTTACGGGTTACAGCTAGATAGGAATTTTTAAAAAATGCTTTTCATCACTGGAAAATAATGACTTGACAAATATTCTTTCCCACCCGATATCACATCGGTTACAAGCAATTATTCAGCCAGAGTCACACACACAAGACAACACGATCCGGTGCAGGAAAGAACAGCTTAGTGGTTAGGGCACAGCGAGGAAGAAATAGAAGGTCTTCTACATATGACAGAGATGCCTGTGTTCCCGGCTGTTTGTCCTGCTGCTAATTCTTGTTTCTCCTTTACCCACATATTTGGTGTTAAACTTTGCAAGGTTTTGGTTTAACGTCCATGGAGGAGATGAAAACTCTTGAAGCCACTGAAATGTTTCCTAACCAGCTCTATTCTCACACTACAGAGGGATGCTATTCATTTCAGAGGGAAAAGCAGCATGTTTAAGTCATTGATAGAGAAATCTTTCTCCAGACACACATGCACGTTCGCTGCGGCAACAGTGTTTCATTTTACGGGTGGAAGAATAAACTACTTGGTACTTTAAGAGATTTGGCTTGAAATCTCAGAATATGGTGATGGGAGCAATGGTGAGACGAATACTAACGCACTGTCGAGTTTTGGTCTTTGCATTCAGAAGCCCAAAGTTTCACACAGACCCTCCCATACTTCTGTTAACGCCCCGAGAGTGTATCAAAACATCTATAAGCAAGAACATGAGGCTTTTCAACCATACTGTTCGGTTTCTAGCCCACAAACCAGCTACATGAGAACTTGTGGCAATCCCACAGGAGTTCAGCAGCTTTCTTGTTAGAACACCAAGGCATAGCGAGCGATAAGCTAATTGATGAATAGTTAAAAACCAAGCTCCATTTAAAAAAAAAAAAGTGGTTAGAAAATGAAATGCAAATATATACAAAATAGCCAATGGTTTCTATGAATATAAATGTCTGTCTACCTTATGACTGCTATTTTCCAGCCAGCTTTCCAACCAGTGCAGTCTTTGCACTTCTGTATCTACAATTGTACCATTTATAAGCCAGGAGCCCACCTTGCCCATATGCTTGTTCCTACAGTGACTCATGTTCCATTGGGTTTATTCCTGTGAAGACTTGTGTTAAAACAGAGGAAAGAGCAGAACCTTTGGGGAAGGAACAACTACTTTTTGGAAAGCCCCAGACATACTCACTATTCCCTGTCAAAAAATGAAAGCGCTTATTTACATCCTGTGTACGGGAAAGGCTTTTACAATTGGTATAGCATTAAAAGAAATTAATCTGATACCTGGGTAAAACAAAAGTCTTGCTGAATAATAGTGTTTACTCAATACCTAAAAAATCGTCTTCCTAGAGGAATACACTCAGGGAGGAAAACCTCATAAATTATCCAGCTAAGGCATGGCAGATTAACTTCACTTTCATTCTATCGATCTATTGAAGCCCCTCCAATCAAACTTCCCTGAAAAAAGCTTACCACCACTGCTTGCTGGTAGCATTTGCTGAATTCAAGAAGAAATTAAGTACCTATCACTTCATCTCCAAGCGGTAGCTCCCAAGTAACAACACACTGCAAGCAAAACCACGTGCCTAGTCTGACTGCTACAGGTTCCTAGGTTCTGCAGGGGAATTTCTTCCCTACCTTCACAATTAAAAAGCAGCACGTGACAGCCACCCAAGAGCTCCAACTGCCACAGCTCACCACTCTGCACACCAGCTGTACAATTTGGGATGTGCAAGGGATGAGTATTCAAGGCTCTCGCTTTATAGACACCGTCTGTGTGATTTCAGCTCCGGCACGTATCATTTAGCAGCTACGCAATGTCTGTATTGGCAGAGTCCTGCAGGTACAACTGCACCCAAATTAGAAAGACATTCAGAAATCAATCATCTCCAGCACTGTCTGTAAGCATTAAGGTTAGTATTCAGTTACTCTCTCCGTTAAGCAGAAAAAAAGACAGATAAGGAACTTCCCAGGTGATAGCTGGGCTGACAAGTTGCAACTCAGGGATCCAAAAGGCCACCATTCTCAGGATGAGCTCCAACTCTACCTCATCATTTCTATATGCCAAAAGGCAAAACGCAAATTGCTTATCTTTAAGGGGAAATGTCACAAAGTGCCTTCCAGCCAGAGTATGTGTTTCTAAACAACCGACCACAGCAACTGCCTAGTACGGCATCACCTGTCACAATTTCTATCCTGCTCGGTTTTATCATGTCACCTGCTGTATCAGGCATTTCCCAGGAGGCAAACCCCAAACTCTGCTGCTGCCAGAAAGGCAAAGTTGCTCCCGAGGCCTGGCAGGGGTAGGACGTTCCACAGGGCAAGTACTGCGAAACCAAACCGAAGACCTGAATGAGTCATTTAAAGGTTCCCAAGGCAGAAAAAGTCCTGGCCATTCTCATTTTCTTGTGGTATTAAGGCCCATTGCCTTGATCCATCTGCTAAGGGAGTCCCATTTCCTACTTCTCCCTAGCTGGTTGGCAGACCAAGCCTTTGAGTGAAGGCAGAGCTCTCTCACGAGGTTGTCACCACTAAAAGAAGGAAATACCGTGTCACAAAAAGTTCCCCCAAAAAGAACAAAGCGGGTTTTATACCAAAGCGGCATAGCAAGCTGCAAACTTGAATCCGTTCGATAGAAAAATACACCTCATTTTTGCAGGCCTTTCTCTTCCAGTCTCGTTTCATTCATTTACCATTCTAAAAGCTGCCCGCTCTACTGCTGGAAGAGTAGCTTCCAGATTCACTGCTGAAAACATAGGAGCAAGACAGTATTACAGTAGGATACTTAAATCCTCTATGCAATCACAAACTATGCAGGACGCTCAAAAAGAGCTCCCACTTTTCAGAACAAATCATCCTCGAAGCTGCCGTGTAAGCAACAGAACAGGCAAGCACACTGCACCAAAACGAAGTCGGCAGCAATGCAGCTGTGTCCTGGCTCCGAGTCCTGCGGTTGGACTACACTGTCTGATGTTACACGGGGTATTCTCCGAAACCAGGGTCCCTGCAGAGCAGCTTTGCACAACACTGCTGTGCGCTGCCCTTCGCTCGAGAAAAACTTGCCTTTTTCTCAGTAGTTAGCTACAGTATCACAACTGTGCCAACAGGACTCTTTCCTGATATATACCCAAAGACCTTCTCATATTTTCACTCCAGATTCTTTTAGTACCCTGACACAGATACATCACGAGAGCTGCTCGACTACCACTCAGCTGCAGTTTTGTTCCTTCAGTATAAATGAGATGGGGAAACAGTTTCATTTCTCTGAAGTATAAAGTTAAATAGAGTGAACTGAGAAGTTTCTTTAAAAATAATGGAGTGAGATCACCCATACAGTGATTTTAAACGGCTCAAATAAGAGCAGTACTTGCATTTAGCAAGTACATCCTGAGGAACAGGGCTTTCTCCATTTCAGCCACTTGGGTGCATTACAAGGGGGACAGCGCTCATTCATATGGGGAACATATTTTCTATGAAATTATTACTAACAGCTTTTTAACTCCACTCTTAAGCAACTCAGAATGCAAATCAATTAAAGATCACAAAAGGACTTGACATTTTCAAGGGAATTTGAATCTTAATAGATTATTTTGTCACAAAGCTCAGCTGAATGAACCATCTGGACAGCAAAACACTTCATTCCTGAGCATGTTGACCACTAAACCTGGGCTGGCAGGACACAACAAGGGTGTAAAGAACGACTGTGAAGTCACAACAGGAGAAGAAGCGACCAGTGTCCCCCGACTTCTTTTTAAAACAGTTAAGAGTTGCTGCTGTTTTTGAGAGTAACACTCAGCTTTGCAAAAGGTCTGGCAACAAGGCAGGTCAGCATTTCTGCATTGTAATCGCCTCACCCCTTAATTTTTACAGCTGGACCTGTTTGTCACAGCCTCACTTTCACCAGAAGAGGAAAAACTATCCCTTTAAACAAAGCCATTCAAAACTCTGCATCTTACTATAAATCAATCAACGAAAACAAGATTTATGTCCTCAGTGTTGTCATTCACGTAGACACTGCTGGTTTTCCAAGCAAATCACAGTTTAGCATTTTTCCCCCCTACTAAACACAAAATCTGATACTAAGTTTGTTTATTTTCTCATCATCCAGGTTGTTGGGAAGTCATATTTCTGACCATTTCACCATTTAGCCATTTTCTCACTGTTCATACAAGTGTATATTGCACAATGAAATTCTGAATGCTTCTGTATTAATAACATCCCAAAATTTGTCATATGTATGGTACAGATCTGGAAAATACTCAGGCAACTTTAGGCATATAAACCATCACAACCTCACAGAAACAAGAAATGATCTATTAATGAATAGCCAAAACCCAGAATATGCCATCCAAGAACAGAATCACAACTCACAGAACTGCCTATTCAACAGGTAAACCCAACGTTTTTGTCACTCAAGTGGCTGCATTTTAGCAAAAAAAAAAAAAATCACTATAAAAGAATTTTATTCTGGAAGGATGAGAAAAAATGTTAAACATGTTTTTATGGGAGAAACAGAGATACAGAGCTAGCCTGAAAACTGAAAATCTCTCATGCCCCGATCTATAAATAAAACTAGTTGGGCTTTTCTTTTGTACTAAATTTAAAGGAAAGTCTTTTCCATGGAGACTTTTCTTTAAAACAAACTATGCCCCAGAAGGACTTTAACGATGGTGTTTCCAACAAGCAGCATGAATGAATTAAACAATAAATGCAGTAAGAAAGCAGCTGTATTTTTCTTTAATAGAAGCAGATGAACATGTAGTTCAAACACGGCTGTGTTCTCAGAGAGAAGGACAATTCCTGACAGTTCTCACCCAGACCGCAACACCATTTTTCCTGCACCCTGTACTCCAGAACCTTGGCTCAGGTACCACTTGCCCTCTAGCATCACAAGCTTCAAGGTTAGCTCCAGTGACCATCAAGCAGAAATTCCAACTTCTGTTGCATACACAGTATCAAATTATTCAGCTCTCTTCTGCATGTTATCCACAGGCTACGCAGGGGAAGGAGGAGGAGGAGGAAAGATACTTGGCTCTCCTTGATAGACTCAGGTCAGGTCTATCATCACCACACAGCAATCAGAGCCTAACTGCCTGTCTTCATTCAACTTCTTCCCTCTGGAGATAAACCTCAAGGTCTTCTGTAATTACTCAGTCTGGAAATCACCAAGGTCTCTCTCTTCTCCTCACAAAACCCTCACGACACCCTACTAGGAGCCAGAAGTTTCAAAATAACCAATTTAGAGGGGCACCACCACAGTCTCCAGCAATTCATCTGAACACACATGAAACACCAGGACTGAAGCAAGCTCAGGAGATGTGAGAGAGCCTGCTGTACTCGTCAAGAGCAGCAGGGTTTGCTTATTAGCCTGGCAACAGCCACTAATTATTTTCATTTGGTGTTTCAAATGGAGACTATCACCTTAGCTTCCTGACTAAAGCCATCACTCAGAATTGCTGAATATATACCAAGTTCTACCCCAGAAACAACAGCATTTCGGTCAGAGGACAGAGGCCCTTGCAGTACTTCAGGTTTCCCAAATCACTTTCCATCTCAGCTATTAAGTTCCACTTGCTTCCACTTTTCCTTTCATTTGCTTTCAGCCTTGAAGCTCCCTAACTTTTAGGTTTTCTAGCAAGGAAACCAGTTTTCTCCTACTTACCAGGTCTGCATCTGCTGTCACCTTCATCCTCTGCAGTGAAAAGATTTCCCTCAACGCGCCAGAATCAGGCAGCCGTACTGATAACATCAGAACCCATCCGATCTGCAAGAAATGTTGCACCATCAAGTTGAAGCAAACCCCATATTTCCTTGTAGCAGAGTAGCTTCCCCCCAAATCCCATTGCAGCCTAATCTCTGCGGTAGCAGGGTAGGCACTCTAAAACTCATAAGGCAATAGATTTTTCTTTTTACACAATAAGAAAGCTACAAACATTGCAAAGGTTTCTACAGGTTACCTATCCTCTGCTGATGCGCATCACCCACGAGCAATTTTTTCAGCAGAGACCTTACTGACACATACACAATACAGATGCCCCAGACAAGCCTATAAACCAGCTCGTATTTTGCTGTTGCAGCTCTGATTCCCTTTCCTATGGTTGCCAACCAGCCTGCAGAGCACTACCTCAGAATAGCTAAAGAACATACAGACCTCCAAGGAGCAGTGGAGCTCCCAGCTCACGAGGCAGGACCGACGCGCAGCAAGCCTTTCTCTGATAGAAAACTGACCCTTCTAAGGAGTAGCCTAGAGCTGCCTATGTAGAATTAATTGGCTTGAGGAGGGCACTCTAATTAAGGTGAGTGCATCCAGCTGGATTCAATTCAGTTCATCAGGTCTTGGGCTGGGTCTTGCTGGGCTCTGTAGCATCAGGGCAGCCAGCTGGCGATGGAGAGCACCAGGCAGAGCAGCCAGCACCACTACGACGCAACCGCTCCTCTCCGCTTTCTCGTGAGCTGCGCTCCGAGGGCAGCGACAAACACAGGTGGCTGTTACACCTGAGACGGCACCTTTGCACGTGAAGCGAATTTCTTCGTGGCTGTGTCGGTGGTTGAGGAGCACGAGGTAAAATTGCTGCCGTGGATGTGTTCTCCAAGCATAGTGACTAACTGGATAGATTCCTATTGCACGTTCTAAGAAATGGAGATTTATTGCAGTACAAAGAGAGATAAAACACACATGTTGAAACAGCTCACCGAGTCTAAAGCCAGACAATTAATGAATTTTAGGTGGGCTGTCAGTAATTCCCAGTGATAAGTGAAGCCCATCTTGTGTCATTCAAGTAACACCTCCCCCCACCCCCTTCCATGTGTTTATCGTTACTTAGAACGGGACAAATTTTGCCTCACAGATGAGTTAACTGTTAGGCATCCCAAAGGGTCTACATTTAATACACATGACACTTCCAATGCTTAGGTTTTTTTTATTTGGAGTAACTGTATGTTTCATAAGTATAAAGACTGAACTTCCCCATACATACTGTGGAAATACGTAAAACATAACTCAATGTCATTCGACCTGCTGATATTTCTATTTCCAGAAGAGAGCAGGAACACTGAAAAAAAAAAAAAAAAACACCACCCAGTCTTTCCCAGCAAATTCTGATGTATAGGATGTGACATAATGGTGCAAAATCTTTTGGCAAAAACAGGGATTTTAAATTGCTCTGCTCTATTTTGCTGTGGTGGGAGTTTTAATGCAGTGCACTTTGCCTAGAACTGACACAAAAGAACAGACAATCACCTCGAGTGTGTTACAGGGAAGAACAAAACAATTTTCCGGGCAAAAATATATTGAGTTCAGTACGCTGTTTATAGGTTACAGTAAACAGAAGCGTTTGATGTAATGGATGCTTTCTGGCTACTAGGGAACCTTTCAAGGGCCCCCACGCAGGAGGGAGGTGGCACTGATGAGGTGGCAGGTACGTGCTGCAGAGAGGTGAAAGGGGACGGAACTTTATTTCCCTTTTTACAAAACAATTTGCTGGGCTCCGTGTATTTCACCGGGCCCTGTCAGCGTGGAGCAGATGACAGCACACTGCGACACGAGCGCGGCAGTCCGCCCGTTCCCGGCTCCAGGAGGGGAACGGGTTCAGGTCCCAGCGCTCGCCGGCACGGACGGTCTTCCCGAAGGGTTCGCTCCTTCGACAGCGGCTGGCCGGCCACATGGAGGCTGAGGGCTAGGAAGGGGCCGGCGTGGAGACGATGCCCTCTTAAATAAAGCAGGGTCTTTTGGGGGGCTGCTCCCCCTGCTAGGCGCTCTTCAGGCTGGGGCAGAAGGTGTTTCTCCGTCAGCACAAATGACTTTTTCAGACGGCCACGGTGCCAGCAATGTCCCTTTATTTGCCTTATTCGCCATGCTTTGGTGCAAAGAGGAGATGCTCGTGTGATGGTTTGCATTTAAAGCATTTCACCTGTGCGCCTTCGTCTCTGCACAGTCCCCAGCAAACTGGCTTCTGCAGAAATGTTTCAAAAGCCGCTTGCCATATGTCGCAGTGCTTGGGGTTTATTAGCTGACTCAGAAGTGTAGTTTTTAATGCAGTGGCTGTTGCCTGTAATGGCAGAAGTGCCCTGCAAAAGTTCTGTCTGTAAGTCTGAGCAGCGAGGACATCCTGCGCACGCTGATGCTAACACTGCCTCCTTGTACATTCTTTCTTCTTCTCTTCCCCCTCTCTTTTTCTAATGAAATCTTTCCATATTATTAATGGCTAGGGTGGATCTATAGAGTGTGTTCCTTCCAGGATTTTCTTGTTTGCTGTAGTCTTCAAATTTTCCAGTTCATTTCCTATTTTCCTGCTCTAAAAGCCCTGCCAAAAAAATCCCTGAAGCACACTTTGGTACTTGAACAGAAAAAAACCCAGCATTTGAGAATAGACATTTGATCCAGACTCTTGTAAATCAGTAGCAATTTTCCCCTCAAATATGAGTCATTTTCATCAGTGGCTGACAGTTCCTCAAGGTGAGGTTTTATCTAATTAACTATGCAGATGCATTTCAGTCACTAAAATGGAGAACACTGTGTCATCTAATTTATGTGAAATTAGTAGTCCAAGAGCATTCAGCCAAAATATAAAGACTGGACTTACGATAGGCTATTTAATCAGATTCCTTTAGGAATTAAATGATTAGGAATGAAATTAATGAAATGGATTTATGCCTAGATAGTCTAAACGACGCTAGCTCTCATAGCCAAAGAAGAAACAGGTACCCAAGAAAAAGTTCCTCACTCATGGACTGGAATATTAGAAACAAAAGTGGCTATGTAATCCCCCATGGAAAGAATTATTTCGGTTTCATGTAATCCCTCACCAGAAAAATTGGAAACATTACAAACTCCGCTGATATTAGAGCTCAAGTGCAGGATGGTGCCAGTTGGAACACGTTAGGAGTTGGGGAATTCCTTAGGACATTGGAGGAGAAAAAAATTCTGAAGTAATTTCATGGATTATTGTTGGTTTTAATCCCTTCTGTGGTTTCTGAAAGAAAATCCTCACACATTCAGTTGCTCATGACATGGATGCTTCCCTGTAAACATAAACTGAAAATAAAAGCAGTTGGACATCAGTCAAACTGGTGGAACTACTATTAAATGACTCAGGCAGCCTGATATGTGAGACTGGTTATTTCGGTGTATAACACTGGTAATTTGGGGCTGAGCTAGTTCTATTTATGGGTGTGATCCACTGTTCTTTGCTTGAGGATGAAATAGCAGGTGATTCTAAGGGACCTTTTGCTCTGAACCCCCCCCCCATTTGTTCTGCAGGGACAGACTCTCTCATCCACGGGAACCCCCAGGGTGTCAAGAGAGCTCCAGGCAGGATGAAAAGGCAAATCTCCCGATGTGGCAGCTCACAGCATCCCCTCCCGAAAGACTCTGCAAGATTCAAGCCAAAACAGAGGGGAATAACACACGCTAGCACCTTGACTAGGATTTTTTCCTTCAAACACACCTGGGCACATCCTTGGTTTTTTACGGTCTTTGCACTCGATATCTGTTCCTTTCCTTCCATTGATGAACAACGGGACGCAAGATGACCCGGGGATTTTCCATGGCTACGTTTGGCAAGACGCTGCCTTCAGTACGAATGCTCAGTTAAACGTATTGGCTTAACACGGGGCAGCCTCACGGTTCCTGTTCTTCTGCAGCTACGGCTTGATATTTGGAGGTAACCGCCACTGATTTCAGTTTGCCTTAAAACATTGTGCCACCCACTCGCTCCATGGCTGTCCATGCAGGAGGGGCAAGGCAGGGAGCTCAAACAGTCCCTTGCCGGGTATCCCAAACCGTACTTCACCGAGAGCTCGCTCTGCCTGGCAGCTGCACAGCTAATTAACTGCATTTAATGAGGATGTTAGACATTTAGACACCAGAAGTGGGGGCTTTGAGGAAGTGAAGAGTCCAAGTCTTTATAAGGTTTCATTTATTTCAATATATTTTCTTTACAGGTCTCATTTTGCCTTTTTCCCCTCCCTCTCTGATGGTGACACCGCCTCTGAGTATTTGATCAGGCGAAGTGGAGTACCTGAAAGTTAGCATGCATTTCACGTCAGGTAAATCTGCCTGAAGCAGGACACAGCACAGCCCTACAACATCACCACCTCAAACAGGAACTACTTTGACTTAATCTGGTTTTGCCTTTAAACATCCGAGGTAACATTTTTGTTTGTTCATTTCTTCCAGCCTTCAGATAGATACAACTTTCTCATAACAAAAATAATCTCTTTCTGAAAATGTATGCTCTAAATTTCTTGAATGTTTTCCACAGCATTTAAGTATCACACAACTGGAACTGAGGCTCAGGAAGGCAGAGGCTCAGATTCAGTGTCACTGATATGCATAAAGACGACAACTAAATTAGGCACCCAGCCCCAAAAGCTTTTCTCTTCAGTAAATGCAGAGTGATAAAAGCCCAGCAGCTCGTAAGTAGGTGGGGTCTCTCTCTTTCTCTCCACTGTTTATCTTCTTAACTGGAGTTTAAAGTTATTTGCTTTAGTTGTAAAAGGTTAGATGGGATGAATCCAGATCTTGGTGACTTGCCTTAGAAAAACTGTGACAGATCTGGAAATAAAACCTCCAAGAGGGCAAGCTGGACGTTATCCAGTTACTCTGGATATGCAGGGATCCATTCTTCTCCTCATAAAGGAAAAATGATCTCACATCAGTAAAAAAAAAAACAAACCAAACCAGTTTCAAAGTAAATCCACTGAATACAGTGGGTTTAAAACAGTGTGGCTGAAATCAGCATCTGGACTATTGTCTTGGATACCTTAAAAGTCCATGATTTCTTCCTCTAGGGGCATGTACTTCTAGGAAATATATATTACTTTGGCTGAAAGACAGTACTTCAGAGAATGTCATCAGACCACCAGCACCGTTTAATAGTTCTGCTGTGTTGTTCTGAGAAATACTGTTTTCTGTAGGAATTCGGGAATGACCCATAGAAACAACTTTGGCAGCGCGTGTATTTCCCTTTGGATTTGTCAGGGTACCAAAGGATCTGAAGAGCTGAAACTTTCCAAATCTTCTCAGCTCATCTGCATTACAAGGACTAAGTGGCTCACCAGTGGTTCCTTGCTTAGTCTGAGGCTCTGACATTAGCAGGGTTACATTTGATCCAAGATGTCTTGAGAACCGCAGGGAGAGTAATGTTTTCTAACACCATCAAATTCCCCTCTCCATTCTTGGTGAGGGAGATTCATTGCAAAAACAAGCAGTAAATTCTCAAAGGCTGCAAGAGCGCAGCGCTGAGGGCCAGACAAATTAAGACAGATGTTCTGAACTTTGGGATAGCGAGGATGTGGTTTCGTGCGGCCGGCCATGTGAAGGCTCTCAGAACATCCTCCTCCCTTCTCAGACACAATGATGAAGCAGATAGCGTCACGAGACACAATAAATCGCATCCAAGATGACTACGGCGGGTGGGGTTGCAAACCTGCAGCCATTCTTGGGGCCTGCAAACAGCGACCACCGCTCCGCTGACTTTCCCAGCTAGATGCACGCTGCTTGGCACATTCCCATTGCACGGTCCTGAAAAGTATAAAGGAGGAAAGCGTGGGCAGGCGTTTGAGAGCCAGGAAAACGATTTGTCGGGAGGTCTTGCAAAAGAGGGAGATTTCTTATCATGTTAGTCTTTGAGTCTGCACGGCCACAGAGAATAAAGAAGCAAAAAACTGGAGGGAAGCAAAGCTCTCCGGGCTGCCCAGTCGGCATCCTCAGGCAATCCCATTGCTCCTTGGCTTTCTCGGCTGCTCAGGAGAGCTTGCAGAAGCTCTCTTAGCCAGCCTTACAAACATTCAGCCGTTAAGCAACAGCCTCTTCTGCCTTTTTGCCGATGTGCCCCAGCAGCAGGATTCAGACCTGGGATTTAGGCCTTTTTTAGATTGCACGATGCAGCCCCTTGCAGCCGTGGTGAGTTAGTTTTACTTTTGTTATGTGAACTACATAGAAGCACAATTCAAGAAGACAAATGCATTTTATCCAAAACCATCGGAAAATTACCAGGCAAAGGCAAATGAGAATGATACTCAAAGTCAGTGAAGATACTTAATTCTCCCAGTTCCCTTTTAAGATTTGACAGCCATTTGAGGTATATCTGGAGCTTGCAGTGAGAAAGAGCTGTTTCTGCCACTTTTTTCCACCAAGCAGAAAAATCTCCAACGTGACTGACAGCTGTCACATCACAGCACATTTCATTACTTCCATACTATCAGTTGTGGTCACAATTTCTCCAGCATCAGATTTTTCTGAGGTTTTTTTCCTGTTCTTCCCTTTCCTTGTATATAAATTTCAGACTGTGGACACAGAACAAATCACCTTGGTGGGAATGGTCATTAAAGGCATGGGTAATATACATACTTATTGTCCCACATGCTTTTCCATTTAAAATATTTGGCCTGAGAACGTGGGAGGTAAGGAACTTATATTTTGAGGTCTTTATAAAACATAGCTTACATCCCCTGATTTATGATCCTTGGGACTTGTTCTATGTAAAACATTTAACTAGCTATACTTTAGATAAAAGAAACATCTGAAGCATTGGTTGTTTTGGAGCTTCTCATTCTTTTCTCCCATATATCTTCATAAAATTTAAGTGCCAGGCACAATATTTTAAGTTCAAAACCCTTCCTCTTGTTCCTAAGTTCTCTTTTCTTCAGCAACATTTATAATATCACTTTAATATTCTCCCTTACTGCTGGGCTCTGAGGAGCAACGCAGCCCCTAGTTACACGAAGCAGCGCAGCGCACCTGCGGAAGCAGGGCATCGGTGGTTTATTTCCAGTTTTGCCACCAAGGACGCGAGACAAAGTCTGCCGAATGCAATTCATGCAAAACGAATGCACGAAATGGCAGCTTCCCCTGGCATCGGTGTCCAGAGGAGCGCGGTGATATAACCCGGCGTGAGACCCTCTGCAAGGCAGAGCGGCACAGCGTGTCGAAGATCTAAACCCAGCCGAGCGGGTAGGGTGAAAACAGCAGCAGCCCCCCCCTTGCTTGGACGAGAGGTCTTGTGCTGCATCTCTTTAGTGGACCTACTGCCTGACGACGTGTTCCTGAGCATGAAACAAATAGACGAACTCGTGCGTCCTGCCGGTGCAGTGCCTCAGTCTCCCTTGTCCCGTCCTCCTGCCTTCATCGCCGTTTGGGACGCATCTGCACATACCGGGGCGGTTGGGCCTTGCAGCTACGACGCTAGACGGGGATGCAGAAAAATCTAAATTAAATTCCTGGCTCTGCTACACGCTTTGGTCAGGATCTGAGCCAGGCGGTTATTTCCACCTGTCTGTGTTTCCCTTTGGTAAAACGGTGATGAGATTCTTTCTGTTCTTCAGCCCTGTGTGCAAAGCTCCGCAGGTGGTTCCACAGGGTGCAGGGCAGCGCTGCACGGAGACGTCTCACCTCGTTCAAAATGCGCTCCCTCCGCTACGGAGAGCTGCTCAGCCACGTTATCAGTTGGCTAATTTTCTCCTTCAAGATACGGGGGTACCGAGGTGGTCCAAGCACCCTCCTAAAAGAGCTCTCCTGCTTGTTCGGAGCTGGTTTGTGCGTCCGTGCCCAGCACGGCATGTCGATGTACAGACGCCATCAGGAACAGGGACAGCCTTGCCCTATGTACTGTTGGGCCAACGTGTTGGATGCTTTGAAGGGTTGCAGCTTCTACCAGCTATTACTGTAGTCATAGATACACTGCCCTTAGAGAAATCAGAATCAATTTAGGCACCTAATACTGGCATGTCTGCGAGTGAATTGGTTTTGAATTAATTGAGTAAAACAAGGCAGTGAAAACCCGTGTAACATGTTGGTCTGGAAACTGCTGCAGCCCTGGGGATGGAACGACAATGCATATTTTACGCTGTGAATTTTTTATTAAGGGCTGTTTTTTTTATTTTTTTATTATTGAATATGAATATTTTACACGTCCGAGTTCAGAACAATGCTTTTTTTGGCTGCCTCTGCACTTTTCATGGTTGTGTACCCTTGCATTGCATAACTGAGAGAGATCCATTTACACACAGGGGGAAAGGGGACTAATGAATCTCAGCAAAGCTAACTTTACTGTGTGTGAAAAAAAGCACTCTGAAGTTTTCCAAATAAAAAAAATATATACATATATAAAATACTTGCATGGAATGGCTTAATAAAATCAGCGTGTGTGTGTGCGCGCGCGCGTGCACGTGTGTGTGTACATGCGGGGGCACGTGTTCGTGTGGGTATGTGTATAATGACTGCAGAGCCTCTCTCACCCAGAGCTACATCTTACTCCGTGTAGCGACACCTCCGCTGGGAAGAGCTCTGGAATGTTCTTACCTCCGTCACGTCAAACCCCTCATATTCAGGTACTCACCGGGATGTTTCCAAAGTTGGAGAAATGGAGGTGGGCCTGCCAGTTAATGAACCTGTCAGGTAAATGAACTGATGGAGCTGCCCACGCTCAACTGCAGGACTGGTATTTATCTGCCTTTGGTAATGCCGTTACCCTTTCTGGCCGCCTCTAAGCGTCCACAGAGCTTATTTCCCCCCTGCAAAGTCTGCCTCCTGCAGACCCTTTAGCCTCACCGCTCCTTCTTCAGCATTCCTGGCTGCGCCGGGTCTCCGCTGGTCTTTGAGATAGCTACTGCTCCGTACGGCCACGTTGCCGAGCGTCTTTGACAACTGCCGCGCTCCTACAAGCGGCCGTTGGTTTTGTCGGTGGTAGGCTGCACATGCTGGCCTGCATCACTTCATTCTGACCACGGATGGTGAAGAAACACCTAATTTACCCAGACAGCTCGGATCTGACCTCGCTTGCTAAGCCTGGCTACCAGCCCTCGCGTGGTAAGCCTGCGAGCGCGGCATTTCCGAACTTCTGCAAGGTCAGGCCTCTCCATACTGTGCCCTAAGCATCGCCCTGTCTGGGGAAACGAAGGGGCTCATTTCCCTACCTTCCTCCGTGCCCCTTCTGATGAAATATACTTGGCACTCTCTATCCAGCTGCTTTCAGAACAAGCTGCCCACCACCCTCCTCCTCGAGACCCGCCAAGGCAGAAGCGAGGGCACCTTTTACAGCAGTGTGCTCACACAGCTCAGCACAGGCGAGGGCAGGGGACAGGAGTTTTCAATAATAAAGACACTAATTATTTGTCTAGCGTATATTTGAACCCAGCCTTTTTATTGTGCTTATGATAACAGGGAGGAGAGGGAGAAAGCAAGAGCTCTTGTGCAGTTCTCGAGAGCTCGCAACCAAAAATGGGCAGGGTGAAAAGAATCACATTGGTTTGGGTAATCAGTGTGCATTGTCCCAGGCTGACATTACTGCATACCAATAAAACCTTTAAATTCACAGGGAAGGTGCAAAATGATGAATTGTTTGACATGTAAAAGAAAATAAAGAGCTGCTGCTAGATTGAAACTTAAATGAGACTTGGGGAGGGAGGGAAAAAATTACCAGGATGTGCTGGTTTTGGCTGGGATAGAGTTAATTTTCTTCATAGTAGCTAGTATGCTTGCAGAGAGTCAAGAGCTTTTCTGGTCCTCACCCCACCCCACCAGCGAGCAGGCTGGGGGGCACAAGGAGTTGGGAGGGGACACAGCCGGGACAGCTGACCCCGACTGACCCAAGGGATATTCCAGACCATACGACGTCATGCTCAGCACATAAAGCTGGGGGAAAAAGAAGGAAGGAGGGACATTCGGAGCGATGACATTTGTCTTCCTAAGTCACCATTACATGTGATGGAGCCCTGCTGTCCTGGAGATGGCTGAACACCTGCCTGCCCGTGGGAAGCGGGGAATGGATTCCTTGTTTTGCTTTGCTTGCTTGTGTGCGTGGCTTTTGCTTTACCTATTAAACTGCCTTTATCTCAGCCCACGAGTTTTCTCACTTTTACTCCTCTGATTCTGTCCCCCATCCCACCGGGGGGGGAAGAGCGAGCGGCTGGGTGGGCCTTAGTTGCCGGCTGGGGTTAAACCACGACACTGGAGCAGACTGAGATTTTTATGTAATTCCAGTGCAAACTTCACAAATGATTTTGTGTTTCTGATCCTGTGGCCCCAAAGTCCCAGATCTTTGCACTGATACGTGCTCTTAAAGCAAGAGACAGCTCTTACCCCAAATAGCTTGCAGGACAAGTAAAGGATGGAACAAAAGAAGGGTGTTTATAAGTGGGAACTAATGCCTGATGTGCCCAAGATTAAACTTTTCTTTCCACAATTTATCAGCGGCAAGCCTAGGAATTAACTCAGGCGTCCTTAATCCCTGCAAGCAGTCCTATATTCACCAGACTAGTGTTGCCTTCCTGAGGCTAGAAAGATCCCAGGCATTTACAGTATAAATCCTCTGTGTATCCAGGGAACAGGTAGAGGAAGGATTCCTGCAATTCATTTTTTATGGCATGAGGGCCAAGGGAATAAGGTCCCAGATGATTAAGACCTCAGACCTCTTCAAAGCAGAAGTGAAATATAAACGAAGCAATGAATTTCCAGTGCCCTGTGCAGTGATGGAAACACAAGGTGACCAAGAGACTGAAGAGGCTGATATGAAGTCTGGAGTCATGGAACATGTGCCAACTTCTGCTATCTTGTTGTGTGCCCTTGAGCAAAGTCATGTCTAAGAGGTAAATGGAAACAGCTAGGCCAAACCAGTACTGTGGGTGTTACATACCTGTAATAATGGTTTGTTGAATGATTTTCAGCTGGGAGGAGCTGAACGAGATCCCTCGATGTAAAACAAGTTTGGTATCGATGAATCCATCCTGGATTACATCAGGCAATATCTTGTTGTGCAAGGGTGAAATCTCATTAAAAGCACACACAGAGCTCTGCTAGGTGTCACTCTCCAAACACGTTTTGTGTCTGCATCTGGGTTTGCAGAGTTATCACGCTCTTTGCTTTTCTTTTCTCCTTCCTGACAACAACCTTGAGTTGCACTGTTCGCCCAGGTTCCCTCTGCTTTCCAGCGCACTGGTTTTTTGCATTTTTATTTGCATTAGATTATTGGGGCAGGAGTCTAAACACTTAAGTTACTGCAAATCCCTCCTCATATGGAAGTCAGTGAGCTGTAAAATATTTAAACTGTCTACAGTTGTACCTCATTTGTTTACACATTTCCAGTGGGCTGCTAAAAGGTAACATACTGTAACAGAAGAAAGATCCAAGACTGCTGATTCTGATTTCATAACAGCTCTAAAAGCGCTCTGAATACTTGCATTAACTTGATGGAGTAATACATATCTCAACCTTCGGAAGCCTTAGGGCCCAAGTGGAGCAGGAAAGCTATGTGCTTTTCTCCAGACTCTTTGCTTTATGCTTTCGCTCTGATCATTAGGGAAAATGAAGTTAGGTGAGTCTCGCTGTATTTACTGCTGGAGTCATCCACAAATCGTCCTCCGCTCCCCTGCCCGCATCCTTCGCCGCTGGGTCTTTCAGCCCGTTTTATTTGCCCGCTCGTCCTGCTGGGGAAGGGCTCCAGGGCTCGGTGCACAACTGAACGCAGGGCGAGATGTGCCTCTCTTCGGAGCACTTGTAAATGTCTTGTAGAAAAGGAAAAGCGTGTTGTGATTCTTCAAAGGGCAGCGAGAGGAGGCGATAGATGACTAATCAGTCCCAAGGCAGCAGAGGGCATCAATGAGTTTGAAGATTCATCTCCGGAGCTGAATGAAAACAGCCAGACACTGTACTGAATAATTAACAAGACAGATTTCAGCTCTCTTCCTATTTTCACGTTAGTCTTGAACAAATTCAAGAAGTTCTCAGGTATATCCCGAGCAGGTTTTTTTCCAATAATTTTTGAACAATATATAAATCATGCTGCTAATCAGTTTCACAAATTATGACGAGATTTCTATTGCCTGACTGGATGCAGGGCGTATATTTGCAGATGTGGGTAAAGATGACCTCTGTAAATGCATAATTTTCAAGTTGTTTATGTGGATGCAAATTTCATTGCTGAAAATTCACACCTTTGTTACGAATTTCATAGCTCGCTTTGGAAATCCAATCAGCTAGCCGTGACGTTTATGCTAGTTAAGCTTATTTGGTGGAATTATTTACAAAAATTGAGCTTGGCAAGGCAGATTTGCTTAGTAGTTCAAGCAAATAGTTGCAGGATTATTTTGACGCTTTTCCTAGCTCTCGGTGGTGCGGCAGAGGAATAACACTTTCTCCTAACATATTCGGCTTTTCCCAAAAGAGAATCGGTGTCGGCTAGGAACCAATGCCTCCACCTTCTCTTAGATGCCTGACATCAAAACATTTGTTCAGGAGTCCACTAAGAATAAACCCAAACTAGATACCTTTCACCTTGTGCCCTCTGATTAATTTACTAATTTTATTTAACATTATATTAAGTTATGTAAATGTAGTCTCACATTAGTCCTTATGCTAGAATATCAGTGAAACCCCACCGATGGACAAACGGAGGCAATGGTTTACGTGATGTGACACAGCAAATCACATGGCAAGGCCGCTATTAGCACAGAGATATTCCAGGTCTGAGAGCTCTGCTTTAACAGCCGGATCAACACATTTTCGTTTGGTGAGCAAAAACAAATTTAGAAGTTCGGTCCCCTCTGAGCTCCTCCAGGGCTGCTACAGGAGATCTCCAGTGCTGTGCTGAAGGGTCAGCAATACCCTTGAGCCCTCTATTTCTGCATCAGAGGTCTCTTTCCACTCTTTGGAAGTTTACGGTGAATGGCAAGGAGCCAGCCCCCACGGGCATGGGATGGAGGTGGCTTGTTCTCAAGTGTTTAAAAGTCTGACAAACTGTTTGCAGTTCTAGCAGGGATCAACACATTTCTAGAATTAAAACCAACATCTTGGATAGCAAAAAACCTCTGAACAAGGACTCTTTCTTCAACCCAATGCACAAGGGACCTTTCTTTAGTAAGCTATAAAATCACTTACTATAAATCAATTATTTTTGCACTGATTTATTAACTGCTCTCCAGCTGTTCAGATTGGCACTGAAAAAAAATTCATGGATGGTCCTACTGAAATTTTCAAAAGCATTTTCTTTGGAGTACTGTTGGTCCAACCTCGTCATAGTCTTCCCTGGTAACCCACATATTCCTAAATGTTCTTAAGCTGGCAAGGATGGAAGCACCGATCCACACAGAGTACATCCGACCTTGTGGTGAGATGATCTTGACATGAGTTGTGTTGGGAATTCCTGTCTGGAGCTCCTTCAGAAGCCTCTCCTTGAAACCTCGGAAAAGAGTCGATCCGCCCGATAGCAGCACGTTCCTTAGCATGTCGGGTTGGATATGCTCACGACACTTGGCGATGCTCTGGAGGACCATCCTCCCAACCCCTGGCCCTGGGATTTCTGCCTCTGCGGGCACAAAAAGCATTTCAGGAGCTCGGAATAGCTGGTCTCCTACCTTGACAGCCCTTCCGTCAGGCAGAATGTACTCGCACGTAAGTCTTTCAGGCTTTTCCTGCATATTTTGGCTAGGATCTAAAGCAACATAGCACAGCTTCTCCTTCATATCCCTGACAATTTCTCTCTCCGCTGTGCTTACGAAGGAGTACCCGGTCTCCGAGAGGAGCCTAGCAAGGTATTTGGTTACACCTCTGCCTGCAAAATCCCGTCTGGTAATGCCGTGTAGCAGGTAACAGCCTTTGTAGACCGGGACCGTGACGGTGACACCGTCGCCACTGTCCAGGACTAGTCCAGTTGTGCGGGCACAGGCGTACAGGGCTGTTAGCGCCTGCAGAGTCACGAAAAGGGCAGGCACCTGGAAGCTTTCGAACATCGTCTCAGCCATTTTTTCTCGATGCCACAAAGGATTGAGAGCGGTCTCGGTCAGCAGGGCTGGCCTCTCACTCGGTTTCATTTTGAGTTCTTGTTCGTACAGATATCTCCAGATCTTCTCCATGTCGTCCCAGGACGTAACTACCCCATTTTCCATCGGGTAAGTGAAAGACAAAATGCCCCTTTTGGACTGGGCTTCTTCCCCGATATAGCAGTCTTTATGTCTCACCCCAAACATGACAAGTTTGAATTTGGGGTATCCCACAACAGTAGATATAACCGAACGGGGCGTCTGTTCCCCTGACAGACCAGCCTTACACTGTCCAGAGCCGATGTCAAAAATCACCGCGCGGGTCCCTGCCGCCGCCGAGTCAGACATCCTGGGCAGGACGGGTGCTGTCCCTGGCAGTGGCTGCTGGCACAGAGCATCTGCGAAACGTTCTAGATCCCCCAGTCCCAAAGAGGCACCTCTCCGCTGAGCTCACAATCCTCCGCAGCTGCACCGGCAACGCGGCTTTCTCCAGGGAGCCGGCGGTGCGGAGCATTTTGATTCAGGGCTAGTATTTGGAAGTGAAACTGGGTGTTCTTGCTTCCCGGATAAATTGCAGCAGAGAATCGATGGATTTTTTTCAGACCCTCAGGCACAGAGGAGGGTCGGTTACAGTAATTGCATTTGCATTGATTTATATTTGGATTCTGTTTGGGGTTTTGCTGGGTTTCTAGAGGAAACATTTTTAATGAGGTCAAAAATAACATGAGCGCTAGGTTTAGAATACAAACCCCAGATATCTCAAAGACCTTAGAGGGAAGAATCTCCCAGGAGTGGAGGTGTGCTGCTCCCCAGATGACTCCGAGGCAGGCTGAGAGTCAGTTAAGGAGTTACGGCATCCCTGGGACATGCGCGCACCTGTAAACTCTGCGGAGGGGAAGGGAGATGATAAACAATAAGATCCTCGTTACCAATGTTTTTAATGTTTTATTTTCATACAGGTTTTGTCAGCTAATAAACGCACAGCCAGCTGCAGCCCCTTTTAGGTCAGTCAGCTCTCAGGAGCGTTTCTCGCTCCGGCGTTGCTGTAGCAAGCCATTCCCTTGGTCTGACGTTCTCCTCAAAAGCATTTTCGGTGAATGACAGCTGCCCCAAAATCCTTGTAATCGCTCACGGTGACCCACATTTGTTTGAAAGACGTCAGGCAGGTGAGGATGGAGGCCCCAATCCACACGCAGTATTTTCTCTCAGGGGGTGCGATGATCCTCACAAACATGCCAGCGGGCACTTGCAGCTTCATCTCCTTCAGGATCCGTTCCTCCAGGCCGGGAAAGAGCGTGGACCCACCTGAGAGCAGGATGTTGCCGTAAAGATTCCTGCGCACGTCGATGTCGCACTTCATGATGCTGTTGAAGATCATTTTGTGCACACCGGGAGCTTCAACCCCAATGTTTGCAGGCACGAAAAGGGTCTCTGGTGCACGAAAGAGCTGGTTGCCTATCTGGATGATATTGCTGTCAGGCAATCTGTATTCTTTCATGATTTCTTCTGGCCTTGCTTTCATTTCTTGGACGGGGTCTAAGGCTACGTAGCACAACTTCTCTTTGATATCTCTCACAATTTCCCTTTCAGCTGTGCTAACAAAAGTGTGTCCACTCTCCAAAAGAAGCTTCATAAAATATTCGGTGATATCCCGGCCAGCAATATCCAGCCTGGAGACAGCATGGGATAAACAGTATCCTTCATATATGGGGACAGTGTGGGTAACACCGTCCCCGCTGTCCATGACTATTCCAGTAATACGGGCCGACGCATAGAGTGCCAGAGTTGCCTGGACTGCAACGTACATAGCTGGCACCGTGAAGCCTTCGAACATGATCTCTGTCATTTTTTCCCGGTTCTGCAGAGGATTGAGGGGGGCTTCAGTCAGCAGCACCGGCCTTTCACTGGCTTTGATTCTCAGCTCATAGTCATAGACGTGTCTCCAGATCCTTTCCATATCATCCCAGCAGGTAACTATGCCATGGTCAATTGGATAATTCAAAGACAGGACCCCTCTTTTGGACTGAGCTTCTTCTCCAATGTAACATTCTTTCTGTCCCGCTCCCAGCATCGTAGCTTTGACTTTTGAGCGACCAACAATTGCTGTAAAGACAGACCTTGGGCTGCTGTCACCTGCGATACCTGCTTTGAATAATCCGGACCCATTGTCAAAGATTACAGCCGGGACATCCAAAACACTGGGGTCAAACATTCTTCGCAGAGCTGACGGCTCCCCAGAGTGGTTCCCTGGCACTCTTGCCCCTTCCCTTTTACAGGCTGGTCACCATGGCTAGGCAAGTCTTTTTGGGGATGTAGAGCTTGCTGTTTCCAACATGTCTGCCCCCAGCTACCTCACAATGGCCAGCGATACAATAAGACATTTTCCCAGCAAGTTACCTGATCCCAGACACCTCCCTGGATATGGCCAGTGTAGCTTTACCATGACTCCAGCCAGAGGACTATCAATTCACCGAGTCTGATCCACAGGTCATGGCCCATGAATATACATATCCCTGTAATGAGACCGAGAGCATTTTTTTCCTCAGAATAGAAAAGCATGTATTGCAAAATACGTGCATGACAATAATTAAATTTTTCGCGTGTGCCTTTGGCTTAGCTAAGACTCTACAAATATTTCCAAGAGTTGGTGAAGATTAGGACAATTTTGTCTCCCTGGAAATATTAACTGAATTACCAGTTTGTTTTTCTGAATAACGTCTGCACTGGAAGCAGACCTTTTCCAGCTGAATCCTTTCTGATCCTTTACAGGAAACTCTGAAAAATATTTTTAAATAGTTAGAACTACGTTTGGCACTGATTACGGCATTCTGGAATATTTTTTCCTGTCCTTGTTTCTTAATTTAAAGACTATTTTTTGGTATAATCACAAAAGTAAAATAATAATCTCTGCCTCTTACTAGTTTAAAAAACCCTGACAGCTTTAAACAATGCTTATGATGCCTTCTAGTGCAAAGAAATTCCTTCCCATAATGAATCTATATCCTAGGCTGCTGACAAGCTGACCTGCCTGCAAATAAACAGGCGTGCAGATGTCTTCCTTCCATGCTTCCCTTTTCCATTCAGCACTTTGCTGAGAGCAAACTCTTTTTTGGAAGTTTGTTCAAAAGGATGAAAAATATCCTAGATCTTCACAACCGATCCCCATTTCCCATCTAACTGTTTTTTGTTTTTGTTTTTGTTTTTAATTTTGCTTCAAGGGAAGATTTCCCAAAGAAGAAAATTTTCTATAGCCCTGAATCCAATGAGATCTGACAATCCAAATCCATTTACAGAGAAAATTTCCTTTAAAAAAAAAAATAAATCACTATATAACTTCAGTTTGAATCCTTGGCTGCCAGAGTTTAATTGCTTCTCCTTGTGGCTCTAAATCCAGGGCAGCTTCAAAGCAAGGGTGGCTTCTATTAAATTTAATTACTTTTTCCTGCAGCTCGCATGGCAAAGGTGCCAGGTACTAAATGAAGGCGGTTATGAATCAGAGGCAGATTCCAAACAAAGATATATATTAAACAGAAATTTTAAGCGTAAGCAAATGACCTCCTTGTACAGAAACATTTATACCCCATATGAGCTATTAAAAAAAAAAGCCATCTAACAAGGGATCAGCTCTGTGTATGTTATTTCCATTCTGCTTAGATTCCAGACATGTTTGTGTTAAATGCCACCCTATCCATTTTAGCAATTTCTCTAATCCTCTTAATATTTGTGTACATATATTTCAGTGTGTGGCACACTTGTTTTCATGCATGCTTCTATATTAATGTCAACAGGTGTCCTAATCATTTAAGAGGTTGTTATATGCATCACACTAGAAGCCCCATTTAATCCTGCATGGTCTGCATGCAGCTTACAGCGAAGCACTCCGTTTTGAACATGATGTTGAGTATTAAAACAAGGGAATATTGACTGGCATTATTATTAAATGGCAGTTGAATCCAGACGCAGGAATGCTCATCTGTTCCCTCATATTGGCTCTGTCATAAATCACCTTAAAAAGGGCACATGTGAATTAATTTTGTTACTATAGCGTTTGTAACAAGTGAAATGACTGTGTTTAGCTGAAGTACTGTAAATTGGACTCATAGAAGAGACAATATGAGACATCAAAAATTTCTCGTGCTCACCTGGCGGTATAGTTTATGCTGTTATGACAAGTCCTCACTCAGGAATGGGAAGATAGCTCATTTTCTGAAAGCCAGTCGGTCTTTGGCCTTTGACATTTGCCAGGGGCTGCCAGCTGTGGAGAGACACATAAGGAACTGAACTGAGACGAGCAAATCCATTCCACAGGAGCTGCTAACATCTTGACTAGATGGTATCCCCTGTTTGTCACCTCTTAATGGGATGGAATATGAACTCAAAGCTGAGAGGCACATTGGAAACGCAGTAATAACGTAATTCCCATAACATACCAACCATAAATGACCCCTGTCCCACAGGCATTGGATTGTATAAATCCATAGATAGTTAAACGTGTTGTTTATAGGCCAGTCTTGCTTGCTTTATGTCAGTGCTGAGCACGCATTTTCACCTACCGGCTCACGCACGTCTTTTTGCTTTACTGACCGTGTCGCCTGCGCAGAGCGATCCCCCCAGGCAAACCAGGGCTTGTCCCTTCTCCATAGCCATCCTCTGTCCGGAGAATTCTGGAGACACAGATGTCCCTCAGGGCAGATTCTGCGTGAATCAGGCCAGGCTGGAAAGCACCTAGAAAAGGGTGATGAGCTTTGGAAGGTCTGACTTTACTTGGGGTAAAACCAGAAGGAAAAGGATCAGCTAATTCTCAGTCTCTATGCCTGCGTAAACACCGAGGGCCTGGGTAATGTGTAACGCCTGTAGCAGGAGGAATAGATGTCTTTCCACATCTAGAAAGCGTTACGAAAAAGAGAGACAAGTAGGACCAGAGACTAAGGGAGAGATGCTTCTTTCCATGCCTTTCTATACCGGATTATTTTGATATCTTACCTGTGTTTCCTTTGCATTTGTGTGGGTCTTGCCATCCTCAGATGACTGTTTTCTGGATGTAAGCTCATTCTGAGCAGGCACGGTACAGGGCAGTAGCTGAGGCGATGTAATTATAGTACACCAAATACAGGCGATGTGATTATAGTACACCAAATACAGGTGAAACCCCAGAAATAGTAATGCTTCATCAGAGAATCCCTTAATGAAATCCATGGAATCATGATTTTTTTCTGTTTCACAGAAAAAGGGGACAATTGCAAGGAATTTGTTCATTCCCCAAACTCATTCCACTCTGAGCCTTTCTTGGTTTCCTACAGGCAACTGATTTTGCTGGCTAACACAATTATCAGGAAATCTCAGACATACAGCTCCAAGGAAGAGCTGCCTTATCCTTCAAAAACTTCACGGGGACTTGATGAGTTGGCATTAATTTCTCCATAAAATAACTTTCTTAGCCAAGATATATCCACCACCTTTTTTGGGCACGTCTCCTCCATCTTTGTTTACACCCCCCACCCCCCCCACCCCCCAAAATGCTGATTATCTTCTCGGCTTACAGTTTCCTCATTACCTTCTCTGGATGGGGAGGACAGATGTTTGGGCTGTTGGCTAAGAGAGAGCTGTGTGACAGTGGATCTGTCAACAGGACGACCAAGGCAGCTTTCCAAGTGGATTTTAAGCTGGAACTTTTGATTGCTGTGAAGCAATGCATTAAATACATCAAAAAGGTGAAAATAAGAAAAAACAAGAGGCTGGCATGTGGTGGACATGAGTCTCAAGGCAGCGTCTCATGTAAACGGAAGTATGCTGCCTTTTTATGTACAGTAGTAGTAATTTAGCACTTTCTGGGATATCCCAGAAACAAACCAAAGGATTTATTAAAGTGCTACAGCTTAAGTGTTAGACGTCTGTGCTTTTACAGCTGAAAGATCACAGCTATAGAACCATCTCCCTGGAGCATGCATATGACTTGTGCAACAAATAGGAGTGCATTTATGGAGTGAATCCAAATGCATCAGAAATAAATATTACAGGAGAAAAAGTGAGGAAAAGAAGGTATTTCGACCCAGAGGAAGTTTGAATGAGGAAGGACAAAAATCTTCTGTTCAGAATACCACCATTGAAACCGTATGTGGGGAAGACAGAATGGAGACTGCTCAGCCTTCTCCATGCCCTAAAAACCTGGACCGACAGTTCACAGCGCACGGAAGAATCAAGCACATCAAATGCTGCGGCGATGATAGACGCCTTTACGAAGTCAGTCTGTCAGCACACGAGGACACCGCTTACTCTGTGCCACAAGTCATTCTGGTACAGATACAAAATGAATTTATTATTTAGGTCGGGATAGTGCCTGGAAATCAGTCGGGCTCTCCCAACTGTAGAAACAAACAGCAAAGGGCCAGCCCTGCTCAAAAGAATTCGGTCTGGGAAGTGAGACCTAACAGGTGGGTGAGACAAACAAGCAGGTCAGGGTGGAAGGCAAGGGAGACAGTGTGAAAGAAATCAGGGGCTGAGAGCAGTTCTTAGCCAGTAAGAAGCAATAATCACCATCACAGATGCTTAGCTCTAACAACTTGACAAGATCCCTTTCTTCACATAGGAGCTGTGTTTGATTGCTCCCATACTTGTTTCCATCCAAAATCCCCATTTTGCAACGTCTTCGTGACACTCCAATCGTCCACAAAGCTCTTTGAAGTTGAATTTTAATGTGTTTATCGACACCAGTTATGATATTTCAAAACACATGGGCTACAAATTGTTACCATGCACTCCTAGTGTTTACAGTAATCCCCATATTAAAACAAACTCGGCCTTTCCTGATGATTTTATATCTTTTTGCTGACTCACTTGCCCGTGTTTATTGAAACTCCTGTTGAGGTTTTTTTTTCAGTATTCAACACTTTTGAAACATAAAACCGCCTATCTGCAGATTTCATATACTTTCGAGACATTTTGCATTCATTTTTATGGGCACCACATGGCCAAAATCCTCCTCTTCAATTTTCCTTGCAGATCTGTGACTCGCGATATGGGTTTCCCATGCTCAAGCCCAGCAGTCAACCCCGCGCCTGCGGCCGGTCTCGGTGTTAGAACTGCTGCCACGACCTGGCCCAGCGATGGGTGGCTCCAGGACCTCAGCCCTGACGCAGCAGCTCGGCCAGAGGAGGTTTCCCTCTGATCTCCGTGCGCTAGAGGTGGGCTTAAGCTGCAGCAAGGGAAGATTTTCGGAGTCCGCACCATTGCCCGTTAGAAACGATATGGGTAGTTCTTCCTTCCTTTGACCAGGGCTGGACCGCTGAACCTGGGAGGTCTCTCCCATCCTATGAGGACACCTTGGCTGCAGCCCCCGAGGAACGCGAAGCTGCCCGGTGGGTCAAGTTCAGGACTGCGACAGGGCTTTGCCACCCTCAGAGGGTCACGCTTAGTCAAGCAGGGCCAAGAGAGCTGCCTGTCCGGCTCCTGAAAGCAGCGGGCCAGCAGGCACTTGGAAGTGGACGCTGTCAAGTCACTTGAGACCACGCGTCTCGTCAACGTCTGCGGCTCTGGGCCGCGAAAGGTTTCAGTAAGCAACTCAGAGCCTGGAAGGTTGGGCGCTCCGCCACGCGGCATGAAACAAAAACGTTTTAAAGCTCGATGTTTCGGTGTCTGCTGTTACAAGTGAACAGCCTTATAAAAGTCCCTATAAAGCATGAGACAGGCCCAGACTCCTCGTACTGGCTCCAAGACCCTTTCAGCACCAAACCTCCTTGGTGGTGCCGCGGGCAGCTGCACCGACCAGTGCCAGGGAGCGGGGAGCAGGACCCACTCCTGTACCAGGACCCGCTCCTGTTAATGTCCCCAGACAGACCATCTGGAAAGCGAAGCCGAGAAGACATGTTAATTTTGGCAGCGAACAAAAGCACTGGGGAAGGGAGTAAAAAAATCAATGTTTGCTAAATAGAAAAAAGGATCTAAATTGGGGGAAATTTCATTTATTTTATAATTCCTAAAAGGTATCGGAGGGAGGGAAATTGAAATGGTAAACAAATTATAAAATATAAAAAAAGTTACAATGCATTGTCCTTTTAAAGGAAACTTAAATTACTGCATTGCTAAATTGGAAGAGCTCTGGGGACTCATTCATGGTCTTCTACTCTTTAGACTCACAAAGTCTATCCAGTATCTCTAGGGGTGGCTGGATTTAATAGTATCATCTAAAATGTAATAAACCCTGCAAGTGATGAACAACTGGGAAGGTGCAGAACCCACTGGGATTCAAATTTAATTCAGACGATTTGGAATTCAGCATCTGAGAACTACTCAGAGTTCACATGTTATTTTCCACGTTGGAGAAAAGAAAATAAGATCTATACCTAGGAAATGATATAAATTATGCATAAATAAAAGGCTTGGTTGAAAATTCATATATTTAAAATAATAGTCTCGATTATTTGAAAATGAAGAGAAGTCCGGGAAAAGACTTCTTATATTTTTTATTGCCTGAACGCTCCGAATCAGGTAAAAGAATTTCACTAAGCTGAACTCCAATCACTTATCCACAAATTAACCTTTCCTGGGTAGAACCGAGGCCTGGTGGCTCCACTCTGAAATAACTCCATCTCCTACAGGTTGCCCTAGAATACTAATAGGAAGAAGGCAAGTTTTAGGATTAAGACACGGAAGGGTAGCTGACTGAGCTGCGCAGTGTATTTCTCGGTCTCTCAGCTCCTGTCTGACCATAAGCACGTCTCTCCAGCTGTGCGCTGCAGTGGCCGCCCATGAAACAGCTGCACCAACCTCACACACCACCTCCTGCATCTCAACAGATGGACGGGTCCGGACCGCACCTGATGCCTTTCAGCACAAGACCGGCACAAATACTAACATTTGACATGAAAACAAAAGCAAAGCAACGCTTTCTATAAGCCTGCAAGAGCACTCCCCACTCAGACCGCTTCGGGACGAGTGGATGGTAAAGAGACGTGGTCTCCAGCTGGCCCTCGGACATCTGCTTACGGCTCGTGTGTGCCACTCCTGTTACACGTTCGGCTCCATGTCTGCTCAGGTAAGAGCCTTTGTAAAAGAAATGGGAGTTGTTGCGAGTTTTGAGACTGTACGATGGAAAAAAGGGAAAGCAGGGCTCTCTTACCCTTGGAAAACTGTTAATTCAGCATTAAATACATACCGAGCTGTTCTGGAATCTCATTGTTACTTTATATAGCCAAGTACCATTACCTCTAACTATATTCCAATGGCTGTTGGACTTGGGTTTACGAGCAAATTGTTAAAAGCTGTGTCTGAGGTATGAAAGCGACAAGTGGAAAGCATTCCCATGAAGTATGCAGGATGGCTGGAACTGGGCCAGCGGTTTAGGTCAAAACTCAGTCACATGTCCTGCTAGCTGGTCCGGAACATCCTTCAAATCCAGCTAAGCAAACAGCTCGGAGAGCCCTGTGCCAAGTGCCAACTCCAGCTGGCATCCTGGGACATTTTATTCTACAGTTGTTGCAGTTTTGGAGGTTATGAAAAGTTTACTAATGAGAAACATTTCGGGACACTGTGCCAACAATCTAGGCTGAAGGAAGAGCTGTAATGACATGAGCATATATAACTTTGGTGGAAAGTCTGAAACATCGGTTCCACACCCTGAGAACTGCCTCTCTGTTTATAAATCCCAACAATTCTGAACATCAAGAGAAATCCGTCTGCTTGCTCTTAAGATGTTTACATTGTGCTTTCTAAATATTTAAAACCATTGATGAAATTAAAGACAACTTTCACGATGCTGTGTTCCTCAGTTATTTCGTTCATTTTGGCTTGCAGGGCCAGTGCTCCTTTTGTAAACAGGAATTTGATATAGCATAAGGGGCGGGAGACCGCTGGGCAGCCAGGGATTCTCAGCAAACAATTTTGGTAACCCTCTTTATAAATAATCTTACCAAATTTCTGTTGGGCAATAATATATTGTTTAGCTTTCTAAGGAAGAAGCGCTTGCAACCGGACCTATAAGATGCAGAAGATGGGATGGGTGGGTGGGTGGAGAAGCTGCCTCTCAGGATTCTGGTATCAACTATAGATGCAGAGCCCATCTGTGTGTTGTTGAGTGTCAGAGAAAAGGGAAGGCAAGGAATCATTACACCGGATTCTCACAACAGAAAAATTTAAAGGACTTTCTCAGCCGCCATGTTTCTCTCTCTCATTTTCAAAGTCCTCCTTTGGCTGGTGCTCCAGCTGGCATTCGACGGACAGAAAAAGAAAATAAACCCATGGTTCCCAGAGGATTTCTAGCAGAATAGTCAACATATTAGAAGTGAACGAAGAAATACTGAAAGCGCAAGCAAAACCTGTGTTCCCATCTTCACTCTAAGGCAATATTTGGGTGCAGTAGGAGTGCAGAGCAGTGTTTGTCTCTCTACCAATGCTATTCATCACTACGTTTACCATATTTTCCTTTTCTTTCCATAACTCCTGGCTTCGCTCATGTCTGGGTGTTTTCTAACCAGCCTTAAGGCAATAAATCAAAGCTGTCAGCATTGGAAGAAAATTAATGTGAGAAGTTGTTCCAAAGGCCACCAGCCTTTTCCCAACTGGGTGTGCTGTGTTAATCCAGGATTCCTCAACAGCTTTCAATGTTTTGCTATTTTCGCAAGGTTTTGAGGCTACAGATGCATTTTTTGAAGAGCGGCTTTGAATCGTATCCTGTAGGATACCGAATTACTGGAGTTTCTTCAGATTGCAAAGAGAAGCGAAGGTGCTCGGCGCAGGCCCAGATCTGAACCTAGGCCGTCTCTGGCCAAGCCACAAGCAAAACCAGATCCAGAGTGGGAACGCATCAGGGTCTGAATCTGGGTTGAACTTTTCGTGAAGAAAAAGGCCAAGTGATTAAAAACCAATCCTGTTCCTATGCCCCGTAGTGATGACGCTGGTTGAATTATTCATTGCAAGTTATTTATCCAAAGAATGCGGCTGGCATTTATGCTGAATACATTACTTGCAAGTTTTGATTTCTTGTTTCATTACTCACTCTGTTCTGTACCACTCAGAAACTCCAACCTCTTCATTTCTGAAAGTCTCTTTTCTGAGTCTGAGAAAAAGAACACTTGGGAAACAACCTTCAGCTGGTGCTGATCTGATACAGCAAATACCTCCCTGGGAAAGGACAGCCTGGCAGTTAAGGCATTTTCCTGGAACTCAGGAAAGCAATGTTCTTACCCCATTCAGCTGCAGATGAACTCCGTAACCCTGGGCAAATCACTTAGTTCCCTGTACTGCTGGCTGCACATTTATAAAGTGGACATCGTATTTCTCTCTGTAAGATACTGTAAGGCTAGATATGTTAAAGATGATGAATTGCCTAGTTACTATGGAAACTGGAAAAGCACCTAATGCAGATGGATGAGTTTAGAAACAGATCCACCTGACTGAAAAATCATGAGCAATTGGGAACTTCATTAGGTAAAATTCATCATGTTGTAATCAGAAGGATTGTGGGAGCCACTCAAAACTTCCTTTAATAGAAAGTACCGGCTTATTAGATTTGACTCTGGATAGACACTGAAGATTTCCCCTTGTGTATTTTCAAACTCTCAAGTTTAATGTATCTGTTTAAATTTGTTTTTCTCCCATGGCTTGGGAAGTTTAGGTAGCAAGTAAAATCCTTGTCCCACGGAACAAAGATCATTAAAACCAGAACAGTGACTGCAGAAATCAGCCCAGAAGTCTAAAGACTGGGACATACTGAGAAAGAAGTTTAATTCCAAACCTAAAATCTCATGAGCCATTTAAAGAGAAAGTACCGAGCAACTGCTGAATGCAACTGTGGCAGTTTTTCCTCCACCGGGAGACTACTGCTTCAATTATGTCCTCACAAAACACTGCTGCTCTCTGCTTTTGGGTCAGACTTCATCTGCCTGCTGCTCAACCAGACATCTAAAGGTAGCTCAGTTAGAGTTTTGTCCAAGTACAAATCGAGCAAGGACTCCAAAACCCAGGCCGGTGTTTGCGTGCTAATCCCTGTTGCAGAACCAATGGAGAGAACCCACTCGTCGTTTCTTTTGCGCGGGTCCTAACCAAACATGGTATTTGCCTGCTTAGTTCTCAGAAGCTGACTGATGAATTTGTTTTTTAGAAAGGTATTTAAAATATGGAGGTCCCCCCCCCTCCTGCGACACATCCAATTATAATAATTTGGAGGTATTTCAAACTTTAGACCTCGAACCACTCCTCATTGTCCTATCAAATTATCCAGGTCTTTGATGTGAAAAGTCATTATTTGCAAAGACTCCTGGTAGCAGCACTTACTGAAGTGAGGCTGCTCAGGTTTGGGAGTTTAAAAATGGGTTTGCCATTGCAAATGGCTCATTGAGTTGCAGTTGTGTCTCGGTAGGGTAAAGCACTCAAGGCTTTCAATAGCAGCAGGCCCTGCTGACTCAGGGAATGAAAGCTATGGAACTGCTGGCAAAGGAAATGCTAATAATTAAAGCAGTAATCGTGACTCTGGGGCAAGAAATAAATGCCTACAGGGTGACGAGGGATTGAATAGACAAAGCAAATAAGAGCCTCATGCTGCACAATGCCACAGAGCAGTGATTACAGCTGGCAGCAGAACCCCCCGGCCTTCCGTGCCAGCACGGCGGGTACCACCGGGTAAGGCTCACGAAAACCAGAACGCCTTCCCCAGCAGGAACAGCAGGCAGCGTGTTGGGCGGGAGAGGCTCGGTCAGCACGCAGCTCCACGCGCAGCGCTCGCTCTCCGTTTTGTGCAGAGGGAAGGCTCCCACCCAAACACCGGGAAACCAGTGCCACGCTCCGAGGACTTGCGCTGGGCACCCCAACGGGTCGTGCTCTTCCCGTGAGAGAAAGCCCTCCCATTTTCAGCAGAAGTGGAGGATGCTCCCCTTGCCTAATGGGTGTGACGGGTCCATGCTGCCGTTAAGATCAAGACCACGAACAACATTCGCAGTGTTTCAGCCAGAGGTGGCCTCATTTGTGCCATAAATTATTTCGGAGGCGTTATTATTGAAACAGAAACATTGATTGTGAAATGACGACAGCAACAGTAGAAAGCGATAATGGTAACTTTGACCTTGCGCTGCACATTACAACCAAGATCCCCAAAACGCTTTCCAAACAACTGCCTCCTCCCCTCAGTCCTCTTCCGAGAGGATTGTCAGCTGCTTACTTATAGTGGAAAGCAATTAATAATACAAATACTTTACTGATAAAAATTTTCCTGCACAAGTCACTCGTGCGCCCCTGCTTAAATAAAATGCCGTGTGCAACGGTGAATGAGAACAGACAGGCCACATCCAGTTTGGAACGGAGGAGAACGGGCTACCTGTTTCATTTCAGACAACACTAAGATACCTGAAAACATTAGATTTCTATGAAGTATGAAGCAGTTCCCAGGGAGCAATCCCATGTCACCCGTGGCAGGTGAAGTGCTAAACACCCTCAAGGAAGTACAAGCTCTCTGAAGACGAGGGCAACCAGCAAATAGCTCGGATCTCTCCCTGAAGGGCGATGCATAGGACGTGCCTCGGAGTAAAGTCCAGCACATGTGTAACCTGGCCCCTTGCGACTGGCAAATAACTTAATTTACCATCATTCAGGTGTCAGCTTCCACTTCCTTGTTTGCTGAATGTAATAATATCCCGCAGTATCTGGCTTGCACAAGGGACTAAGAGAAGTAATTTGACAGCAAAAATAAACAAATGAAAGGAGTCTTTAAATACATCAAAGGGAAAGTGTGCTACTATCTGTGGGACCATCATCAGAAGCTGTACCGCTGGATGCTAGCCCTGAAGCAGAGATGAACTTCATGTTACTGCCTCCGGGGCCACAGGTCAAGAAACACTTTGCTCCTGCTTGTTACGCTTTGCTATATACTTGCTGTTTGTTATACTATATTTGCAATACTTAAAATTCATGTGAATTTTCTCTTCCCAGTCTGGAGATTGTCCTCCCCAAGGAATAAATTTTACCCTTTATCCTAAGGTTGCAGATAGGAAGCTTCTAAATTTGGCCCAGGAAATCCTTGTCAGGAAGGCACTTAATTTCAGGAATAAAGACAACCTGGCAGGGGGAATCTGGTCCAGGATATTAGGAGTGGAAAGTGAAAATCTGCTGTTACGCCATCAGTAAAATACAGCGTTGCAAAGAAGACTTCTTCCAGAAAGGGCTGGGAGTCTTTCATTAAATGCAGCTAAGAAAAAACTCGGTGGTTTTTTTCATTTGTGGGTGTTTTTTTCTCTCTAACAAAACTGGCCTAATGATGGGAATAATTAAATTATAATGCCTCCACTATTGCTGAATAAGGCAAACTCCCTCACATGCCGTTAATGTACTACTGCCAACAGCAGCCAGGGAACAGCCTCGACAATAGAGAGGATTTTCCAGCTCACTGTGCGATTTGATCTCTATAAACCTCCCATAACATATACTGTACGGCAGTAAATCATTTATAACATTATTATCCGCCCATCTGGGATCAGAGTGCAACCACTAAGACAACGCAAGAAATCTGGGCTCCTTTCAGCACTCTGTGAAATGGACCTCATTGGTAAGATTTCATTAATTCAGCAATTCAACAACTAGATCACGCTCCCTACAGGAGGGACTGTACTTTCCATTGGCTACCTTCCTAGCATTTCCCATGGCTCTGGTATTTTTATTCTCCAGTATTGCTGATACTTTCACTTGTATTTCAAAATGGTTATTGCTTGAGCGTGGTTGGCTGGTTGCAGTCCAGTTCCTAGTGAAAGAAGGAAGTGGTTTCGGAGAAAAAAATACCGTGTTTTCCAAGTTAACATCAGACTTTGTTCCCAGCTTAGCTTTGGTGAAAAGCCTTCTGAAGCCTCCTTCTGCAAAAGCCTTTCTGAATTTCCTAGCTCAGAACTGGAGTAGGAAAAAAAACCAGCGAGAGTCAAAGCTCCCCCGGGTTCAGCTGCGTGTGCGGAGGCAGCGGCAGGCGGCTCGGCAAATACGCCTTCTCCATCCCAGGTTGTCACAAGCTATGGACACCAGCAAAAAAGGGTTAAAACGCCTTCCCGCGGAGCTTTGCTTTACCCACCGTGAGCTATATCTCACAACGACATTCCTCCTGCATGAACATCAGCCCAGCTGAAAACTCAGGGGTGACGCAAGACTGTGCGTCTACCTCACAGAAAATCTGCGCGTTTGTATCAAAGGCTGTAAAACGTGATAGCTGCCAGTTTTGCCCCACGGGCGAAATTTCAAGCCGAAATCTCAAAGTGAAATTCAGGCCATAGGCCGTTGCCTACAGCTTGACCAAAGAAAACTTTTTGCACCGCCTTCTGGGAACAATCTCTGCCAAATTCCACACAGATCAAATGCACGGGTGTCCAAACATTAAAAATTAATTAAAACAGAAGACCACCACTTCACTTGTTACCTAGAGCATGAACCAAAGCCTGCTGAACGCTGGCTTTCCCCAGGCCCACGAGCAGCACCTTTACAGGTAGGAGAAGACGGCAGGGCTGTCCTGGAAGAGCTGGGCTCTTCCGCAAGAGCAGGACATCTTCAGGAAAAAGGGACAAATCAGGGGGAGTGGGGGAAAACTTGTGTCGCTGGCCATGGTATGAAGAACTCGTGAACGTGGTAGAACACAATTTTCTGTGTGATTTCTCGGCGTAAACATCAGTAAATGGAAAGCTAAGGCAGTGACAGCGCAACCCTCAGCAAGCTGCTTATAATCGGAGTCGTATTAGCATCGAACCTGCAATCTTTTCTATGCGCACCTGCAACAATATTAGCATTAAATAAAAATAGCAGAGCTCACCAAGTCTCTTCAAAGCATCGTTTATTTCAGAGCCTCTGAATCACTTTATGTAGGCTTAATCAGTTCATATACATATACATTAATTTATCTAAACTTGGTTACCTAAACCCAAGGCAGTTCTTTGGCTACAAGCCCATAATTTTTCACATATTCTTCAGAATAAAAGGAGAAATTCACTGCTTCTGTACTGAGCTGCTTTTAATCCAGACGAAGTGTATCAAGAAAGTGACCGACTTTCAAACTGCCCCTTGATTATTTGCTGCGATTAATGTTTTTGTACCAGCTCTTTTTTAATGTATCCAGCCACAAGACCAGATTTTCTTTGGGTAAACATTAAAAGATAACGTTAGAAAGGCCCTCCCACAAAACCTACAGTCCTCTGCCGGTTGAGCAGCAATAGCTAACACAAACCACGCTGTCCCTGTCTTTTGGGGGAATAAAACCCACAGGCCTAAGCAGACGGGGAGAGAACTGTCCAGCCCACAGCAACTGCTGCTTAAATTGCAAACGCCTCTGCCTGCCCGGGGCTCGGTGTCCCCGCGCGTTCGGCTGGCCAAGCGCAATACCTTTCATTTCTTTACAAAGCTGGGGATGACTGACAGGCCCTGCTTTTCCTAAAGAGGCCAAATTCAATCCAGCTCCCTTTTGGGACGCCGCTCCTGAAACCCGTCCAAACCTCGTCTCCCCAGCCCTGCTTCTGACCTGTCCGTGCTGCGGTAGGTAGCGAGCAAAGCCTTTTTTTCATCGGGTCAATCCCCAGCCCTCCTCAAATGTCGTATCTTTTCAACATACCTGACGGGGCAAAACACACCTTGGCTCTGTCTCTGCTGAGGCTGAGCTCTCAAATGGCTTTGCTGGAAGCTCGACAGTAGCGGGGCGAGGCTGCAGGTTTGCTCTGTTTGGAAGATCTCAAACCCTACCTGAACGGACGGGTTTTCCTCCGTTTGTCGCATCAGCAGCTGGGGCTCGTAACAGTCCGTAAATCGTCGTCGTGATTACGGCAGAGGAATGGAGCAGCCTCCTCGCAGGTCGAACGGCAGCTCTCCGAGCCCAGCGTGGCCAGCGTCTTCCCCAGCGCGTCCAACAAGCTGGCTGCGGGCTGACCCCCCTCGCAACGCGCGCGGGAGCGTGGCCGTGCCGCAGCACGTGTGCTGGCCGGGATGAAGAGGGGAGAGAGAGATACATCATCTGTAGGGTTTATCTGGAAGTCTTTAACTACATCGCCTGCTTTGCTAGTTGTGTTCCAAAGAAGCTGCGACTGTGGATATCTCCGAGTGTCCTTTCCAGGCTCACTCTCCCCGTATCATACTCGCATCCTCGGCTGTACCTCACCAAGGCATCAGAGAACTGGCACCTATGTCTAATAAGCCTCTGTGACACACTCACTTGCAAAGCTAAGTGATAAAAGTTCTCAGAATAAAAACCAATACACAAATACAGATTTGAAAATAGGGACCAGAGCCCTCTTCTATGCTTTCCTTGCTTGCAGCTCCTCTTTTCCTTTTGACTGAAACAGCATCTTATCCTTGCAGCCCGTGTCAAATATATATGTGTGTACACATACAAATACACATATAAATATATTCCAATTCCAAGCAGCATCTACTGAGGCAAATGAAAATATTTGCATACACAAACAGACCAATAAACTACTCATAAGTGCCAGGTGTACCATAATAAATATCTCTCTACTCTGAGTGGCTTTTGATGTTCTTGTTACTATCAAATAGCTCACACATCCTAAAGACAAAGCCGATTTGTTCTAGAAAAATCACAGAACGTTTTTAATCTCAGCATAAAAACCATTGTGTTCTTAACATTTCAGAGCTTCCCCGGGCCAAACGCTGCCACGACAAAAAGTTCATGCGCTGGGAACACATGCTGTGTTCTGCTAAAGCTTGTACCAAAAGCAGGCAGATCACAGTCTAACACACACATACTTACCAGGATTGTGGATTTATTTAGCCTAATCTAACCTGAATGCCTGTTTGTAATGTAAGTGAATATCTAAACAGATTATTAAATGTAACAGCAATAGCTTTTTTACGAAAATCACTGGGATTATTCGAATTCTAGACGAGAAGAAAGAAGAGTGTTTCAGTAACATGATCTGCCAAAATAGGACGGAAACTCTTTAATAGCACCTTGCCAGAAACAATGCATGGCAGAGTCTGTTTTAAACAAGATGATTTTTCAGAATATTGTTACTGACTTTTTGTATAGTGTTAGTGAGGTTTGTGTACACTAATAAAAAATGAAAGCTGCTATTAAAAACAAATCAATGGACTGTACCTGGTTTTGATCACACAAGAGCTGGCCATTGGCATCGGTATTTGCAGCATCTGTTCCAATTAAGACTTGTTTTCTAGTTTAAAGATATTAGTCCAATCACTAGTGTTCTGTTGCAAACATGAATAGAGCATTGTTCTGGCAGAATGTAGTTAAACAGACTCCACAGACTCTATTAAACAGCTTTGCTACCCAATTAGAATGGGAAAGAGTCAGGCAGACATGACTGTACTGTGTACCCTCTGTTCCACATGTATTTTTATGGATTCATAGTCAATGAAAACAGTTAACGTGGAACATGTGTTAAGAAAACACAGACTGCATGCTGTCTTCCAGCATGACAAATGGCGCATCAAGCAATTTATCAGGATTTAATGGACACCAAATTTAATGATCATGTAACGACTGCATGTAAACCAATGCACAAGAATGGTGAACCATGCTACTTCAAATGATGAAAATAATTGTTTGAAGCTTGGCAACACAGAATCCTCAAAGTCTTAAAGCAGACAAGGACTATGATCACCTTTGGGCGTTGCATTGGGTAGCTTTAGACCTCAGGCTGATGACCACAATAGACAGTGGCATTTTCCGGGGTGTTCTGTACTTGACAGAGTGGTTGTTTATTGCAGACAGCTTGAAGGCCGATATGGGTATAAGATAATACTCGGTAGAGATGACGTCGTGTCAAATGGACCATGTTGCATGTGATACAAGAGTGGAGATTAATAAGCAGTACGTATTTACCTCGTTTCATTGACTAGGGATAGAAAAAGGCTATAGGAGTGAGAAAGATTTGTAAGTTATTCTGCTAAGAAATAACTGTTCAGAGTGTGATATTTATTGATGGGTAGCATGAAAGCAAGGTTGACCTTTCTTAAGAACTGCCCTGCTTTTGGAATGTGTTTCCAACACCTGAGATACTGCTAACATGTTATTTTCTGATTTTTATCAGGGAAAAAAGTTGACATATCTGGCCCATCCTGGCACCAGGAGAAGACACGTACAGATTTTCTGGGGTCTGCTGTTCCTTGCTTTTGGATCTCCACAGAAGTGCCTCATTCGCTTCATCCAGACCACCTCTACAAATCTGTCTGAGGTGCTGCACTTCTGACAGTTTCTGCTGAGTCAGCTATCCCCACTTTTTGCCGTGCTGTCCACTGTTGGCTAATCAAAAAGAAAGCTTGCGTACAAACAACACTGTGAAGAACCCAAGGGAAACAATTCTACCTCGTGCACAGACTATTCTTCCCATGGTATTCAGCCTTGTGGCTCTGTGCCTTCAGTGGATGGGCTTTTTTTTGTAGTTGCATGTCGTCTGCAGTCAGTTAAAAACGGGTTAGTGCCATAGCAGTGCTGTGGAAATTCCCTACAGCACCAAGGGCAAAAATCACACCAAGAGCTTTGCACAAGAAAAGCCTCAATCCCAAGAAACGAACCATACTTCAAACAACATAACACTCCGGTAATATTCCTTCTTACCATAGCACCCGGCTGCAGTCCAAGCCAGGTGAGGGTAACGCTAGAGGGACTGCCCACGACGTTTCGGGCTCCATCTCCAAGCCCGCAAGCTACCTTTCCTTCAACGAAAGTTTTCATCCACCCTGGCCTCCGTCCAGCGCGCTTGCTCTCTGCTGGCGGGGCCGCGGGGACCTGCAGGGATTGCCTCGGGGCTCAGCAGAACAGCCGCGCTCGCCAAAAACTCTCTTTGCTGGACGGAGGACCGGGCAGGTCAAGTGCCCGGGAAGGAGGCTACCGGGAGAAGGTCCTCGAGTGACCGCGTGAGTCCGACTTCTTACCAAAGCCAGCGCTTGCAAACGCAGCGGGGATTGGATGCCTGGGCCTCATGGGCAGCTTTAAGGCATATGCAGGGAAATGTACCTTGTATCCCCTGCTGCAATTTTGTAAGGTATTACATACCCTACTGCGTATCGGAGCTGTTGCTGCTTTGACTCCAGCTAATTAGCTTGTGTAGCTTTGATGGATGGATTGATTCAGCAGTTAAACAGAGATAAATTAACTGTCTATCTAAACAGAGTTTAAGTGAGGAGGGAATTCCGATTAGAATGTTATTTCATGCAGCACTGCTCTTCTTTCTCAGCAACTGCTGGAAACCACTAGCTTCCCTTACAGAGGAAGCCCACGGCGCAAACTCCCGTTCAGACCTGCAGAGCTCTCTAGGAATTCAGCAAGCCTGCAGGCCTTCAGAGGACATATCTGGGTCAGGCTATGCGCTATGCACTCGGTGCAAACCAATGATGCTGCAATCATTTCTGCAGGTTGAAGAACCAGGAATTTAATTTCCTAAGACTTTCAGCAGCATCTGAAACGTGTTTCATCCCGAAACCCATTAGAACGCCCAAAATCCAGCAAAAAGTTTGATTTTTCTATTCACTCAAAAGGACTTTTATGTTAAAGTGCTTTTTTTGTCCTGAAGTGAGAAATACCTATAAAAGTCTTTAAAAGGTGTAATTACAGAACTAATATAAAAATCTTTAACAACTGTGATAAAGGCTTAGAGAAAGATAGGTTTTGTTAAAATTGCATGCATCATTGAAGTACTGTAACGTGCAAGTAGTTTAAAAAAATAAGTACAGCCATCACCTAAATATGTTAAACAAACATGCATCAAGCTAGATGAATTGTAGATCATTTCATGTAAATATTAACTTTTGAAGCTTTCCAACTGACAAAATTAAGGCAACAGAGAATGCCACTTTACTTGCATCCTCATACACTCAACAGCCCTGGAGCGGAACCAATAGCGGAAAAGAAACAAAAACAAGCAAATGCAATGCAAAAAAACAGTGCTTAACATTTCTGTAGACATGGCCAATGAAAGCTGGCACAAGGATGAACTTCCCTGGATGCCTCACCTCTTCAGTAAGAGTAACGTGCTAGCACTGGAAAAGCCGGCCAACTCCTAAACTTACGCTCAAGCCAGCTTTGTTGTCTCTTCACTCAGGTGCTGGCAGACGTGAGCCCAATGTTCAGGTCACCAAGCATAAAAAAGTGCCTTGTTTTACGTTAAAAATGTAAAAAAGACTGATGAAGAGAGTAATCAAGCAGCCTCTAGGCAGAACAAAATAAAGGTTTTTCTGGTCTCTTCCTAAAATACTCTTGAGTTTTTTGAGCCAACCTATCTGAAAAATCTTCTTCCTTGACCTTGCTCAGCTTTGGTTGTCCAAATTCACCAGTTAGCTGTTCCATGGTGGGGCAGGAATAAGATCTTTTCGTGGTCAAAAGTGTGATTCATACCCTATGGCCTGGATGAAGCATCTCACGGAGACTGCATTTAATCATCTCTTCCTATTCACCTGTCTTCAATCCAGCACAAAAGCCATTTTCTCCAAGGGCCAGAGTGTAACAACCTGTCTGGTTTAGGCTGTCGTGTACTAGGTGCTGAGGCCCACTTCTACCAAAAGCTAGTGGCACCTTCCCCCAACTCCACAAGCCTTTTCACCACCTCTCAGTAGTAGGTTCTGACACTTGTTTGCTGTTGCAGTGCATCTACTCTGCAAATTACACCCAGCTTTGTTCTGTACCACTGGCGTTCTGAAGGGAGGACACAGAGGGATGAACATGACCCCAAAAGAGATAAGCAGGTAAAAGTAAAACGGAAAGGGGCATCTTTCTCTCATACAAAGCACATTTCTTTTTGTATGCTTTTTTTTTTCTTCAAGAACCTTAATGAGGCTTAGTCACACCAAGGAGAGCCAAGGGTATGAGATTTTTCTTTTCTGTTGAAGACGCTGTAGATACATTAAAACTAATTACTCCTTGTTATGTGCTCCAGTAGGATGAGAAATTCCGTTTAAGTTAGAATAGGAAGTAATGCCAGTGGACAACTTCTTTTGCTGTGTGAAAAGAAAGAACCGGGCAGCGTTCGGTGGCAGAGCTCTCGGGAGCAATCCCACTGCCCCAACCTCAGCATTGCCGCATCACGTTATTGTGCATCGCCAGATACCATCACGGCTAAGGGGGGGACCCGTCCTCACTGCCCACAGCCGCATCTCCTAGGCTTTTAATAAAAAGCCGAGGGCCCAGCCAGCTTGCCGGCTGCCATTCAGTTCACACTCAGAAGACAACGGCGGATCATAGTGTCTCCGGACTATTTTGCAGCTCACCTGATGAGATGAGCACGATACCTAAAACTGCAGCTCAAACAGATTTTTAATGATAGCCTCAATTCTTTCTCTAGAGGAAAGAAGCTACGGATGACAGCCTTTACCGCAGAAACGCGCTATTCCATAAATATGCTGGAACAGGTAACATTCGGGCAAGTACATTTTCAATTCGGACACAATCCACATCCCCGGCGTAGTCCTAACGATTTTGTATCCTGAAGAAAAACTTTGTGTCCTTTCTGCACCTCACCTACGCAGCAAGGACAGGCGTGCTTGCTGATAAGCAAAAGCGATAGACTTTTATCGCACGGCCCTTGCAAAACAACGTGAGAGAGCGAGTGCGAATCCCTGGAGCGGTGAGGAAGGCGAGGAGCGGGACCGGAGCGCAGCCGGGCGGCCGAAGCTGCAGAGGCAAAGATTGCCTGTTCCGAGTCGACTGGGATTCACGTGCAAACGCTAGAGAAAACTTGTGTTACCTCCGTCTCTTGCTTTTGCACCGCGCACGTGGGCACGTGAAAGGCACAGCGCCCGGTGGACCACAATCACCTCCTACACCTCCGTGAACATCCCTGAGAGCGCAGGCGGGTCTGTGCATCAGTTCCAGCGCTGCCAAATGGAATCACTTTCATTCGCAGGGAGATTTGAAAGAGATATTTGAAGTTCGCAAAGTACTTCCAAGCTCTGAGTGCAATTTCTTATTATTAATAGGATATTTTAGCCCATCTGTGCAAACTGTGCAAACAGCAGCAATATTACCCAGGGCTTCTCATGTTTATGCACTTCAAGCGGATCGCCTTACTCTCTGTAAGCAAGTATGTCTTTACATCACATTTGACTTTTTTTTGTCTTTCTGAAGCTGTTTAGCCTTTTGTTATTATTTTAACTGTTTATTTCTTTAACAGCTCATTATTTTCAGTGGGCTCCTGTGTCTCATTACACACAGTTCAGTTTTAAGAGGAAATTTGTACTTTATACAGGTTTACTCTGCTTGAAAACATAATCATAAGTGTTTCCTCCTCTGCTGATAGTCATCTATATAAAGACTCTTCTGTGCTTTACGTTACAATCCTTTTGTATGAAAAGTTTTACTTGCCTGAAGTGAACTGGAGAAAGTCACAAATACCTCCAGAAAATATTCTTGATCTGTTCGAATTTAACCTGTGCAAGAATTTTCTTTCAATAAGACTAGCTTGGGGAAAGAAATTCTTTCATCCCTTATATTGCTAGTGTTATTTCTACAGAACAGAAGAGCTCTATCTGCATCACAACATTTAATCACCTTCCCAGGTCTCGAGAGACTCTGAGACAAATGGTCATAGAATAAAAAGCAGAAAAGGTTACTACAGCCAGCCAGCATGCAGATAGAAGAGATCTGAAATTTCAGCTGCACATGTGCACCACAGAAACCCTCTGGCATTTGCAAAATGATGCAAAAAAGCTTATGAAAACAGACATTTCTTGTGGCAGCTTCAGTACTGCATCACCCAGCCTGACCAGAAATTCAGCCAGAACATACATTATTTGGGTCCTTTCTGCTTTTTCTTTGGCCCGAACTAGAGACGGGCATTGCACAGACGCTCTCAAATGTCTCCTCCCCTATCCCATGGTTTGATTCTAGGGTCATTTAATTCAGGAAGGAAAGTTTGGCAGGATCAGTTTTTCAGAACGTGTCAATCTCTTTCCTGCAGGTTCTTGCACTTCCAATTAAATCAGAGATGCCCTTTGGTTACGTGTGGCACAAGGAATGTGAATCATCTCTGCGCTCAGCCACGGGCAGTGTGATGGGACAAAGCCTCTCAATTCCAATTCTCAATTGAGTCCACGTGAGGGCTATGTCCTGTGATCCGTCTCTGCCTCAGTTTCTCTATAAAATGGTGATTGAAGCTGCAAAGGTGATAACTGTATACAAGGAATAGCCTCCTGACAATACATTTAGGTGAAGGGATGTGATTTCATCAACTCCGTAAATGCAGGCAATGTAGCACACAGTGCATCTACACTGACACACAGTGCCTCAGTCACAACACAGTTAACAGGGCACTTTTGAAAAAAAAAAAAAAAGGCAGAAAAAAACCCTGAGAAGATGCAACTAAAGCGGTGAGAGGGGATCCTCGCTTCTGCCTGACGCTACTTTCCTTCCAGGTGCCAAAAGATTAATGTCCCACCTGCGTAGCCACGGGAGACACCTTTCCGATATGTCATGCCGAGAGCGGCACGGCTAGCTGGGTAGCTCCTCTCCTAGCACGCTCCACCGGCCGAGAACAAAGTCCCGGTGTAGAATTTAAATAACCTTCTGGCCTGAAGGTGAAGGTGCTGCCAGCAGAGCCAAGGTAACGCTGCATCAAAACTCCCATTTCTTAAGACATAAATCATCGATGTGATACATCACAGAAGAGAAGTCCCAGGGTGCAGTGGGTGAGGCTAATATTGACCCACGCAGCAATGTGCAAAAGAATCCATCACCCTGCCTGTCTCCGACCCGTAAAGGTGTAATGTTCATCCTCGCCTTCTGTAGCCTGACGGCTTCGCTCTGCGCAGAACTGTTCGCAAGCATGAGCATAATGAATATGTTAACTTATTCGGCACTGATATCTCATCTGTTTTAAGTTAGGAATACGCATAAAGACACGCACCTAAAGTAAAGCGGAAGCATCTGACAAATTTATGTATCGTATCATGGGTGTTTCTTTTCAGAACAAGTTATCAAAATACTAAAATCCATCAGCCATTTTTTCTTTGGCTCACTGTAACAACCCCCAAGGCCTTAAGGTTTAAGTTTGCTACTGGAATCACGCAAATTAGCTCATTGGTACAGGGCCCCAACATTTGGGCTCTCCGAGTCAGATGTGCAACAGGCATGTACTTTTTTCAGTGCATGCTTAAGTCACCCGAGCGTGCAAGAATCAGTCCACTTTTATGAAGCTGAGATTTTGAGGGATTGAGAAGAGAAGATAATTCTGCGCAGCGGTCTCACTTGCAGAAATCACTGTTCAATAGGAACTGGGTCTCCTTCTGTTAGGGTCCTTCCTTTGACCCAGGGAAAGGCTGCGGGATGGCTCCAGTTTTAGGGTATGTCCGAGTTTAACAGCCCCATCCAATCCACGGGGTTTTGGGAGGGGAGGGGGGAATTTGCTTCACAAAATAACGGGTTCTATTATTTTAGCTACCAGAGAGCCTCGGTAGGCCATAGCCACACTTGGACACTATCCGTGCTGGCTCACAGGCACTGGAGAACGGAATTTTCACAGCCTGCGGCTGTCCCCCAGCAGGTAGCATGGAGTCAACGGTGTCTCTGAAGGTTACTAGGTTGAGATACCTCTTTTTCCTACAGCTGTGCCACCAGAGCCACAGTCAGCATCACACAGCATTATTGGCAACGGGCGCTTTGCTTTTACCCATCTCTCTTCTTTCACGAATGGTTCCCACAGGTGTGGGGTGTTTGGTACGCGCTACTGATTAAAATAACAGCTCAACCAATCCACTCTTGCAAAAGAAAACTGGTTAAAAAAGAAAAACAGTACTCAAAGAATTTGGGAAGCTGATTTTCAGCCCAAACAAATTAGAGAGAGAAAGGGGGGCTGGGGAGGGCAAGAGGGAAGAAAAAAAAGCCAAGCTCTGGAACCACTGAATTACCCTTAATTCTAGGAGCCTGGCCAATACAGCATACGAAAGATTGCGCAGACGGTTCCAAAAATGACACATACACTCTCTCCCTGGCTCACTCGTGGCAAACCCGCAGCAATGGGTTCTTTTTTTTTTAATGCCCCGGAATTCCCATGAAAGCAGCGAAAGGAGCCAAAGCAAGAGGAGCTAAGATGGTCAAACATTGCAGTAGCGCCCTATATTTAAACACTTCTACAAGCCCTTCAGTTACCAAATGTGATTCCAGCCAGAGGCAGCCCTTTGCCCAATACCTTCTTTCAAAATAGAAGCCCAGAAAAGGCTATGACCTGTCAGTCCCACTAACCTTTTTTTTTTTTTTTTTTTAAATTTAACATACCTTCTCAGATATTCAGCCTCTTACAAAGGAGGTAAGTCTCTCTCTGGTGTTTTTTTGGAAGGAAAATGTGGCATGCACCTATTTTGTTTCATTCTGTGCCAGGACCTATAAAGTTACTGTGGGCTGCAACTCCTGCCAAGTTCTAAAGGTGACAGGGCAATGGGCACCCAAAGGACGCTTCTATCAATGCCCTTTTATTTCCCTCTCTTTCCCCTTCCACCGAACTTTTTTTTTCTAATAGAATTACTCTTATCTGCAAGTGATTTAAACTCTAAGGTTTACAGAAGATTTAAAGAGTGCGAACACAGTTGGAATGTTTTAAACTAACAGTACAAGTTGCATTTTAAGAAAATAATTAACTCCCAGGGGAGGTGCGGTTCTTGGAGTAATGACAGATTCAAGGCTGGCTTTCCCTATATGGAGTTTCCAAATAATAAAATATCTTCGGTTCCCTACTGGTGTCAGATGAGAACCTGTTAGTGTGCTAGTTGCTAGTGGACTGTCATGGGTTTGGGTTTGGGGTTTTTTTTTTTTGGTTTGGGTTTTTTTTTTTTCCAGTGGGCCCATTAGCGTTTTAAAGACACAGTACACAGTAGGTAACCTTGCATGTAAAGCTTTAGCACAAAACATTGTAAATGCACTGAGTTTATGTGCTTACAACTTTTCCCCATCCCTTCTTCTTGCTGCAAAAAAAGAAAAGAAAACACTTTCCTCTTGTTTTGCAGTCCTGGGTTCTTAATGTCTCTGTTCTTGCTGTGGACTTCTCATAGCCACAGACAAGCCATAAAGGAGACCAGCATACGACACCCCGCTCGGTCTAACATGCAATCTCTCTCGTGTCCAGCACTAGTGGTAACACAGTGCAGCCACCTGACAAGGTACAAGAACAGATGAAAACCCTCCAGCTAAAGCGGCTGCTTCAGCCAGGGCCTAGATGGACAGCATTTAGTTATCAGCATTCGAAGTTTGGGCAGACGAAGAGAGTTGCTTGACTAGTCACTAGATGTCTTTGGGTCCAAACCCCAAGGCTTTTGCCCTCGCATCATACAAAATCCCCAAACCTTTGGCCTTTAAGGTGAAATACAAGTATTGCTTCGTGACCGCCTAATAATATCCCCTGCTGAAACCTAATAATGCGCTTTACTCCTCTGACCGTGCAAACCAGGGCATTTTGATTGGATAAACGTTCGCTTGAGCTTTGGGGGTTTGATGAAGGGAATGGACAGGCCAGTTCATGGAAACAGAACATGTTGGAGGGCTGTAACACACACGGCAGGTACAAGGAAAAGAGGAATGGTTTTGACATTTGTTGTATTTTTCAATTAATAGTTGTGTGACAGGTATCTTTCAAGTAGCTTGTCTAAAAGAAGGGTCAGAAGATGAATCTGAATGATGAACCCTGTGATGCAAAACACATTTAGCAAGATACTCTCAGAAAAAGGGGCAAAATGGAAAGGCAGGCAGCACTGCTGTTCTTTGGCCTATATGAAGTCCAGTATTGTGTAGTAAAACTTTTTTTTAAAAAGGTGACAGCTCATTATTGGAGGAAAGCAGTATTCAAGCTGATCATACTGTCCTTTGCCAATGTGGACAACAAAAATTACGTGGATGTAATCTCAAATTCTCTTCCAGCCAGGAGATAGGGCTGTCACCTCTTTCACTGCTTGGGAATTATTCACATAACTTAGAAGAGCTCCTTAGGCCTGATCCCATGAAAAAGGGATCTGAATCCTTGCATACATTACTGGAGAGGCCATGTGGTTGATGAGCTACAGACCTTCACAGCCTATGCAGGGGACACGCAGTACCTCTGTGACCAAGAAAGCGAAGGCCTTCTTTCAGACTCAAATGATTATATGTTGCACCTCATCCCTGCCCTTGGAGCTCCCCTGGGGCTACTCTCTATCTTTACTTTCTCTCCCAATATATTGTCATGCACTTTCCAACAGATGCTGCACTTTCCCCCCACGATGTCTGGTTCACAGCTCTCTGGGGATGAGATACACTTGGCCAACGCAGGCCATCGGCACCAACTGAACTCCTGCTAGGAAGCAAGATCCAGCAAAGAGTAACTCCTCGTCAAAGAAGCACTCAGCCACTTTAGTAGTGTCTCAGCCAGGAAAGATCCTCTATAGGACACTTCACCGCCAAAGAGGGAAGACGACGAATTAAAATCTTAGGGGCAGTGATAAAAAATTAAGACCGTAACCGAGACTCCACTGCTAGCACAAACAACTTTACCCAGGAATTAGGGTCACGCACTTTTGCCAGGTTAGACTGGATCACCAGAGTTTCCTCTATGTCTTCGGTCGCATGCTCGAACCTCCCATCGCCGGCCAACTCTTTACACCCCTCCCCAGTCACTTCCATTCCCTTTGCTACAGCCATCTCCCAGGACCCTGCTACAGCCTATGCAACGTAAGGGCTCAGCAGCACTAATTAGACCCCACCTAAGTGTGTCTCCGATTCATTAGAAGTGCTACATAATAATTAACCCATAATACCCCGGGCTGCTGCTTAGCTTGTCTTGGCAGTACCCCCTCTTCGTGGCACCTCTGTGGCTTTTTTGGCCCCCTCTTTCTAATTCATGCCTAATTAACTCCACATAAGTCAGCATTTCAGAGTGGGCACAGCAGATTTCATCCCACACGCAAGAGGTGGTTCTGTATCAGACAGTCAGAAACGGATGAATAATGCATGACCTTAGTAAAAGCAGCCCCTGACATAAAATAAAGTAAATAAATCCAGCCTTCCAGGGTGTGAAAAACTGGGCTTGAGCCATTGGAAGAACGAGCCCTCTGGTGAGGTTTCCACAATCTTGCCCTCTTTCCAAGCACAAACGTCACAATTATCTTTACTGCAACCAGGATGCTCGCTCACGCGTGGAAATGAAATTTTACATATATTTAGTTTAATGACTTTTTTATTTCATAGTCTCAAAAAAGCTGTGATCCGAGATGTTGGGTAAAACTTAAGGGTACTTCCGATTTTATCTATGACACATCTCTTTTTTGAAATACGGTCATACAGGCACAATACTTTAAGTGAAATATGGTGGCCTATCAGATTACTGATGGGTAGCACAAAGGCTTAGATGAAGATGACAATGACTTTATAAAAAACAGAACGGTTGAAAGATAACAAGAAGATTCACTATGACTTGAGCACCAATCCTAAAACAATGCACGTATTACAAAGCTACATTTTAGGAATGCACTATAGCATACGCAACAGTCCATGCCTTCTCTTTGCAAAGTGTGCATACGATATATATACACGTACTTAATGTATAATATACACGTAAGAGTCTTGACTGGAATATATTAAACCTTGTTCTATGATGTATACAAGTTATATCTCATGTCATGTATACTCATGTCACTTATTTTGCCAACAAAAAAATCAGATGGTCATATTCTATGACTTAAACACGCACGTCATAGTTTCATAGGTTTTGTTACTAAGTTAATAAAATACAACAGCAGTAGTGTGTCTAACTCAAGGCTTGGGTTAAAAGAGCCACCTGGATTGATGAGTATCAGGTCCATTCAAGTTATGCACACGCTAGCCTACTAAAGTTTAAGACTCCAGCAACACACAGACGCACGCCTGTTCTCAAGTACACTCTTCAGCCTCTCAGGGATAGTGCTTTCCGCAAATTTAATTACTTGCAAAACCTTTGGTCATTAACACCCAAGCTAAATTCTATTGCAGGTCACAGGCTATTAAAAAAAATAAAGTGTCCATGCTCCCTAAACAATGATTTGTTTAACTGTAGCTTTGATTAAATCTAAAGCCACAACAACACGGGAATCCTATTGCTAATGTACTCACCCTATTACTCTATCTGCTAGAAACGGTTACGAGGTAATTATTTCTTCCCGAGTTTTTGTATGACACTGCATGATACTGTCAGCCATCCCTCAGGCCACTGAATTTCCATGTGCCTGCATAGCTAGGCCAAAACATCTAGTCACCACAATGAAACATATCCCTCTAATTTGCTAAGGCCAGCACACCGCTGAAGCCCGGCTTAAAGGCAGTGAGGATTCCTTTCAGAGAAAGTTTCATATTAGTCTGTTGTACGAGGCAGGACTTCAGCCAGCCAGAACTAACTCCCATTGAATACCAAGCCGTTGAAAAACAGACAGTGTGGCCCCATGACCATTATTAATTATCTGCATTGCAGACCTTAGAAGGCACCCGTGCTCTCTGCAAGTCCGTCTGAAAGTTTATGGGTCAGCCTGTTACGAGGCTCTTTGTTGGTGGAGCGGCTATAGGTGCACAGGACAAACTCCATGGGTGGAGGTAGATCGTCGTTCCCTTCCTTTCCACTTGGTCTGGAACGGGCTCCATTAGGGGCACAGTGCAGCTGCTGCTGCTCCTGTATTTTCTACAGCTTGTTCGCGTAGCCTGGCTCAAGGCAACGTAAGATCCAGGTCTGGCTCTCCTGGCTGGAGAATGACACATAACTAAATCTGAATGCATGTACTCACAAAGGGAGAGCCCTCTCGGGCTGCCTGCAGTAGGGATATTTTATTGCTTTCATAATATTTTCCGGGTTTTGAAACACAAACCACATGTTTAATATTTTTTTCAAAATTTACACATTGCACTTGCTGGATAGTGTTCATTCTAGCACCCACAGCCGCAGACCTTTCTCAAAAACAGAGAGGGAGGAGAAAGAAACACACCAAAACCTGCTGTTGTAGCTCGTGGGCAGCCCCGCTGCTGAAGTCCAAAATCACTGGGTGCACTCCTCGCCTACGTTGATTTTACAGGGCAATAAAAATTTAATTTGGATTATCTTGTCATCAAGAAAACCATTAACATCCAAACAAAGGACAGAAGCTCGACACATTGCTGAACGTGGAAGGGGAGAAAGTAAACAGTTAGAAATGCTCTAAGCCAAGTTCACCTGGGGTGTAAAACCCTTAAAAATTCATTCAGTTCCACCACAGATTAGTTTGGCCATACGCAGAACAGACTGTGAACCTCCAGGAGCAGGGACTGCCTGCCTATTGCTTAGCCGTACAGTTTCTGGTGCAGCAGGGCCCTAACGCTTGCCACCAGAAAGCAAGGGTCCTCTTGTACTCAGCAAAAGGGATTTAGAGTCAATAAGTAATTACTCGTTTCTGGTGGGGTAGCAAGAATTGATCTACTCCACTCTTCACATCCCATAGAAATCATATTACGTGCTTATTACATGTGGGCATTGTGACTGACCTGCAGGTGGATCACTACAGTATTCAACTCCAGCCCATCTTTAGCTTCTTAAAGCTGATAATAAGTTAGTTCATTTGCTTTTGTTCTCAGCTTTCCTCGCTCTCTGGGCCAGTTAACTCCATGTCTTTTCAACCATAATTACTACATCTCCTTCAGGACTTTCAGTTCAGTCGTACATTCTATTTCATCACAACACTTCCCTGCAAATCATCTGATCACTTCTATTTGGCAGACAGAAGAAAAGGTTATTTTGGGTTTGCTTTTTTTTTTTGCATGCATATCCAGGGTGAATAGTTAAGGTCTTACCTGCTTTGCTCTGGTTACTAAGCTGTTAATTATTCTGTGATGTAATCGTTTTAAGTTTCTGATCAGATTAGCCTAGATGGGAGAGCTCGATACTCTTCAGATTCATTGCTAGCTCTTGAATTTGCAGCATTTGTTACTTTGGGGAAAGAGACCACGTTCTAGCCAGCAGCGAGGGGCAAGAGCAGCTTTGCCCCCAGAGCAGACATCTCTCTTGCTTTCCCCTATGAAGAAATCCAAGCTGTTGGAACGCAAACTGGAGAATTTACAAAATAGTTGTGTTTGCTGGGCGTTGGGCTGGTGAATGCCTAGCCGCCATGACCACACAAAGCTACACTTGGCAGGCAGCTTACCCCATAAAAATCTTTAAAAGAGACATTTTCACAAAAGGTGAAATAACCGTGAAGGTGGGTTATTTTCAGTTAATACAACATTTTACAGAAACACTGTAAGCTCTAAGCTTCTGGCCACCTAAGCGACTTGGGGAGGAGGGGACAGGCCAGGGCTCAGTGTACATGAAGATGCTTAGGAGATTATTCATCACTGCCTGCCTCGTATGGTGCTCTGTGCCTTCTTTTAAAAGCCTCTAGTAGATATTTGGGAAGTTACGATCACATCCATGCTCTTATCCCACAAACTCAAGCTATTGATCACTTCAAAATAAAGCGGAGGCAAAAGGTAAATACACAGAACGTGCATCAGCACAGAAAGTTTTCTGTCCTGCTTTTGAGGGCTGCAGATAAGCTGGAATCTACGACTGCTGTGTATGCTTATGTAATTAATACAAAGCACCGGTTTAATCACAGTGTGGATATCCACTGAAATACAATCGCTCATCTTTTGCAAAGAATTCATTATTAACTAAAAATTTGAAACTTGATGAAAAATACGTATTTGACTTATGTACAAGTTTAAGTGTTGTTGGGTTTTTTAGCAGCAGATAGAATCTGGAAGTTATTAGAGAAACCTTCTGTTTCCTTCTCCTCAGAGGGGAGACTTCTCTGAAACCAAATCTTCCTCTACATTGCTACCAGTTCCTTTTAGTGGTTGAGGAGTTGAGGCAAGCCTCTGAACATTTGAGTGTTGCTCCAGAAGATAATGGGAAAATTCCCAAATTTTTAAAGCTATTCTGGTATTTAAAAATAAATGCAAGGATTTTCAAAAGCAGCCAGGAGCCTAGCTCTCCTTGGAACCCCTTGTATCATCCTTTCAGGAAAACTGTGTTTACTAGATGTTATGGGTGTCGTAAAAACAAAGAAATTATCCTGCGCCCCGGGGACGATCACAGCCAATCGTGCTCATATTCACATTCAATTTGCTGCCAAGCAATTTACAGATCAGTGGGATCTACACATGGAAGAACCTCTGTTTGTAAATCATGTCCTGTAAGTGAAGGCCAATTCCCTCACGTGAAATCAATGGGAATTAGACACCCAAGTGCTTTTGAAAGTCCTGTTAAGTAGCTATTGCATCTGTAGGTTCCCTTTAAAATCTATCGCTCTCCACTTGAGTCTAATGGGTGTTGAATCAAGCCCTTGATGCTATCTGACTTTTCCCTCGCTTCTTCCATCTTGTGAGTACCCACACGTATCAGGATCCGTGCTTCACAGTCCAAAGAAAATAAAGATCCTTGCCGTAACAGTTGTGGTCCTTTCACGCAGAGACGCGGAGGGAATGGTCCTGGAACTTTGCACGCCGTGCGAGAAGGGCAGCGAGTCACCTCGCTCCTCCTTGCCACTTTTTTGCTGGTGCCAAATACATTCATAAAGAATGCCACATACTTATTATAGAAAATGCTGATATTAGACATTTAACGATCATGCAAAATATTGGGGAGTTATGTCTGTCGTTACACGTTTTAACGAACATATTCTCCGTGAAGGAGCTCTGTGTTCCCCAGGCAGGATACATTCCGCACTGCGCTGTGTGTTGCTTTGATTAGGACTCATTTTAATGGACTCGTAGGTTAAAAACGCACATAAAACTCACATGAAGGGCCTACAATTGTGCGTCAGGGCCACTCTAACATGACGCTTTTGCAGCCCCCTCTCTTCACCCTCATTTTCTTACAAGAAAAACAGAGTAGCTGCCACATTTGCTCCAACTCCTGTTGTGTCGCAGCATCGCCAAAATACTTCAGTTGTTGTCAAAGCCATACTTAGATCTCCGCAATGCGAGAACTTGCCCTGACAGATGAACAGCATCATCTAGGGGCCAGAGATCAGCACTAGGAATCACACATACCTGGCCAAGGAAGCTCACGGAGATCTAAAAAGAACTGCTCCTGAGCATGACAGTCCGTCACGTGAGAGGCCCACCGCTTTATTCTTATTTGAAGCAACTCTCCGTGCAATGTCTTTTATCAAGAAAACAAAATGGAATTGAGCTGGTTCAGTATTACAAGTCGTCTTTACTTTGGTGATTTGCCAGCAGGGTGCAATTACCCCAGACCGAAGCAAGCAGCCCAGAGTGCCTTTGCCCTCTGAGCTGGAGGGATGCACGACACCCTTGCTCCGAGGTTGCACAATCATGATAACATCATGACAGAACTTGCTTAAAAGTTCCAGAGATCTGGCTAATGTGACTATAAGATGTCCAAACGGGAGCTGGCGTACCCCACGCCTGCTCAGTCCACATGCCACCAGCCCTTACCCCGCAAAGTTGCCATCTAAATCACCAACCAAAGCACAGTCTGGGAGAAAAGGTATTCACAGCGGTAAATGTAATCCCCCCCCGCAGGCACACACATTGAAATCAGCAAAAAAATTCCCCCACCGATGTCAGCGGTGCCAAATCTGGCTCGGTACACAAGGCACAGCATATTACGGCCATCAGCCCTCCCAGCAGCAGACCTACTACTAGTTTGCCTATTTAAATTGCTGTCTCCTGCAAGCTGTAGTTTGGCTCTTAAATCAACAGATTTCCGTGAGGATGTAAACCATCTTTATAACAATGATCATTCTAAACCACATTATGTCCAGAGGGAAGTGATATTCACTGGGTGAATGAAAATTGTAAAAACAAATAAATAAATGATCCCATCCCCAGGGGACAATTACAGTCAATTGCTCTTGTACTCCCATCCAATTTGCTGCCAGGAAATTTAGACTATCAGGATTTACACATGGAAGAATCCCTGTGAGGCAAGAATGTCCTAAATGACGGCCAATTTTCTTGTATGAAATTATGACTTGTAACTGAAATTCTCTGACTGTGGCTGTGCAGCAGGTATCAGTCAGAGACCAAGGACTTATGCAAACTTCTGATTACAAACATCCTATTGTTGCAGCTATGTAACTACATTAGCTATTTGTTTGCTGTCATCGGTTCAAGATACTATGTTAGTAAGTGCTTTTGTCACAATAATATAATGAAGTCAGTCCTTTTGTCACAATAATATAATGAAAAATGTGATTTCCTTGTCTCGTAGCAGTAGGGACAAAGGGGCTATTCGCATTTTGCTGGGTAGATGAATGTTCACACTTTTGGAGAACAAAAGCCTAAAAGGAACTTGGCACTCATTACTTCGGATACAGCTTTAAGTGGCAGGGGTAAAGACTAGAGCATGTTTAACATTTAACAGATGAAGCAGATGCATATCCCACGTGGGATACAGGACTCAGACAAGCCTGGTTAATTGATGTGTCGTGTAACATGGCTTCCAAAAAATACATAAACAGAGCTCCAAGCCAAACAAGTCTGTTTCAATCGTTCCTTTTAGGAACTTAAAAATAAGCACATTCTGCAAGACACTGTCAGCTGGAAGCAAAAAGGCAAGAAACCAGACAAAGAAGGGACCTGGACTCACGCTTAAAGCCAAGTCTAAGTGTAAATGCTTTGCTGAACTGGTGGCTAATGGAAGAGAAGCCGCTAGGCAATGTGAGCTGCTAGGCAAAGCTCGGTCAGGTTCTTGGCTACGGATTTCCAACTTGCTTTGGCTTGGCCACCGAGGAGCCGAGGCAGGCACTTCGGCTGCTCTAGGAGGGCAAGTCCAGACTAAAAAGACATACTGGCACAAAGGAAAATGAAACAGAAGGGTGTTTAATGTACATAAAACCACCCCAATAGAAAACAAATGAATGATGAAATAATGGAGGTCCCGACAGTCCACGTTCTCAAACGTGGAGTTTGGGGCAATCCCTGGCTATTATTTTCACAATACCTTGCATTCATTACTTTATTTAAAAATGGTGTACTATGTCTGGAAAACAGGAAGTAAGCCATAAATCTCTAGTTTAAAAGCCATCTGAAGCCTGTGGACCAGATATGTTCTCAATCAGTAGTCAGGCAGTAAATAAACATTTATATACAGCAACTGCTCTCAACCAGCCTGACCTCCGGCTATTACAGGGCACATAAAGAGGAAATTTGTTTAGTCCCGTAAAAGCCCAGGCAATATATCAATAGATTATTAAAAATGGAAACAATGTAGGCTAATGGATTATATTGATTTTAATAAACATAAGTATATGGGATTCAAAGATAAGAGTCAGATATGACATCCTTCCAAGCTCACCTTTAGGGATATCTCCTAAAATTAGCAAAACTACATCTGTCAGGAATATCAGCGGCTGCTATTTTTTGCTTTGCAGATTGACACGTTTTTGGCTGAAGGACGTGAATCGGAGGGTTTGCATTTTTATTTCTGCTCGTGAACCATGAACGCAGTCAAAAAATAAAACTTGTACATCTTTTAACATCGTTGCTGTACAGAAAGAATTTCAAGCAATTGCAGCCTATCCTCAGGCATGCTAGCTGAAAGTACACAGATGTTACTGGACTGGGGTTTTTTAGGACTGCTCACTCTTGCTGCAGCTACTCTTGGCGGCAGATACTGAAGCCTGAATCCCTTTGATTTTGGAAGCCTGGCAGGATGCTCAGGTAGTCCCAGTGCAGTCCTCCAACAACTTCCAAGTCTCAAACCAGCTAAAAGTACACGTGTACTCGCAGCGGTTCTGACAACGCCAAAACCCAGCGATCCTGCAAATCAGTCTGATTCTTATAACTTGTCTTTATCTTCAAAGTAGTTGGCATGTGCCCTGAATATGTGGATGGTTGTCAGAATTCTCTGACATTTGTCCACTGCTAGAGTATATTTTCCCTCTGCTATTCTGCTGAGCAGCAGGCTTCCTTTGAAGAGATCCCTGCAATTTGCCCACCATGACTGCTCCCCTTTGATTTGGCCTGGGAGTTCAGCAGACAGTCAGCATTGTTTTGAAAAATTACTTTTATTTTTAACTTTAGGAGAAGGTTTGTGGAAGAATTAAATTCGTCAGTCAGGCATTCTCAGGGATGAGGGAACAGAGAGGCTTACCAAAAAAATAGGCAAAGCCAGCCCTGCAGATCAAATTGCATTAGTAACTGTGACATAACTGGTTCGGGGATGAAGGAGCTATGCAGTCTATTAACATAGTCTAAATGTCAGGGTAGGAAAACAGTATGTTCTGTATGATAATTGGGTCAATGTGATTACAAGTTTAATCTACCTCAGCAATTATAACCAGACTAAATTAATGCAACCCTTGGTGCTAAAGAAAGGAACCATGGACAAAAACCTAAGCTGTTTTTCCATTTGGAGGAAAGGTTTTCCACCAGCAGCAAGGCGTAAGTGCGTACACCCCAATTATTTAACAGTTCAGAAGACCCAAATTCACACTTCCCATAAAGACCATAGAAAGCAAATGCAAGTCCCTAACTATGAAGATCCTTAAACCTTGGAGGAACCCAGCTCTAACCTTTGTGGAAGGTTAGGATGCTTTCCTAATTGATAGTAAGGACATGTGTCATGCATTTTATTGTACCAGTCAAATGCTACTTGAAAGCAAATGAATGCAGGGCTCACCTCAAACACATTAGAGTTTGGATGTATACCCAGCAGTTGAATACTTAAGAGATCACCATCTGAACTGCCCAAGTTTGTTGCCATCACAAAGAATGGTTATAAGAAATGATTTATCTTGCTGCCTCCAATTAAAAAATGGAAAATAAAGGAACAAGCCAAAACGAGTTCCTTTCATTAAATTGCTAGAGATGATCAGAAAGTTGTCCAAAGGACAGACATGAACTTCTGTCTTCCTCTGTGCATTACTTACTTTCCATTTCTTTCTTTGCAAAAGGAGGGATTAAAAGCAGGTTAACATCCATTTACTGGGAAGGTCTGGGTTCCCCCCACAAGCAAAATTTAGTGTAATACTTGCTGGGTTTTTTCTCTGATTACAAACCAAAGGCTGAAGTCTTTATTTAGTGTCGATTCTTTTCTAAAGAAGAATACAAGACTAAACTTACAGTAAATTTCTACCAGTGTTCATTAGCTCCCAACGGTAGAAATAATACCCTTGCAAAATCCTGAATACCTCACAAATTACAGTAATCTGCAATTATAAACTACAGTGTTAATGAGGTTTGATTGCCTGTTATTTGTGATGCCACCTATAAATGCCACTTACATTTTACAGCGTATTGAAGTTAACAATCTGTTTTGAGAAGATCACTAATAGTCAAATGGACTTTTATGAACACCTTTTGTGATTTCAATTTGTTACCTAGAAACCAAACATGGCCACAAAGCATTTATCCTCACCATAGAACTGCATCCATTTGATTCTTCCCATCACTATGATTTCCCTTCAGTACTGACACCAATCTTTATGCAGGAGGGCTGGTTTTCTTAATTAAGGAGAGTAGCATCTGAATTTTTATGCTTGACCTTTAATCAACAGTATTTTGGTAAGTCTCTAGGAGGACTAATTGTGTCATTCATATACTTAAAGGATAATGTGCCTTGCAGAGCAGTACAGAAGGCAATAAACAGCTTTTACAAGAGATTAAACGCCCAAGCACAGCTAAAGCATTTAGATAACTGCAAAAGCCATTTATTGACGCTGCTCTGATGCCAAAACCCACTTGTCTTATACAGTTCTACTCATAAAAAAGCAGCAAAAACACCCTCACAGCCATTGCTTTTCTTCCTTCCTAAGAGTTCTCTGTGCTTTTGTCCCAGAGATATTTCTTCAGAAAGTCCAAGTAGCTTTTTGGGTGGTTTGCTTAAGAAAAAAAAACCAAAATAAAAGCTCTAAGAATGACTGAGAGATGTGGTATTTTCAGAGAGGGGATTCAATTTCCATAACAGGGGAAATCTTGGACTGATTGACTTGAATTCAACCTGGATTCGTGCTTCTTTTCTCAGTAGTAGCACTGATAAAATCAATCAGAATGGACCTAGAATGTACATACCAGCAAGTGGAAGCAATATTTGGGGTGCTTGGGGAACCAGTGAATCAAACTCTACAGGGTTGTTGGGGTTTTTTTGAGAGATGTAGTATTAAAAAAAAAAAACAGTTGGCAAAATAGGAAGACAAGCTGCTGCAGAAAGGAGGAAATGAAAGACTAGAAAAATTAAAAGTCTAATTCAACTTCTATATTTCACCGTGCTTGACTCTCAGCAGTTGATGGCGATTAAAATCTGACGGCTAAACGCAGCTCACTGCGTCTAACGGCGCGGGCGCCACAAATAACAGCCTAAACATTGTAAGAAGCAGTTTCACAGTTGTGAATCCCTCAAACTCCGTGCTTCCCCAGGCACCACTTAACACTGCTGAGGGTACAGAGAAGGTCAGTGAAGTCATTCAAACAGCTCGAACATCTGTACTATCACACCAGCGTGGAGGTGGGTACCGAAGGCGACTAGGGCCTGCTTCCTTTAGGGTGTCACAAACTAAGTCTAAAACAGATGGAGAAACAGAATTTCCTCCCTCTCCCAAGAGCTCTGAGCAAAAATTGCACTGCTTTTTTTTTTTTTTTTAATGCTTCTGAATTTCCAGTCAACACGCTTTAAAACTGACAATTAAACGATGTTTGGACACACCGTACCAGCTACTAAGAAGAAAATTAACTCTATCCCAGCCGAAACCAGGACAGAGAGCTAAGGCAGGAAAGGATGTATGACGTTAAGAGCGGAGAAGGAAAAACAAACCATTTGTGCCGGTGTGTTACTGTCTCACGACAGATAATTCCCAGTAAACGCTCAAACAGCCAAGTCCAAACCAAGCACTGCTTCTAGGCACATTCAGCACCGAGATAATTGCCAGAGATGTCCAAAGACGACTGGGTTGAGAAACCTGAGAAAAGTCAGGAACCGGGTTGCCTGGGTTTCAACCCCTTAGTTCATTCAGCCTGCTTTCCGCTTTCCATTAGGCTGTTGCAAGCGTGACAGCCGTGCACACACATCTCGTGCTCTCACAGCACCCGACGCTCCTCCAGGTACCAATGTACGCAGCGGGGAAAAACCATCATATCGCTGATTCCGACAGAAGAAAATATCTCCCGCAGCTCAGGGAGAGTTGCCATTTGGTGATAACAAAGACATTCAGCTTAGCGTTTGCTGGTGGCCCACACGGCGGGTCATTTACAGACAGTCCAAAAGACCAAGGGGTACGATTTAGGGCCTCAGATTAGTAAAAAGCCTTGCCACAGAGAGAGCTACAAAAGAAGAAGCATCTCTTGCCACCGCCAGCCAGCCACCACCGAGGCAGGAGTGCGTGCCAGCCTGTTGACGTGGGAGCCCGTGGGCAGACCCGAGCTCGGTCTGTCTCCGCTGCCGGCTGGGTACGGCGGCACACCGACCGCCGTTATGCCCGAGATGTGCCAGATCACGAATGTTCCCCAAAGTGCTGGGGACTTTTACAAGACTTTTTTAGACTCCTTACGAGTCTACAGCATATTCTGCATCTTACAGAATCCAGCCTGCGCCTGGCCGGCCAGAGGAAGGAGCCCGTTTGCTTCGTGGTGCAATTTCGCTTTTCTTGTCTCAGTACTTCCCAGGGGAAAGAGTTAGTCCTGCACTGACATTGCTCGTGTAAGGCTGCGGAAGGCGCAGGATTGTGTGTATTCACCTGCTCTGCAGAGCCAAGGGTTCGTGCTTTCTGTGCCCTCTTCCCCTGCAGCATTCTCAGGCCCACCACCAGTTGCTTCCACTCCTATGCATGGCAGAGGAAATATCCGAGATGCTCAAGTAAATGGATTTCTTAAATTTTCTTCCACAAAATATATCCACTTATCCATATCTTTCCAGACCTCTGGGAAATCTTTGTATCTTTAACAGGTTCCTGCTAGTATGCCACGTCCAGGAGAAGAGAATTAATGCATCCCCTGCACGCGTTAAGTACATAAACTGTCACAAAATATTAACACAGATATGGAGCTATTAAAATAAACCCCACTCCATAAACAGACTTTAAATATGGGTACCCAAGATAACAGTAAAATAAAAGGACACATTAAAGTTATATCCCTTTAAAAAATTAAACAAATCAGTTTTATAATGATAGGCACTTCAGAAAGCTTATGTTTGAAAGTCTAAGGGCAAGTCAATAAGGCATAGCTAATTGGAGAACAAATTGACATTCATAAGCTGGCATTTAACGCGACCATAGTAAACAAGGTAATAGACAGTTAATGCAGTGGACAAGGGTGGTGAACAGAAGCAATCCAGGTTGAATAATGGAAAAGGACCAATTGAGCAAATTCGAAGTGCAAACAGTCTGATTTCAGCCTGCTTAGCAGGGACCGCTGACAAGCGCACAGCTATAATAGGCTTATTTGGGTTGTTGTCTTTAAAGAATGAGTGTGTCAACCAAAAAAAGAAAAGAAATCTACATAATGGCAAATGAATCCGGGTTACTAAGTGCACATAGTGATAAGGTTCAGGTGGGTAAATACTAATGGCTGCTTAGCACTGATAGATGTCTGAAGTAACAGCAAGCAATCAGCATGCGTATTGGCCCGTGCATTACTTAATGGTGCATTATCTTAATATAAAAATTACAAGGAGTCAAAACCCAAAGGAGTCACTGGAGTTAAGCTCTTCCTTACACAGAGGCCTCTGCTCTTAAAAGGTGTGCTGCTTTCTGTGGTGTGGAGACACAGTAAATCTGGGAGGATCCGAGACCTCTTTCTCATACAGTCTCAGGTATTAACACTGAAAGGCTCATTAGGATTGCATAGTTTAATATTTTGCCAAATGCATGTCCTGAACTCTCCTAATGCTTCCTGCATACATCGTTCCTTCTGGATGAATCAACGCGTTAAGTCTCAGCATCGTGTCCACACTGATGGAAAGATTTTTTCATAGACCAGGGACTCACCACAGGCCTTAAGTTATTGCAACACTGCTGTTACATAGACTAAAATGGCACAATCTGATCATTACGAGTTCTTTAGGGCGCTTTCTTTAAAACTGATGGGAAGATTTGAGAACACTGAATGGAACAAGCAGAGAAGTGGTATTTTCTTGCCTTTCACCCGACCAGTGGCCCAGCTTTAGGTCTAGGAACGGAGAAGCAAGGAGGACAGGAGATACAAGATAGGGAGAGCCAAGGAGCAACTGAGATGAGTTTGATTCTTTCACTCCAGGCCTTCAAATCTAGAGACTGTGTTCATTCTGAGCAGTTATGAGTAAAAGCAATTTTTGGTAACCAGAAAGTTTTTGATTTCTCAGCAAGAATCATCTCTACCACATCTTACCAGGAATCGTCTCTACCACGTCTCACCAGAACTTGCTTAGAAAGTCAAGGTCTCATTTCAGAAGTAGAAGTGAAATTTTTTTGTTAAAATTTCAGTTAAGTCTGGTGTTCAAGAATACTTGACCAGCTTTTGGAGTTTGTGCTTGCTTTCCCAGTACAGCCATACAAGGGGCTCTTTGCCTACTTCTGTACAGCTGATTTTGTGTGCCTTCCATTCTAATTGCATGCCCATTAAACATCTGTCTTTCCAGTATTATTCAGAGAATAGCTAGGAATTCCCCCCCCCTCACCTCCTGAGGTGCTAGGATGTGCCTAAGGTCTTCACACAGCCCAGCCTAACTGGAAGAACCAAGAACAGGCCCCCACCCCACGCAGGATGTGCAGGATTTTTATCGTCTAGCATCTAATATCGGGTTACGCCTTAGCCAGACTTCCTTATCCTATGCCCTTAAGTTAAGCAACCACCACTGCAACCGTTAATGCTAACAATTTACATGGCGTCTCAGGCATTTTGTCTAAAATTAATGAAGTCCAGCCATTACCAATTAACATCATGCTCTTTGCTCCACTCCTCTGAAATCGATTAATGTTACCCCAGCGATTAAAGGCTTCCATTTGCCTGCGAACAAGTCCATTTGCCATCCTGCAGTTTGGCGCAAAAAGACAGCTAACGCTTGCTGTACAGCTTCAAACTTTTTTTTCCTGGGGTTACTGTGTGCTTGCAGAGAGAAGACCACTTTACAGTGGGTTGGTAACGATCCCCAGATGCCACCCGACAAGGCCATGATCTCTGCTTCAATTCCGTTCGATCTATCAGCTCCTCTCAACGCCCTTGGCCAAGAGACTCTTGGAGCACTCAAGGAGCGATTTCCTTTCTTAGAGTCTCTGGCTTTGTTTCATTCATCGATTAATCTAGATCTGCCAATTTCGGGCTGCGCATGATTTTCTGCAGACAGTTATCTGCTGTTACCTTGTCCCACAGAGACATCTTTTGGAGCCTTTCTTGATTAACACATTTCCTCTCAACTCCGAATTCTAGACCTAGAATTCAAGGCAACTACAACACAGATGACAAGCAACTCTGCTGCTAAATGTAAACCATTTTTAGTATCTTTCTATGTTTCCAATGTTAAGCCTGGTTTTGAATCCCATTGCTTTGATTTCAAATACTTTACCATCTTCAGTAGAGTTTTCCAGTTTCCACCAGAACTGGGGTTTTTTTGTTTTGTTGTTTTTTTTTTTAAACCTGACAAATTTCCTTGTTGCCCTCCCTGCTACAGATTGTATAAAACTGTCTTCCCCAATGCCTTTGCTCTTCAGAAACTTGGATCCCGTCCAATCCCAATTTAGCCCTTGAAGACTCTTAAATGCACCAACAAGACACTTTTTGTCATCAAAGAAATATTTTTGTGTTCAGACAGTCCTCAAAATAGATCTGGGAAGATTTTTAGATATGTCTATATTAGGGGTGGCTAAACCAGAATGGATATAATAAGCAGCAGCTTTTTGCAACTGAATAGGCAGCTTTTTTTTCCCATAGCCGGATTTGGGATATGTGGTGAGCAGTGTGGAGGCTGCATCACTAACAAAAAGAAAGGCTTTTGCAGTGCTGGAGACCGTTAGATGTGTTTCCTCTACGTGTACACACGAACGAGCATGCGTGAGGAAGGATCTCCAGTATGGCATGCTTTCTAACAGACTCGACTGTATATTAATGATAACCTCATTTATTTTTGCTGGCATACAATGTGCTTGTAAGGCCAATATTGATGGTTGTCCGCGTCTCTTAAAGCCTGCAAATTAACTAACTACACACAACTAAATTACGGAAACACAGTTGTGAAGGATGCTTTCTCTAAAGCCTTGACTTGTGTAATTGATGACAATAGTTTCCTTTTTAACTGGTTGCTGCTACATATAGCGGGAGGCAGCATGAATTGCATATCCTCTATTGCTAAGTGACAGCTAAGATTAAGCAGATGCTCACTAGGGTATTATCCCTTATGCAAACAAATGATAATTTCCTTCATAAGCGACCTGACTCATGAGGAATTGTGCGGCTGTGCCATTTATTCTGAATTTCTTCCCCACCAGACAGGACACCCAGGGACTCTCATTTACCACCGTACAACTCAAGAAGGACCTTGCTGAAGTTAATGAGATTCTACCTGGGTCGAGGTGATAAGAGGAACAAACGATGTGGTCCTGGCATGGGAAAAGCTGAAGGCCTGCATCTAGAATACCTTACTGGAAAGTCACAATCTCATGAAAGGATGGTAGCGACCACATGGCTTTTGCACGCAATTCTTTTTCCACCGAGAAGAGACAAACTTCCCTAGAATAAGGACATAATGAAGGACTTGCCAGGAAGTCATGACAGGCATAAACCTGCGTCTCTGATGACCACAGTCCTACTCTGTTCCCACACCACAGCCTTCTTGAGCATCGTCTGGCAAAATTCCTCAGTCCGAGTTTGTCAGATGCACTTAAGCATCTGACTGCGTACGTGCTTACCATAATTTGCGGCAGATTTCTCACCCGTTCGCTTTCTCCACTAGGGTTCCTACTGAGCTAAATACTTCTGAGGATTCAGCCCTCGGTTGCAGTTGGCAAAGTGGAGCTAACAGCACTCTTCTATTCAACAGCTTGCGACAGGAGTCGGTGCCTGCGGGGTTTTCACATGCTGATGCACCACGGAAGCTGGATTGCCATAAATGTTAGCTAGAAAGATGAATGGCCCCAGTATGGCAGTGGGACCTTTGAGAACTTTGGCACGTTAGTGTCTCAGAAGGCATCTGAGAACTACATAAATAAATTTGGAAAAGTTTCAGGAGAAGCACCAGCACAGACCATGTGGGAGCCCTCAGAACAATTAAGCTCATTAAAAACTGATGTTAGAAATGTTTGGTTAGACAAAGAGCAGCACATCCATTAAGCTGCTGTTTACGTGTGTTTTATAAGAGTCACTCCCACAACCACAGCATTTTCATTATGACCAGCAAATATTTAAAGCCAAATAAAATACCCAGATCAGAGTGCAGTTACAGGTTAAGTGGTATTTGGACAAGTCCATCTTTGAGATGTAATACATGGGCATGAAGAAACTTAAATCAAGGAAAAGTTAGGTTTGATGATTTAAAATTAGAGAGTCTTCCTCATAGGCTGTGTATTTCTGGAACATTAAGAGATTATTCCTGTTTCCCCCTTTCGAATCCTGTTTTTGAGGACCATCTCCCACAGTCAGGCCAGCCCTCCCCTCCAGCCTTGGCAAAGCAAGTTCAAGGTGCCCACAAAAGTTGGCACAACTGACTTCTGGTGGCTCCCCTACCTGTTGCCATACCACCCTGCACAAAGAAGATGCACCCTTGAAACGAGAGCTATTTCCATTAGAATCAGCTGCTACAACTGGACTACACTCCACAGCAGAGCACCAGAGAATCAGCAGTTTATTATTGGAGATTATCAGCACCCGCTTTCTAAGAGACCCCTCTCTCATCCAAGACCTAAGCAGCAAACAGCTTCCCATGGTCATCCTCAGCCATGCAAACACAGGCCATCGCAATCATGGAACCGATGCAGCTATTAAACCCTCCTTTCATATGCATTGTTCCTTCATCAGCGTCTTGGACTGGGAAAGAAAAAAAAAAAAAAAATCACAGCCTTATCAATGCAAGCAGGGAGCTTCTTCCCTCGGACCCTGGTTCGCACAGCGGCCCCAGTCCAGAACATACATGTTTTTTCAGCACGTGATTAACCCCGTTGTTTTCCCCACACTCCGACGTTCTCCCAGATCGGGTCCCGGGTCATTACACGGCACTACCCGAGAAAGGGCAACCACGTTTTCCTCGTGGAGAGGCAGCAAGCTCTCTGCGGGAGCGTCGCTTTCCTTGCCACCGCACAGACGCGAGCTGCTCCCCACGAGCCCCAGGCCGAGGGTGCCGTCCTGCGCCCGCTGCCCAGCGTTGCGGCGTGAAACCCACGCTCGGTTCGCCTCATCGCGTCGCCTGCCCCGTGCCGCTCGACGGGAAGCCCCCAGCGGCACCGACTGCGACAAAAGGCCTTTCGCCCCCCAAAATTTCCAATTTACAAAACGTCCAGACGGGCTTCTGTCTCGATGCAGACGTGCTGCCCATGCTTTAGGCGTTAACAAGTTTATAAAGACAGTTGCAGCACAACAGACATCACACGCTTAATGAGAGACTGTTTGCTTAGGGGGGAAGAAGCAGAAAGGCAACTGTTAGTAAAGAAGTGAGCGTACTGGGATATAAAAGATCTTGAAGTTTATTTTACCCAGAGTTAAAGTAAGGACTGCATAGGGGTAGTTCATTGTTCTGTTTTCATAAAGTCATTTAAGTAGCAAATGGCCCCTGAAACTGATACTATGATTTGAGTCATGTTGGAAGACATATTGAATTAATGATGCAGGTGTGGGTTGTTGTTCCAAAAAACTTTTTTATAGCAACAGTGGGAGAGGAGAAGGGGAGGGGGGGAAGTTAAATGAAAAGATTTGGTCTATGTTATGTTTTTCTAATATTTGAATTTTAGCTAAGATTACTCTTTCTCCTCTCTTTAATATATTGTTTTAAATAAAAAATGCTAATAAATCTTGAGAGAAATATGTCATAGTGGAGTTTAAAAACTGTAGTGCAATATATAACAGTTCATAAAATATTCTATTCAAATAGCCAAAATTGTAGTGCGTTTGGACCAGAAGTAGTTAACTGCAGGAACAGCATTTTATTAGCTACTAAAATTAAGAAAGAGTACTGCTGTTTCACAGCCAGATAATTAAGTACCGTTTTCTCTTTTTTAATACTATAAAATTAAACTTCCTGTTTAAATGGCCTGGTGGGGACTGTAGGCAAAGGGTCGTCTGATGAGCCCTCCGGGCAAATCCAGAAACACAACATAGCACTTATTCACACAAGACTTTAACAGGGTGGAAAACACTGATTGAGGAAAAAAATGCTGCAGTAAGCGAAAAATTGCAGGTAATAAATCAGAGATCCATTTTTTCACATCATTTTGGCTAATCCATTAAATCTCAGTGCAAAGGAATCTATCAGAAACAGAAGCCACTGCCTTCACTTCTCCGTCTCCAAATGTTATTAAAACTGTATAAGCAGTGAAAGAACTCAATTAAACCCAGCGCACTGATGAGACGTTCCCGTCACGCCTGGCCCACCAACTTCTCCCGGCTCCTCTTTTGTTAGTGACAGTTTTGCCAAGTCTGTTCTTTAGAAGGGATTACGCTCCGGCGCTTCCTTGGGGGGAAAATTTTCTCCATGTTGTTTTACAATGAGTTTTTCCCACTCAGTCTCTCTCTCAAGGTCTACCCCAAATTAATTGTTACTAGCAGAATAATGCCTAGGTTAACCTATAGTAGGTGCAGTTCTTTCACCCATCAATCTTACCCGGCTAGGAATCTGTATGCTGTGAAAGAAAGTTATTCCTGTTGTGACCGAGAAGCACAAATACTGCAAAGAGAGTGATCCCAGCTTTGCAAATATGAACACAAATTCTGACAGTCTATAATTAAACAGTGAACTTACACTATGTAGCACGCTATTAAATGAAAGCTTTCTGCACAAAGCAGGCAAGAGTCTCACCATTAACTACCCAGGCTCTGTTTCTGTATATTATAGGCTTGGTTTTATGGGTTCGCATCTCACGCGCAACCCGCAGACGCAGCTGTGCGCGTTGTTGCTGCTGCTGCTGTACGACCAGGCAGCCTTTCCCGGGGGACAGAGCCCCTCCGTACCCAGAGGACCGGGTCTCAGCAAGAGACAGGTATTCTGTCCCTCCGACCCCAAAGCCGCACACCTGGCACGTTCGTGCACAACATAAAAGCCAACCTGCCGTCAAATGTACCGTTCAAGTTGCAGTTTACTTTCTACTAAAAGCTGGAGAGAGGTTAAAATCACCCGTGAAGGCTTACTAAGTAATAAAATATTGTCTTCAGTTTTACCAAACACTGCAAGTGCAACTGCTGTTGGTCTGCTCAAATATTTTATGTTTTGTCCAAAACCACATACTAATAAAATGCTTCCATATACCACAAAATTACCAAAAGAAATAATAATGTTATGGTTAAGGCATTTTATTAGGATTTGGGAGATCCAAGACCATTCCTTCCTTTGCAGATGATGTCCTTTGGACCCTGTGCAAACCACTTAGTGGGAATTCATCCCCACCACATGTCAGCATCCAGATAACTAGGTGCCGGGTCTGAACTACTCACTAAACCACTCAAGTCACTCCCCAGCCTGTGGGAAGATAGATGGGGCAATTCACCTCATCTTAAGTAAGATATTCAAGATTTGGGGTTGATTGCCCCTCAGTGTGTGTCTACTTAGGGCATATTAGTGCCATTTCCATTGCTCTGGAGCACACGGATCCTTGGAGCCACGACTCCACGCACAGACCGTGCTGCTGTCTAGGACCATCTTCCACAAGGAGCCTGCAAGTAGGAGCTTGTGGTAGTTTTGTGTGAACCACACATTCCCCCTAGGAGAAAGACTTCTGCACCACCTCGTAGGAGGGGAAGATCAAGTCTATGCAGAAGAGGGAGTTCCAATTCATAAAGAATTCTGGGATTTTCAGATTCATTGGGTTTTTAGCTGAGAGCAAAACTCCAAAATACCACAATCAATTAAGTAATCTAAAGCCTGGATTGACCGAAATATTTTATTACATCAAAACATCACTTCAGTTTCAAATTTCTAACAGTAGATGTTAATTCTACAGAAAAATTTTAGAAGAAATCACTGAAAATCCATAGCTACACTTGATAATAGTATGAACATGGTCTGCTTTATTCTGCTACAGCTTTTTGCTTATAACTTTCTTCTAAAAAAAAAAAAAATTCAGGAAAATTTGACTTAGTTTTATGAAGCATTTTGACGTAATGTGGGTTTGGCAACATTTTTGTCTAGCACCAGAGCATCACATTTTGTCTGGGAAAAAAAAAAAAACTCAGAAGAATGGGATTTGCTTTGCTCAGCTTTCATTATTGATTGTAAGTTACCACTGGTTCCCTGGAAGTTCAGCATTGCAGAAATCTTGAGAGCCTAAAGGAGTGGGTTGGGTTGGTTTTTTCCCTCCCAAGAATACAGACAGAAAAGAACAGGAGGATAGTTTGTGTCAATCTTTTTCATTATGTTTCCTCATGGCTCACTGAAATCTGGGTAAAACTCTCCTGGCCAAGCATCACTTAATTCCCTCATGAGATCCGACAGACAATTTTTACATCATCTCACTTGAGAGAATGTGAAAATGAAAAAAGCCACCCAGCATTCTGTCCAGTCTGCCACCAGCACAACCCGTCCCTCAGCAAAACGACGACATTTCAAACACACTGAATTTGTCCCATTGGCAAACAGCAGTTCCTACTGGAAGGAATCAACTTTCAGTTTTGCAAACAAACAAAGCAAAGACAAAACAAATAATCATTCTCCCAGTGCTTCATCCCGCGCCCTGAAAACAGCAGCATTACATCGATGGTGAGGATGCTTCTCCCGTCTGGCCCAGAGAGCTGGCTAGCCCTGTCAAGGGTCATGAGCAGGGAATCTTTAGCAGTATCCAAACTTATTTCCCTGGTTTAACTTTAGGTGTATGTTTTTGGCCGCTCTCAAGCGTCCCACTTTACCAACCCCAACTGTCCGGAGGATACAGTAGCTGGGAAACTTTATTGAAGGCTTTGCTTGCAAAATCCTTCTGTGCATTATGGTAACGTAACACCACATCTTCATAGCGAAATACATTTCAAACCTTAAAAGCGAAAATAAAGTCTTTTATGTTGCTATTAAGTTTGAGTAAAGCCTGGTTATCAGATTTCATCCCTCTGTTCTTCTGGGGCTGTTGCATCAGATTGCTCTCCAGATAAGCCACGGAAACTGCAGGATCTCCTTCGAGCATCCTGTGCACAGCACTACGGGCGCTCTCTGGGAGAGACTAAACACTCAAACCGCGCTGCAGCGAAGAAGTGCTTTACATTATAGCAATAATAAACTGCTTCTAGAAGTAAAATCACACATGTAATGTTTAGTCTCATTTAATCTAATATTGGTTGCTAATGGGCTCTGATCTTGCTTGTATACGTAAGGAATTCATTCCAACCGGTCAAGTGGTGAGATTAGCTTTTGCATTTCATTTGGAGCGCTCACCACTTGATACTCTAGTAGGTCAGTACGAGCTACTTTTAAACTCAAATATCAAGAGCTGAAAATACAAGAGTTATAAACTAATACTCTAATATTTTTTCTATTTATTTCCTATTAACTTTAGAAATGATAGCAAGCATATAGAAAGATGGACAAGGACACTCAGCATAAGGGGTAAATGGTTAGAAAAAGGCATGTTTAAGTTCTTCCAGAATTTTTATTTATTTATTTATTTTTAGAAACTGTCAGAACACAGTGTAAGTATTAACCCTACGTTAAGAAGGTCCGTGAGAGAAAGTAAGTAGCAGAATACCTTTCAGATTTTGTTTCGCTGAATTACAGAGTTTTAGACAAGACTAAAAACCACTGCATTAAGGAAAAATAAATTGTTTAGGTTTCTTGCTTGGGCTGCAAGGGACACAACTGCTTTTACCCAAAGGAGCATCCTACCATTACAGGTGCTATTGATGTCAATGAATAAGACTGTCTCAGGCTTTACTCTTCTGCAATTTTTTCATACATTCATTTCACTCTACACTCAGATAATTTTTTCCCCAATTTGATTCACATGGTTCTCAGCTGTACTTGGTCAAACTGCAATTGCAATGCTACAGACAGCATTGAAAATGTAAGTTGGCAATATTCATCATGTTCATATACATAGAACAGTTTTTTGTTACGATAGGTCATGTGGCAATATGTATAGCACTGGAGACGCAGCATTATGAAATTATCGTTGAAATTGCAATGGTAGATCATAGACCAAAAATGTAACAGAAGTAGAACAAAGGGAGTAAAAGGAATCATGTGTTACGTTAGACTAATTTTGAATTAGATGATCTAGAATTGTGAGCAGTTTGATTTAAACTATGGATTAACAGCGGAAGAAAATATCTATCTTAAGACTGGTATGTATTTTACAAACATTTTCATTATTGTGTCTCCTCCTCTTCTCCCCTTTTCCGTGTAGTGAGTAATGCTATTTTCATAGAAGAGTTCCCTGAAAATTGTTTTCTCTCACCATTACCACGTACAGCAGGTAGCACGGCAAAATGGCTTTAGAACTAAAAGGCACAGCTCTCGAGACTGCTTCCCCATGCAGACAGGTTGAGGTGAGATTTGGTTAGCTATTGAAAGCTGAGGCCAGCTTTACTGAAAGGTTCTTTTAAATACAGGAACAGTTCAGACAGACTTTCAGTGAACCCGAGATAAACCTCAAGCCCCCAAATCACACAGGCACGCACACAGGGGCTGGGTGAGTTTCAGTGTGGAATTTTAGGGTTCATTAGCACAGTGAAAGACCTAAGAAATGGCAACTCATATAAAGTCCCTGAAATCTGGCCCAACCTCCCCCCCCCCCCCCCCCGCCAAACGCTGTTCCAGCCGCTACCTGCCTAGGTGAAACCTATTTTTCGTCTTTTTAAAATTCATTTTTATTGCACAGACCCACTCCCTTCTTTTCTGAATGCCAGGCAAACAGAACAGTAATCTCTGCATGAGACTCCCTAATTGGCAGCAGAGCACTGGCCCAGCCAACATCTGCAGCTGGTTTCAGTGATAATAAATCAGGGGTGGGGGGTTTCGGCGTGGCCAGCTGCCAAGGAGCTTTCCTTTCCCCATTTAGCCAAGAAAGGGGAAGACAACAGGGAGGACTGGGGCAGCTCCGGTGCACAGAGGTGGTTAGAGAGAGAAAAAACAATCAGATATATCTACGAGCAGCCATCAGTCTCCACTTAGAGTTGCAGCTTTCTAAGAAACAAGCTGGACCATGTAACGCGGGAGAGACAGCAAACGCCTTTCTTCCACCACTGAGCAGTAACTTGTCCAGGAAGCCTCAAAAATACCAAACATTAAAACAAGGGCAGAAATGCAGGAGCAATTGCTTCCCAGAAATGAAGGGTTCCTACCCCAGTCCTAAGAGGGTTTCAGAGCTGCCTGAGTTCATGGTCGTTCTGTGATCACCTAACACTCACTGAAAACACTTCCACAGATACGTTTACAATCATCAGATTGGATGCTCAGGCCCAAATGCTGGATTTCTCCAGATGCCTGTAGTACTGACAGCTCTATGCAGTCCTTTGCTCAAAATCCAGGTGAAACAGAAACCATGGATGTGAGGTAATCCTAAGTCTGAACCGGGAAATTCAGACTAAGAAAAAAAAAAAGAAATAATCAAAGGTCGAAACAGTTGTCTGAAACAACTGAGAAACTAAAATCTGTAGCCAACAGAACCGTTAATTTAAATGCTGCTGAGTCTTTCCTGCTGATCCTCACAGCACAGTTTTATACTAAGTTTGGGGGCAAGTCTTTTTCAGTCAGATTGCTCAGGTATTGAGCATTGCAAAAGAGGCTGGCTGCAAAGGCCAAGGCACAGAGCTCCACTTACTGCACATTCATGTCCACACCCCAGCTGTATTCTTGCAGGGAGAAAAAACACTTCAGAGAACACATTTTTAATTAAAACAATTTGCTTACAGAGATGCTGAATAGCAAGCTACAGCTTCCATTTATTACAAGTGTAAGTACCCAGGCTGGTACTCCTTTTTGCAGCAAAAAGCCCTCCACACTGCCAGCTTCAGAAAGAAGGCACACACAGCCCTCCTTGCGCAGGTAAGCCAGCATAGATGACAACCTGCAGCAAAGCCCTGCTGTATCCTTCACGGTTTTTCACTCGTGCCTGCTGTCAGGAGCACTTCCCTTAGCTCTTGATGCTGAGATGCCCCAAGGTGCCCTTGCTGTTCCCAGTGAGAGGACTTGGCTCTCCCGCAGCTCCCCAGCAAGGGAAGAGAAACTGGAAAAGAAGCACCAAGCGATTTGAGCCTTCCCTGAGAGTGGGTTAAGCTTGGAGGTATATATCTGCGTTTGGGTAAAACCAGCTGATCTCAGCTAAGTCCTTCTGAACCCCAATGACCAGTTGTTTGCGTTGCACTGGAGAAGAGAGAAGAGTGGTTTGAGCTGCGAGTGAAAGACCTCAGCTCATAGCGCAGTGAAAACAACCCTCCCTTTTTAGAAGTCCTCTCCATTCAAAGAGCATAAATTGTAGACTCCACCTTTTGAGGTGGCCGGTGTTATATCAATTCATTTTGGCAAATGATTTCTACTGACTTTTCATACTAATAGTTCCATCCCCAGAGCAAGCCAAACCCCTGACTCTCAAGGCTGCCTTTACACCAATCCTAGATTGGCACTAGAATGCCTTCTGCAGCCTCAGGTGTTTAAGGCATTTTACCATCTTCTTTCATATTTTTGCCCATCACACCTAGTTTGGTCCCAGTCCTTCCCTCAACCTTAGCACCCTGCCACCTCACACTGCTGTCTCCTGCCGTCGTGATTTAAGCCCAGCCGGCAGCAAATCACTTGCTGTTGAAGATTCCCCTACCGACTACTGCTCCCTACCACGGTCTTGTACCATTATTGTAAGAGTCGTGTTCCACAGTAAATGTCCACCTCGTTTACAAGGTCACAGTTATTGTTAGTCTGAATCCGGTTATGCAAGCAACAAACTACACCTCTGCAGTGCAAAATCACTAAAGAATGCTGAAGAGTCATTCAGTTAAGGGAGAACGTAGTCCTTTAAAAACAGCAATAATAATTAGCACGATTAAGAACGTATCTGCCGCTTATTGCAGTGCCACCTTTGACAACCGTAACCAGTCAGGTATTACACTACTTGGAAGTAGTGATTCATATCTGCAAAAATAATATCTCTTAGGAGGTATTTCTTGAGTTTATTTAAGGTTTAAAATCTATGGAAGGAGCTGTGCATGATATCCTGTTTGAAGGCATTTCTAATTTAAATTAATGACCTGAAGGATATCTCAAGGCAATAATGATCTTATTGTACTAAATCCTGCAATAGCTGAAATGAATTATAAATTCCTCTAACTGATTTAGTGGTTAACATTCTGAATCATAGCTAACCGATGCAATGCTTTCTGAGTTCCAGCATCAGATTAGATGAAACTATATAGGCTGTCTTCAACCTCCCTGGCTGGTTTGGAACAGTCAGTGAAAAATGTTCTCCTTCTGAGTCAGTGGAAAGCAGAGCAGCCCTGGAGGTGATAAGCCTAGACTTCTGGGAAGGCAACCACATTTCATCTGGGCACCTCATTTCCAACACTTAGCTTGACAGAGATGCTGGAGCACCCAAGAAGCAGAGGAACCGGCTTGCGGACACGAAGTAGGAAGGCGAGCTCACCAACAAGATGAGACCTGCTCCCCCCCAAAGACAACTGGAGATTTGTCACTGACTTTATAAAAAGCATGACTTGACTAAACAAGAAACTCTTGAAAATTTACATTGAACACGCCATTTGCTAATGGTAAGGATCATTCTTGCTCTGGTGATGATTTGCACATTTGTAAGTCCATATGTCACATGCATACAGAACACAGTAAAAAATAAGATGGATAAAATTTCCCTTTGAAAAGGCATAGAACCAAATTGCCCCTGAAAAAAGTGCTTTCAGCAGCTGAGAAAAGTAGTCTGTTATTTTACTTGCGGGCCAAACTGCACATGAAGTAATTGGTCAGGACTTGCATTTTGTACTTGTTTCACAGACATTATTATGAGTATACGGGTCTTCCTTGCTGTATAATCTAAGGGATTTATGTATAGCTTGGAACAGCCTATTTTATGCATCATCTGCATTTTCTCAAATTTTGCCATTTCTTGTTCTGTTCAAGATGCCGTAAACAAAGCATTTATTCTAAACGCGGCTCTATTTTAAGCTCTAAAGATGGTATTAGTATTACGTTTTGTGCTCTGTTATGAACTTAAATGACATACCAAGCTGTAAAATGCAACTTACTAAAAGTATTAGCAAATCCACAATCCATTTCCAAGTGAAATCTCAACAGGTTTATTGTTGTGATACCTGACTGGGAGGAAGTCAGCGTTTTCAACTCTGTTTCCTTTTGAGCTGAGCAGATTTGTTTGAACCCCTAATTCAAAACACAGCTTTAACTTTCCCAGCCCACATGGCGAAAAACCCCACTGGCGTGAGTGTAAGTAAATCACCAGTACTTAATAATTAATTATTAAGAACCTTGGAGAAGTGGAACTACTGAGCTGCATATATCTCTGGCTACAGTCATCCTTATGAGACATTTCAACAGTGAGTAACGACCTCTCTGCACACCTCCACATCCCAACGCCAGCAGCGAGCTTGGAACACAGTTGCTACAATTGTCATTGTTATTTTCACTATTTTCTCAACTTGCGCCTAACAGCATACTTCGACATGGAATCAAGTCAATACTTAGAGACACCGGGATGCCATGTAGCAGCCGCACAACATAAAAATCTTCCCGTCTTGTAAGTGGCTAATTTATTTCCCTCGTTGCTCTCCTTCCCAGCGTATGCTTTATTATTTTAAGGCTCTTTTCTCAGGGACAAACTTTGCCTCCCATTATTTCTAGCTTGTACCCAGTGTTGAAAGCCCGAAAAAAATGATAAATTAAATGAGAAGGAAATGTTTAAGGGTTCCTATTCATAACAAAAATACTTAAGGCAGCCTGGGCCATGAATCTTCCACAAGCAAGTTGAGATATACATAAAGAACCTGATTCAGAAAAGAAGTGTGGAGGACTTTCATGGATGCCTGCTGTTCAGTGGATTTATGGGGGTAGAGGCTGGTATGTGGGTAGAGTCCAGGCAAGTAATTAGTTCCTTGCAGAACTCAAAAATGGAGTTAGCTTTTTCCAATTGTTCAAAGGCTTTTTACCCGAAGAGTGGGTTAGCAATAAGCAGGTCTGCTTTCACACTGTCCGTGTCTGCTTGTTCTGTGGCTGAGCACTGCACCGAACTAGTTGCCTCTTGTGCGTGAAGATTAATGAATGATCAAGTCCTGTTTTTTTTGTCAGCGGAGACACGTGCATCTAATTAAAGGATTCAGAAATCTGGCAGAAAAGTCCCATGGTGTTTTTCAAAGCCACCCAAAGTTTTTGTTTGGTTTTCCAGTTATGCCCAGTTAATAGGGATTAACTTACAAACCTCATTTACCTTTTTCTGTGTATGTCAGCTCTTGAGTTAACATAGTGGGGAAACTGCTAGATCCATAAATCCTGTGGATTTAAACATGGAACAGGAATAGGCCTGGACTATGGCAGAGAGGTGCCCCTGTCATCGTGTCTCACTCTGACGACCACCTTTTAGGTTAGGTCCCCATCATCTGTCCTTGCAACTCTGATGATTTTCAACAAATGTCAACTCCTGCCAACAAACCAAGGTTCTGGGTAGTTTTTTTTTAGTCCTGGAACCCACAAACTGAACCAGGACCACCCATTTTGCATAAACAAACAAAACCAAGCAGAAATTCTACAAGAACTGGTCGGATATGGACAGAAATATTTAAACTTCCTTTTACAGGCTAGTGAAGATCTAGCAGCTTCTTCCTACAGGTACACTTCCATACAACAGAAAGGTCCTGCTCATAGCCCTCCCCAAAACAAGCCCTGCACAAAGGGAAGCTCTCTTCCCTTGGCATGTTTCCTTACACAATAAGGGAATAATACATTATCGCATTATTGTGGATAGTTCACGCCGAACTGCCGCAAAATAAGTCTGAGAAGTCATACTGCTGTTCATGAGACAGCAGAGTCTGAGAGCTTGTGTATGACAGCCTGAGTACACTGGATAACCAGACCTGGAAATAAACCAAGTACATGTTAATCAGCCTGCGTCTAGACTGGGGAGGGGGGGGGAATAAAACAATCTTTAAGCCTGCAAAAAACGGTGAAACATATTCATCCTTAATTTGAACCACCTCTAGGTTCAGCTGCGCTGAGCACCAAGACCTTCATGTGTAATATCTCCTAACGTCCAAATTTGCCTGGACTTTCAATTATCCAGACAATAATGAAAACATGTTGGTGAGGCAAGCATCAGGTTACAATCACAAATTCTTACTTCAATAACAGCCATAAAACAGAGACCTAAAGCATGTTTTTTGCTTTTTTTCCAAACATTAGCAACTCATCTGATACTTAGTCCAAGGATCCAGTTTCCTGCAAGCTGATGACATGTGAGACCACAACCCTGAGGCTGATATTAAATTATACATATATACATATATAAATATACAGAAAGAAAACCTGTGAAATTACAGACACAGATGTGTTATTGGTGTCATAATTTTTTTCCATTAAACACCGTATTAGGTTTATCCCCTTTCTATACTTGAAAATCTTCACATATAAAAGATGAATAGCAACTTCTCAAGGGGATCCTTGTGGTTTAACCTTGTTACAGGAGGTCAAATGCAACATACAAACTATATTGGTACAAAGATGACTGTAAAATGGAATTAGCCTTTTGCTCTCTGTTCAAATGGAAAGGAAGCAAACTTTCACATTTCTGAACCACTCCTGCTTCAGAACCCCAAAAGGGACTTGTGCACGTCGGTCTCCGAGAAGCTCGAAGAGCACGTTTTGTAGAGAAAGAACTAACAACGTGACACCCAGATCCTGACTGGCATGATATTACACTTTTGAAATACTGAACCATAATAATTTAGGTTTGAAGCAGTCCAGATTCCCACACCTTCTCACTGCTGACCCCCAACTTTAATAACTCGCTTCTCCTCTCACACATACACGACTAACCTGCTCGGCTGATATGGGTAGAAGCTTCTCTGAGAGTGCTCCAGTCTTCTGTGTGGCAGGAAGGTGAGACCCCTTTAAATTAAAAAATTAACATAAACAGAAGTGGTGAGAAGAGGTGTTGGAGAGAGAACTCAACTTTCTGTCCTTTCTTGGCCACTCTACCAGCCCTGTGATTTCATAAAAGGGGACTTGAAGAACACAACACAATAATTCCTCCAGCATTCAGGGTACTTTTTTCTTGACCCCTACTCTCTTGACCTTGCCAGAATATGGTTCCATTGACCTCACCAGAAGGGTTAGAACCTGCCTGCTTGTGGAGAGAAGCCTGTGCCCCAGAAGTGCCTATTTTCTGGTACGAGAACTGTCTCGCTTTCAAGCTCTCTTCTTGAAGTAGCTGGGTTAGGGGCTTGGGGTGAGCAGCAACAACTATACTACTGAAATAAGGGTGAGACAGGGTACAGTAATGCCAGCGTCACTTTGTGAGATAGTTAGGCAGCGTACTAACTCCAGACACACCATTTTTCATGAGGCCAATCTAGAAGGGCACATCCAAAGGTTTCCTCTCACTTTCCCATGGCCCACTTCAGACCTCACAGAACCATAACTTCTCCCATCTTCCCAAGACTGCCCATGCAAAGGGCTGAGAGAACATCATTGCATTGCAAGGCAAGAAGTACCCTCCCCAGCCCACGGAAGCTCCAGCTCAGGAAAGTTCCTCCCCACACAACCCACTGAACACCGAAGCAAATCTCTCAAAACGTCTCTTGCTACAGGGGCGGGCAATTAACAGACTCAAGGAAGCTCTTTTTGCTCCCAGAGGAAAGGCCTAGACACGTCAGCAAAAGCTCCAGCAGCATAGAGCCTCCACAGCAAGAGGAGCATCAGCAGAAAGGAGAAGGCATGGCCACAACCTGCTTTACATGAGACACCACCCAACCACAGCTGGCTTCCCCAGGCTTTCACAGCCAGTAAACAAACTGCAGCTCACCTGGGCCTCCCCTTAGTTAATTAGCAAAGAAGGTTAATTCTTCACCTGCTAGATTAAACTGCAGCGTACAGCGCAGAACAATTAGGCCTGTGTAGAATTTACAAATTTCTTTCTCGGCTCTATTACAACAACATTGATAATACCATAACGAGGAAGGAAGCGCTGTTAAGTAATTTGGGCTATTACTGATACTCCAAAAACCTGGGACCTCTTATCCAGGCACGCTGCAGGGATTCGGTGCAATTAGGGTTGAGAGCCTGTGCCCCAGCTTTTGATCAGGTTTTCCCGGTAGTTTGTTGGCTGCTGTGAGATACTGCAAATAAGGAGCATAGCCCATAGCAAGAACATCTCACAAGTAGCCGAGCACAGAAAGTAATTCCCACCACGATAATTAATACCTCCAGATAATTATGATACAGACCCTATCAAGTGGCAACCAAGGAGAAATGTCAAATCATTATTTTCTCATAATGCCCTCGGTAGTGCATCCATTGGGATTTCATAAGGAAAAACTTCCTTCTCCTCCAGATGCTTAGCAGGCAAGACATCTGCAGGCCTTATGAATTTTACAGTCATATGAACAGAAACACAAAGCATAAGAACTTCCAAAGGAAGACACCAGCAGCAACACCATAAAGATCTTCATTATTTTTCCTTGACATTTTCATGACAGAATTCATGTAGAACATAATAAAAGCATAAGGCATGTTTACTGGATGTTTTATAGTTCAATAAAACATAAATAAACAGCTTTTTAGATCAAAGCTACATAAATAAGGAAGCACTGTGGCTTCTGAGAACAAACCAATATATCACATAATCTGAAGTTGAAAGAAGTACTCCTGGCACTCCAGCTTTACTCTGGAGGAATCCCACCTTAAAGGCATAGTGCCTAACTTAGATCTGACTTCTTATTTTTTAAGCATTTTAACAAGTACAATTGAGGTATTTTGGTTTTTAGAGTACCTCCATCTGTCTCGTGAAGCCTTTTGTGATGAGAATTTTAGGTTCTATAAGTAAACTAATAAAAAAAGGAGCAAAACAGTAGCATTTCCAGGAGAGCTTAGGGTTGATTTTCCACGTGTACAAGACCGCTTCCTGAGCACTGAGTCCACCATCACAAGCGGTCAGTACCAATCAAAAAGATCCAGCTTTCCTTGAAGTTAGGTATCAATCAGCTTTGGATCAAGTCCTGGCCTTTCTGAGCAGCGTGAGTCACTCTAAATACCACAGGTACAGCAAAGAAGAGTTCTCCCTAAACTTTCCCCCCCCTCATGGATATATGCCTTCCTTCTCACCCCTTCCTTTCTCTTGGATGCAAACCCGAATGTACAAAGAGAAGAACGACTGGACTCACAAGGTAATCTCACTGGTTTTACTTACACCGGTCTTGTTACATACGTGTGAGTATTTGTAGGGCCGTGATTGCATGTGATGCCATCAACCATTGAAAATATGTCTGCAGACCAAAGTCTGGCTTAGTCATCTACAAATCCAAAGCCTAACGTTTTTTGGTCGCCATCCTGATAAACCTTTTCTGTGTCAGTTCAAAAGAACAGCACACGATGTCAGACATGTGGACTTTTTATTAGGGCCATACTTTGGTTTGCGCCAGAATAAACTCAGTGCATACCTGCACACATATTCCAGGATCTTGTGTGGTTTGCTTTTCCATTCCTGCCAGAAACTGTGTGGATTATGACTTTTAAGCATTATTGACGATCATGCCTCGGTCTGTTTCCTGGTCTGCATTTTATATTGTGTTCTTTGCATGGCTATGGGCTTTTGCAGTTCTTTTGGTGCCATGTCTCCTAATACGGGGTAGTGGGAACTGAAAATACCGCACGGAGTTCATCTTGGCATGCGTTTATTAATCTAATGTCAGGGTACCGCTGGCCACCCCTAAAAATAGTCATACGCCCATCAAGACTAGGGCGTCCCTTAAACAGAACAAAACCAAAGCAAAACCTTCCACGTAGGGACCTCCACACAGGCGTGCGCCCGCATACACGTGCCCACGGACACCCACAAATAAAACACGTGGGTCCCTGGACGCCGTGCCTCTGCCGTGTCCCTCCTGCAGCAGAAGCAAAGCCTCCTGCACGCCCCGGACCTGTCGCAGGGCTACGTGTTCCCAGGCGCCCGGGGAGTGCAGGAGAGGCTTGGGGTCCGGCTGCTGACGAAAAAACCTTTTGCTCGTCCTTGCAGGAGAACGGCATCGCCAGAGGACAGGCATCCGCCAATTCCCACCGGAGCACGGGGCACAGGGTTTGCTGCAGGAGACCTGTCCCGCTGCCCTCCGCGCCAGGGGAAGCAGCATCTTCCAGGGCGGTCGAGAAAACAACGAAAGGCTTGAAGTGCCATCCTGGTGTTGGCACGGCCCACAGCGACACAAACCCGCTGCCGGGGTAGTTTCTCAGTAATTCAAACGCATCTGTGGCCGAGCAGTAAACCCCGCTGAGGTCCAGGATCTGTTCCAGCCTCAAGGATTCCCAGGTCACGCTCGCTCAAGTGTACGAATGGAAACAGCGTTTTCCTGACTGCCTTTGTGGTGACTGTGCCCAGCACCTGAAGGCCAGGCTGTGCTTTTTCTGCCTCACACATCATCACCCTCCGCCTGAATTAACTGGCAAGACTGGTGATGATGCGTGAGGCCAAACAGAATCCAGCCTGAGCTGCCAGGGATGCCTTGGCTCCGCGGTGCTGACAGGGCTGGAAAAAGACTACAAGCAGATCTTAGAAAGTTGGATCCCGAATCACTCAAACGAGTCTGAGCTGCAGGACTGGGCCCCAGAGATGCACAGGCGTCGTTGGCCGGGAGGCACAGAGGGACGAACGAGGACTGCACCCCAAAAGCGCTGGCCCGTGGGTCAGGGCTCTCCTTCGCCTGCAGTGCTCCTCGGGACGGGACGGTTCCTCACCTGCCTGGGCAAACCCCGTCTCTCAGCCCCGTTCGCCCTCACAGTTATGCCAGGGCTAGAAATTCGGAGAGGCGGGTGGAGCGGTCCTGCTCTGCGTAGGCGTTTGTTTTGTTCTCAGTCCGGCTTTTGCTACCGGAGCGAGCTCTGCGCTGCTCCGCGCTGAGACGGTCAGCACATCCCCGCAGCAGTTCGCCCCTCAGCCTGGCCTGGGGAACACACGCGGCCTCTCGGAGAGAACACGGTGGGTCAGGTAATGCAGAAGGAGAAGACTTCCACCCTCGCCTCCTGTATTCCTGAGCCAGACCACTGGGCTGTAGCAGAAAAAAGTGTCCGGTCCAAGAGCACTAGGAAGGGACACCCTTCTGCATCAATGTCCCTCGGTGCTGCGGACGGACCAGGTTGTCCCTGCGCACACTGGAGTGGGTAATTTTATACCAAATGTGCTTGTCTAAAAATATCTCACTTCTGTGTTTTTTGACCATATGCCCAGGATCATGAAAATTTTTCCGTAGGAAAAAAAGCTGAAAAAAACCCTTAAACCCATAACATCTTGGAATGATTTGACCACTTTCTTCTTAGGACATTCTCTCCTTTTTATAACATGATGGGGTTTCTCCCGAATTTAAAACATCGATTTGGCCTAACATGAGGAGAGTGTTCATTCTTCCAAACCATAAAGATCAGAGACTATAAACTGTTGTTTCTTAAATGTTTCACGGCAAAAGGCATTCAAAGCATAACATTAACACAAAGTTTTTCTGTAAAACAATCTGGGAAGTGTAATCTCTCTAAGAGGTTTTTTATGCACCGTGGCTAATTGTTCCTGACAGTACGATTTTACATCAGGCTTTTTTTGTAAATTCAACACCATTCAAACTTTATGGCAGGTAATATTCCTTACAACTGTTAAAATCTTGACCATGCTAAATTACTGTTGCAGAATGATGTTGGGAGGGGGTTTTTTAACTACAAAATATGGGGAGCAAATTCTCTCCCGTCTTGCAGCTTGTACCACTAGAAACAACTTTCTGAAATTCTTCCACAGCAGAGCCGTGAGTCAGAAGGAGCTTTTTACACGTTGCGTACACATCAAAGAGCGAAGTGCATTGCGGTGGGCCAACGTCTTGTGCTCTGCCTGGTGCTGCTGGCGTCACGCTGTCACGACAGGCTTGTGGTCATCCTTGCAGCAGAAGGGACGGAGCAGGAGGGGAGACATTTCTAGCCTCTGAGGCTGAACATGTGACTCCTTCAAATTCGAATTCTACAACTGTTTTAAACGGCTATGTTTGAAATGTTATGATTTTATGGAGCCTGATTCAAGATTACTTCACGCTTGCATTCACCTACACTAAGCTGAGGGCGTCAATGTGAATTAGATGGTGATTTTTCCAAGTAGTTACCAGCAGGCATTTGTCCTACAAGCAAAATTTGTATTTTATAAGAGAACCTGAAACATGGAGCGGAGAGCTGAGAACGTGTGCACAGCCTGATGAGTTTCTGCAGAGCTTTGCTCAAGCCCAGACTGTGCTAAGAGCATCGTGTCGTTCAGTCTCTTGTCCCCAGATATAACTTCTAACTGCACGACCTGATACTCCGTGGAGGAATTTCACACCTTACTGACGACAGAGGAGGATTCACCTCCTGAGCTAGGTGCCATAAACTAGGCAGTGTGACATGCACCCTCAGCCTTACGCTCTAGATTTCCTGAGCTTTGCTCTCATGGCTGTGTTTAACAGCTGAAACGACAGGCCAGGTCTCAGAGTCCAAAACCAATTAAAACAAAAGAATCACAAAAACAGTTTCACTGGGTTAAAAATCCCTGCCCATGCTTTAAGCCAGTGCCACAACTACCAGGCAGACTGCTCTGAACAATAAATCCAAGATTCGTTTCTCTACTTACAGTTTGCAGGCGTTTCTAATCTGCATATTTAATTGAAAAAAAATGCCAAAGTTAACCATCTGAAATACACATTGCGGAGCCCGTGAGACAAAAAGACGCATAAATGTTTTGTGTGCCCAGTATTCACTACAGGGACTTCAGCATTCAGAGATGCACCAAGTTACAAAAGCTCTGGGTTTTACTGGAGTAAATGCTCATTTTGGAAAAGAAGAGCAGCAATCCCCTGTGTTGTTTCCTCTTTCATACCCCCACAGCAGGAGTGCATTGGGATACCTACACCATCCTGCATAATTAGAGTAAGGTTTAAAAACCCGATACATAAGAAACAGTCACCTTCTGAGTATTTCTTACAAGAAATCCTTCAAACCCACAAAATGTAATCTGGAGAAGGCGGGTCCTTCGCTGGCAAAACCCTCATACTGCATCACTTGAGGACATGGTGGGCTACTACAAGGAGAATTCTTTCTCCTGCTCTGAAAATGACAGGTTTTTTGTGATGTCTCCCTAACCATTGCCACACTATTCCCCACAGACTTCACTCTCATCCGCATCCTAGGGGTCAACTTATACAGAAATTGGGACTGTGGTCCAACCTGCTTTGCCAGGCTGAATTACTTGTGTATTAGCTCTGATTCATATGCACACACATACACATGAAAAAACTCCTTTCGTCCAACTCACTATACCTTATAAAATATGGGTTATAAAAACTTTATGGAGCCTGTTCCTCCGAGGGGCTCATTCCAAAGTGCAGTACGCAAAAGCCAACTCTTTTATAGCATGGCAGAAAAAAGGGCTCAGTCTATGCGGAGCACCTCATATGAATCAGAAACAGGATTGGGCTTCCAAATGGACCACACAGCCTTGACCGGGTTGCTTCAAGGGCAGCAAATGAATTTGTGTCTGAAGTAAATTGACAAGCGAGAAAACACTAGTCCTTTCTACTAGAAATTCCTCCTCACCCCACCTATGCGCAGTTCCACCATAAAGGTCAAAAAGAAGGTGACCGCGTGAAGTATGGGCCTTATACAATGAGCACCGCAAGGTGTGTCATTTCCAGAAAATCACGGGCAACCTTAAGCAGCCTTTCCTAGAGACGGAGGTCTTCACCTAAAGTGACTTCACTCCGATCTGATTCACTCACAGCTAAGAAGGAAGCCCCGGAGCATTATTAGGAGTAAATGGACTGATCTCCTCCTGAAAGGGAGAATTAGGCTCCTGGCAATTCATACACCTGGGCATAGAAAAAGCAATAATAAGTGCCCAGAGCGTGATATTTATGAAAATTAGAGAGTGAAGCAGGCTCAATACTGTGAACATATAAACCATTTTATGTGGAGGCTCAGAGCAAATCCAAATAGTTTCCACTTTTTCTCTCCGTCCATGCCCTAAACACTTTCACTCAGGTTTCATCTTCTGCTATACTCTATCCGTACCTTCAGTTTGTTCTACCTGAAACTCATCTGTCACATCCACTTTAAGCACTTTCTGAGGATGACCTGGCTCAGTTAGAGAGATCAGGCTGCCCTACCTACTTTTGAGTTTTGGTATCAGCTTTGCTTCAGCAATTGAACGACACTTCTTTTTTGAAGATAGAACAAATGGCATACAGCAGGTGTTTCTGCAGATGTAGCTGCTTCTAAAATGCCACCAAGTGATTCTGAAATTCTTTTAAAATTCATAGTATTATCTCTACACTGCATTAGAGACTAATTACTGGCTTATGTCTTGGGGTTACTCCGGGATAACTAAGGCATTTGTTTCTTAAGAGAAGAAATTTGGGTCCTATTCTACAGGCAAACCAGTTCTAATTAGCAAAGCTCTCCTAGCATGTGATTTAATCTCACCACTTTTCATGGGACTTCAGCTTACGCTTGACTTCGCTGAGGAAGGTTGTATATAGGCACTAAGTAAAGTATTTCAAACTGTGAACTGTGACAAAAATAAGAGAATGCCAGCCACCTTCTTCAAGATCACCTTTCTGTGGTACCTATAAACACTAAAGCAATCTTATGGTAATTTCTTCAGGATAACAGCATGGACAAGTTACACAGAGTCACCAATGCTGCTAAATCCGTATGCTGTTCTAGTGACTTTAGCCTAATGTTTATTCTTCTTGCACTGAAAGTCAATTTAAACCTAGTGTTACTACATTTCCATCCCAACAGCAGCCCAACGTGTTAGAAGCTGCCAGCCTGTGTGTGATTCCCTTTCCTGCCGCATCTTCTAACTAGACTGCAAGCACTTGAAGCACAGCGCTTTCCTCCGCTGGGTTCCTAAGGACCAGTCACAACAGGATTCTTTGGCACTACTATACTAAATAAGATTAATGATAATAAAGAACACTGCTAATAACAGTATTACAGAGACTCTTATGCTATATCTAACTTTACTCTCATCATTCCTGCACCAGACTCTTAATTTAGGTGATCTAGACTAGTTCACCCTCAGATTTATTTTACACTTGTTCAGCAAATTGGTTTCCTTGGTGCATAGTTGAATTATTCATTATACTTTCTTCTAGGACGGAGAAGTTACTAAAAGGTTTCTTTCTTGTATAAAGCATTTTCATGTTTGAGTATTAATTTTTAAAATCTCCTGTAAATGCACAGTACTTCACAGTTGTTTGCCTAGGCTTTTTCAAATTTATCATTAAGGCTTGTGAGCGTGCATGCACACACATATCTCTCTCTCTCTATCTCTCAGTCAAGAAATAGATCAATCATACAAATAGATGCTCACATATTTAGTCCTTATCTTTCTGTTCTGATACTTGCTCCCCAGGCATAGCGTGTCAACCTTCCAACGCACGTTTAGATCTATCCTTGTTGAGAAACACAACTGAAAGCCTGCTAAGCTGAAGGTGGACAAGAAGTCTCTGTAATTTAAGCAACGAACTCATGTTCAGCAGCAGCAGAAGTCCTTTACAAGTCCAGAGGTCCATCTTCCACCATTATCAGATGAATGCTCTGCCACTACGTAAGCTCCTGGCCGAAAAATTGTTCCCTCTCTCTAGGGTTAGAGGAGCAAAGCTTATCCCACACCTCAGGCAACGCTCAGCCGGGAGGATGCACACACAGTAGTTTCTGCAGAAGGTTACTGGAATTCATACTGTACTGCTAACACCAACACAGAAGAAGGGAATTTCTTAAGCAACTTTTTAATTCAATCTCACCGAAAGAGGTATATCACAGGGAACATTTTAAAAGTGCCTGCGGTCAGATTGCCAAATGTACGCATCCCCCTTGCTTTAGCAACACCTCTGGGTATTCCCAACGACAAATCAGTGCATTGCATGCAGAAACAGAAAAGCCAGCAATGTCTATGCTGACAAGCACAAGTGCTGTGCAAACTTCTGAGAACTAGTGCGGCTCACCCACTTATCTCACCGCACCAGTTTCCCTGGCACCTCATTTGTAAAGTGGCTAGCATGATTTTTGGCATTGTAATAATAAGTACCATAAAATACAACATTACCATTGTGTCCAATATTAAGCCAATACTGGCTTCTTGATCAGGGATCAGACAGGCTGTATGGCAGCATGCAAATGTCCTATTTCTTCTATCTGCTCATTCTGCTTTGTATGCCCACCTCTGCTGGGAAATGGAGTATTTTAAGTTTCAGCAGCTCCATGAGGTCACTGTAGCTACAGAAAGCTGTAAAAACTGCCTGGGTTGATGGTTCAAGCAGCCACAGGTCTTTTTCATTACAGAACAGATATAACCCTATGAAATTATTATAATAATAACATCATTTATTTCAACAGGACTGAAGCAAAAAAGCTTTATGATGGTGTTTTATATGCAACATGTGCACTATAAATATTTCCATAAAAACATGCATTAAAATATAAAGTTGGCAAAAAGAAATCAAAAGTCAGGAGAAAAAAAAAAAAAAAAACAAACCCAGTTAAACAAGCATTAAACCATAAGCCATGGAATAGTGAATAACGAGCCCCCGCCAGTCATGGCAACAGGCCTTTCTTTCTCTGGTTTCAGCTACTTCCAAACACAAAGGTATGAGCCAAGTTAGCCATGGAGAAAGTCCCCGATAACCTCACACGCCACACCGCCCTAGTCTGCCACCCTCCTCCTTACTGTGAAAATACTCTTTTCTTTCCTCAGCTGTCAGCGCAGGCACTCACCCCTCTGCCCAGAGGAAAGTCCCCAGCCAACACCAAGGCTTCACTGCCGCTGGTGCTGCGAACACCTACGGTTAGAAGCAGGTCTTCGCAAACGGAAAATGTTCCCACGCTTGTGTTACCCACGGGAGTCGGGGACAGGACATCAAGGGAGTGATCGGCTCAAGGTCTCGGGCGGGAGCGTGTGGCTGAAAGAGAAACCCAACCCAGACCTCTTGAGATCCATCAGAGAGCCAGCACGAGACCATCGAGGGCTGCCCTTTGCTTTCACCTGCTAAAAGAGTCTAGAGCTGCGATCAGGTTCCTGATCCCTGCAAAAGCGTCCCTTGCAATTGCACCTCACACACTCCCTGTTACGATGCTGAAAGAAATACTCTGCCTTTACGGTCTGTATCAGGCAAAAAAGCCCTGCACCTATAGCTCTCTCTCCCCCTCTTAAAAAGCAGTTTACGGGGTCACAGTTATTGGTCCCTCCTGGCTTCAAATATAATAAAGGGATGAAAAGAAGCTGAGTATCTTTTGCTGGCTACATGTGACGAGGACCTCTCAGGTACCAAACCCCAGGTCTGAGCAATTCCACAGTAGCTGGAAGACTCGGCGGTTTGGCTGCCAGAAAACAGCAGGCATTGTTTACACCAACGAACACCCTCACAACAAAATTCTGCTTCCCAGGCCAATTCTGTTGTAATACATCATCCCCAAGCTAACTTGTCAGATTGGTTTGTCTACAAATATGTTCGCACTTGGAAATATCTCCCTTCTGTGAACAGCAATCCATTAAACATGCATCTCTCTGTTTTCCCCATCTCGCTCTCTGTACATAAAATAAGTTCTCTTCTTTTGTCCTCAGTAAATGCCTATTCCACATTTTTGCATGTTTTAAATATTCACGCATATGAAAGAAGCTGTAAAAACATTGCATGGCTTATTTATTATTTAGTGTACACACTTTTTCCTGCAGAATACCAAAATAAAAAACATTTTAGTCAATTTTTTTTTCATTTCCTTTGTATTTTATTTCCATTACTCTGCTCATTAAAGTTTAAAACCTGCTTTGTTTCTTGACAGTTGGGATTTATATGTCTTTCTGTCAGGGAGTGTATTTCTACCTGCCGACGTGATGGCAGAGGTGGGGGTGAGATGCTGCGGGAACTTTGGGCTTGTCATATAAGGGTCCAGTGTGTATCTAGAAAGCTCGAGTCACGCTAGCGTGGCTGCTGGAGCTGCTCAGAGAATTCAACTAAGAGTACTAACACATACTAACCCCACACTTTAAAAGAGCTCTGAGTTCAGAACGAACCCTACAGCTATTAAAGGATAACCAGAAGGGCATTTTACTGCTGACAACAAAATCTCTGGAGTAAATATTGCCACATGTCAATCTTTCCACAAGAGTCACCTGCTTCATAGATTTTAAGGCCAGCTCAAAAAGATGACTCAGGACGACCTCTTAAACAGCGCAAACCAAAGAACGTCATGCGGTAATTTCTCTATCAAACCCTTAACAACTGTTTGGGTTGTGGCATCTCTTCTGGAATGAGACATCAGTCTTGATCCAAAGGCTGCAAGAGACGGAGAGTTCACCACGTCCCTCAGGAGGCGATCCCAATGGTAAATTATCTTCATCTTCAGATACGTGCGCTCGAGTTTCTGCTATTTTCGCACTGCTGTAACGCTCCACAAATATGTCATTCACGTCAGGAATTACTTGTACAGAAAAGCCCTATACGGTTGGAGCTGAACCTGGCATCAGAGAGCGGACTTAACTTTTTCAAGCGCCCGCTCTCTAGCAGCAACCTAATAACCTACCAATACTCCAAAGCAAGTCGGAACGGTGTCACCATCACCAGTGGGTTTCAGCCTTGACCTGAGAAGACCACCCGCGGGAGCGCGGCGTGGGCCCTGGCTCCGTGGCACTTTGACAGCTCGCCCCGTGGCTAATACTGCTAACAGCACTGCCAGACGGTACGGTCGTTTCGGCAGCTTGGGATCTTTCCATCGGGAACTGGATTGAAACCAAGAACTTTGTTCATATAGTTCACTCAACAGACATAACTACCAACCTGGTCTGGATTCAAATGACTGGCCCGGTGTGAAAAGAGCTGGATCTTGTAACTGGTGCCATAAAAAAGGGACTAGTTTTTTTTTTTTTAAAAAGTTCATTGCTCCTGGAATCAGATGGTTGTGTGCATGTTCCCTGTGACAGGCTTTAGCACTCCAGTGATACATAGTGAGAGGCATTTCAGAAAGAGATAGGCAATACAGCTAGTTTTTAGCATATTTATACGGTATTTTATAACATAGAAGTTAAGCAGCACATTGTAAAGCACCTAGTACCTTATACGTGCTATGCAAACACTACATTATTATGTATCGTAGAATATAATCTTGTCTTGCCAGGGAGCTGTACTGGGTAATCTAAAATACACTTTACGTTATTTTATTCTGGGGTTTTTGCACCATTCCTCCCCGCAGAATTTGAATATCCTTTCTCTGCCTGACTTTGAGGTCCACACACATACCTGTGCGCACACAGCGCACAACTGTAAATATTAGAACCTTGCCCACTCTCCCAGAAAGGAGCTAATTATTTTTCCTCCCCTTCCTGATACAAGGGAATACTATCATGGCAGGCAATTCCGTTGTACTGATACGGAACCGATCTGAGAGAATTAACTCACGTTCCCTAACTTTACAGTGGGCTAAATCAGGACTTAACTGACCTGAGGAATGCCACTATTAAATCCTTTGAGCTGAGCCTGAAATAAAGGAGAATATTCCTTATGGCCACATCCTGTGTTCAAAGATCAACAGGCATTTTCTGGGAGATACTGCTCGCTTTTGACTTCCTAATTTACCTAGAGCTATTGACTAGAGAAATTTTCAGGAGTCTTCACACTAACACACTGTTCCCAAACCGTGGCAGAACGCTTTACGTTGTTAACTGTTAATGGCAATCGTGCCACTGATTATCTAGAGACAGTATAATTATATATTTAATTAACGCATGGGGTCATTTAGAAGGTGAGATGTCAGGAACTCTGGGCACCATTGCTGCTGCTGCTAGTGACCTCCCGTGTGCTCCCCAAAAAGCCAGACACCCTCTGTGCTCCTCTACGCTCCCATCCACAGGGGGAAAGACGACCCTGCTCTCAACAACCTTGTAACTGAAGTACTACATCAAAGCTACGTAGATCAAAGCACGCGTAAGCGACCGTGGCCCGAATCTAGAAGCTCCCCTTCCGTCCCGGGTTTGCTAGCTAAGAGGCACGGGTAACAGCCTGCCACCCTGCTGCCTGCTATTCCGACTGTAAACTCAGGGATTGTAAGGCAGGGGTTGTTTCTAATTACGGGTTTCTATGGTCAAGTCAGTAAGTGTAATAATAACGAAGTGCTTCCTAGTTCTCAGTGCAAAAAATGCTAAAATGTTGTTCTGCGTGTGCACTCGTGTGCACACGTGTGTGTGCGTGAGTGTGTTTTGAGCATTAAATACTATAAAGGGAGAGAAGGACAGGCTAATACTGGAAGACAGAAAGAATAGAAAAACACAAAGAACAGGATTCTGGAACATTTCAGTATCCTGTTGACTCATAAGATTGGAGCAGACAGGTACAGCCCAAAGACAGCATGATCTAAATGTGGGCCAAGCTCTGACACACAGCAGGAATGTCTAATTTTAGTCTGTCCAGTTTTGGCAATGTCACCTTTAATTGCATGGCTCATTTGAATTGTAAAACACCTTTAAAAGCTAACTAGTAAAAGGAAATAGGCTATATTTTCTAGACTAACAGTCATATTCAATTTTAACTGCAACGAAATTGGTTTTAAACAGTTAATGCACATTAGGACTTGAGTTACCCGAGAGAAAACACGGCCTGCAAACACATATGCAGATGTTTCAGTCCTTTAATCGAGACTGCATTCAGATCACTTTGTGGCAGTGCTTTTGCAAACTTTTTTGTGTGACCCGCAATTTACCGGTATGGATTTTTCCCAGCTAACAAGTTGCAGACCTCTGCATTGTGTGCGTCGTAGTGAGCTGCATTTCAGATTTTCACACGCAGGACTTCACGATGCTCTAATCGATCTGAGAACAAGAGTGGCAGACCAATTCCACCTGCTCCAGCACCCGCAAGCGAGGCTGGGTTTCCAAGGCATGGGATACCCGAAATGGCCATGCTGCAGCCAGCAGTGTCCTTTACGAGTCTGATTTTCAAAAAAGCACAGGCCTCAACAGGTACACAAACACGTTGTGCTCTCAAAAAATTTGGACACTAAGTAAAATCTATTTAGTAAGTAGATTGTTGTGCCGGTTTAGGATTTGAAAAAAGAACAAAACTGTTTTAGCAGAAGAGAAGACTTTCTGAAAACCTGGGCTGAAGCTAACAAGCAGTTTTTCATCAGCTTCAGTGAGGCAGGATTTTCTCTCACATTGAGTACACGGTGCAACTTTCTAAATTTGTGATTTTGTGAATTGAGCCCAAGTAAGCACCTGGTGGGCTCACTGAATATGCGTGAGAAGACATTCGTAGCAAACGGCTCATGGTCAGCAGAGGAAGGAAAAATATTGGGAAGTGCATTTAAATAATACTCACATTTGTGAAATAATTAGCCACCATCCTGGAAGCACAGATGTGAGGACTGGACTACTTTGTTATGACTTCTAGTCTTGATTAGACAGAACCCAATTCAGAGCCAGTTTCCTCAAAGCACCCTCTGGTTCTGCACTAGAAGGGCTGCAATCGGAGATCTGCAATTGCAAGAAAAGTGCTCTACGGCTTTTGCAAGAGCAAAATCCTGCTGAGCCAGTGATGGAGGTGAATATTTAAGGATTTTGCCACTAGCATAACCTGTGCTGCCACCTGAAACATACTTGACAAAGAGTGCTTTTTTGTTGCTGCTGATTGTGCTGCACACATAAACTATCAAATCTTCCTTGAGAAATAGCTCTCTGCCTCCCTCTAGAGAGATTTGTATGGTATTCACAAGTGCAAAACGCTTTTCTGCTTTTGTTAGCATGTAGTCAATGGGCTTTTAACTCGCTCTTTAGGTCTTCCTAAAAGATTTTTCAGCCACCAGCACTAGCGGGGCTGATGACCCAGTAGCTGAGCTCTTCCATCATACTCGGTGCCACGTAGCCGACACATGTCGCAAGAAGGGCCTCTTCTTGGGCACTACGGACAAACTTCGTGTGCTCACAGAGGGCCTGGCACAGCCAAGTCCCTGTTGCAATCACGAAACAAATAACGGCTGTCTGTTGATATTCAGGATTTTAACTCTGGATCTGCCCATTATCAGATGTCCCACTTTCTTAAATATATTTTGTTATTCTGCACCCTACTCGTGTTTTTCTCAGTTTTGGGTATTCATTGCCTTGCCACCTGAACCACGCTGCTCCTTCATCACCACTCGCCCACGTTAGCGGCTGGTTCTGTGGGATGAGCAGAACCCTTGGGTTAGCTGTCAACTCCCCACTGCTGGGGAACCACGCGAACAGCTTGCAAATTGGCGTAAGATGTAAGCAATGGTGAAATAAAGGGAAATAAGTAGTGAAATACTGAAATACAGGGAAAGAAAGAATCAAACTCCCCGCAAGGCCCTCCTGCAACACTGAAATACCTCTAAATGGGAGAGCCTATGGCAGCACTGTTACACTGGGAAAATGTGAAAGTCAGACATCTCCCCTCTGAAACATCCAAGACAAACAATAACAGGAAGTATTCCACAGCCTGGGCTGAGGCTTGGCAAAGCCCTTGCCATAAGCAAGCTGAGGAGGACGATGAGGCAATTGGAAAGGGGCTCGCCCCAACTTCCTAAACCCTCTTCTTACTTCTACGGCGCAGTTGTGCCAACTCAGTAAACACACTAACGAGGCTTGCTGAGCGTGCAGGCCAAGGGTTTCGCTCTGCCTGAAGCTGGCTTGTTAACGACTTTGTGTCAAAACTGAAATGCTCTAAAAAAAAAAAAAAAAAAAAAATCTATGCCAATGATGGCCCATAAAAATCTGTGACCAATTTAAGAACTCTGACAAAGTAAAGAAAGAAAAAAATTGAGTTTCCCAGGTCAACATCCTGCCAAAATTTAAGCAGAAGCTCGTGCAACTATTTGGTATATGGCTGTTGTGGGGGTGCACGCAGGAGTGTGAAACGGGCACACGCTGCAAGCCAGGGAAGAGTACCACAGTAGACACGATACACGCAGAAGACTACATCTCTAGGAGCACCTACCTAGTTTGCTTACGCAGGTACCATGGCAGGTATCTCGGAGGCCATTTCGGATAGCATGTGGCAGTGCTGGAACGGGCAGCGGGTTCAGCAAACTCAAAATGGCTAGTGTTTGCTTTTATTCCAGAACAGAGACCCAGCAGGTGCCCGGTAGATGTGGCTGCGTGTCTACCCTCACGTGCACACAGTCAACACCTCACTTGCAGGCACCAGACAGCAACGCGTGAAGCTCAGAAAAGAATTTGTAACCAAAAAGGTCACGTCTTACTCTCTTCGGTCCTGATGTCACAAGGTTTTTAAGGACACGTCTAAATTTAATCCTCAGAAGTTTGAAAGGATCCCGGTAGACCTATTTACACATTAAAGGTTATGCATATATCTGTATCTTACAAAAATCATGTATGTCTTGAATGCGTTTCTTATTAGAAATAATTGTTCAAACAACTTCAGTAAACGATGCCTGGTCTAGGGCTTTCTTAAGAATTTGTATTTTGTTCCGCTTTGAATATCCTTACTACTTGAAACCTGAAGTCTTCTCTCGAGACACACAAGTCACATTTGCCCTCCCCGTAATGTATCACTTCCCTTCTGAGGTGTCCAAAACTTGATGCAAGATCTTAGGTGGACTAAATTCTATTCTTTCCCCTTAAGCCTAACGAGTCATTAAAAAAGGCAAGTGGGAAATAGCATGGCAATTAAAAACAGAATATGGAAGAAAAAATTAACGTAATGCATCCTTGGACTGTAATTTAGAGAATTTATTAGTCATAAAACCTTGATGAGTTATTCTTATGACAAAACCTGTAATAAGAAGAAAAAAAATGATAAAAATAACGAACGCATTTGTATGACAGCAATTGTAACAAGTATACGGAATGACAGAACCTTCCTTTGGAAGGATTTAGCTTCATAATTACAATCCTACGGATATCTTTTAATGCCATTGTTTCGGTAATATATTGTTAATTTTGTCTTGGAAACCTTTCCACTGAAACTACTTGCATTTTATCTTCCAAAAATAAACACGTCTCTTGTCTTCTGTGAAGCAAACTGCTGGGAGTTGTGCAAAAAAGTTCCATAAGAAAACGAAACAGTGATGAAATGAGTCTGCTAGTAGGTTTTGGAGCAATCCCTGTCTGTGGATGGGGTTTGCAGAGGTCTACAAATGTGATTTATATATTTGGGTGGGACTGCAAAATTAAGCCGTTTCATATATGCAAGAAGGGCACTGTAAGGGTGTCTAAACAAAAGCAGGCAGATGGCTGATGTGAGTCACTATGAAAATAAATAACCGGGGTTCATCCAGCAAATGAAAACTCTCCTGTTCAATTACGGTCCCGTAGGGAGCAGCAAGGGCTGCAGGATCAGACCTTTAAGTGCTGAAGACAGATTTACACATCAGCAACAGAGTCGGGCCTTCAGTCCACCAACCGCTATCTCGGTCCCCCAGTGCAAGAGTTAGCTGTCGGCACTGCGCAGGCAGACTGCTGGAGCTGGGGTTGCAAACACTGATACTGTGTTCACAGACATGCAGCCGGACAAATTCCAAGCTTTATTTCAATTTCTCGGCGGCGGTACCCACCTAGGCTTAGGTGTTGTGTTTCAAGCCTGCACAAGAGAGAACGGACCCTGGCTGAGCCTAGGGGAGGAGTGGGGACTACCCTTTGGAAGGACTCGCAGTCCCTTTGTACGGTATCTGGGGTTACTTCATTGGAAATACCACAGGAAGCAGGAAAAGAAAGATTTGAATTAGACCCTGCAGATTGAGTTTCAGAATTAGAAACTAGATCCTCCTGAAATCCCACCTGCAACCAAACTCTAAGCACAGCCAGTTCTGCGACTAAGATTTAATGTATCACTTCTACCTAAACTACCACCCCTCCTGCACTTCCTCCCCATTACATTTCTTTATGCATCTCCCCAGGAGACAGACTCAGTGTCTGATCCATGTTTCAGCAGTGCACAGTCCACAAGCAAACAAAAAATAACAAGCAATAAAGAGAGGGACGTGCAGCAGCGTGTAGTCAATAATACATGCCGCTGCTTCGCCCAGCTAAGTGAGGGTGTTTCTCCATTGCATGTGTCAAGGCTCATTTAATTTCCCAAGCAGCTAGTGTCCTGACAGGCGGGTGAGTAACACCTATGTGGTACTTGATGTATTTAATGGGTGTCTATGAGCTGGTGGGAAGCTGGGGTCCTCCCAGAACCGTATGATCTCTGCCAGAAATAAACATCAGTTGGAATGGAAGGGCTCTGATAGGCACAATCTGTTAGCAGCAAATTGAACTGTCACCCTTGTATGTCATGTTCATTTGGCTGATTAAGGAGATATTAATCTACTGTCATTGTTACAGTATCTGTCATCCTGGGGAAAAAAAAAAAACAAGGATATGCAGGCAGCTTTTCTGGATATATATACACACAGAGAGGGGAAAGCAGAGGCGTGCAGAATACAAATGAAACTCTAATCTGCTACAAATATTGAACCAACTACAATTGATTACAGATGCACATATAGAGCAAACAATGGGTCCCGCTTCAGGTAATACTGAAGCTGGCTTTTGGCTAGTTTTGACCACCCCTCAAAGGCAGTAAGGCGAATTCTGTGCAGTCATGCTTTGCCTCCTCAGAATACAAACATGTTTAGCCATCTGTATAATGGGTATGATCAGGTGTTGTGGTAAGGAGTTTCTGATACCATGTTTCGTTATTTCAGGAGGCAACATCAAATACCTTCAGTGCTATCTTTGGTAAAGGAGTGCAAAGACGCCAATTATTTTCTCTGAGTGGCTTCAAGGTAGGAAGCTCTTGAAATGGTGAGCAAGCCTTGCATTAAAGCCTGTTTTGTTCCTCAAATCCCAGGACCTGTTTCTGAAATAACATGGCGCTGGATGCACATAAAACATAACCAGAGCAAACTGCAGCAACACTGCAAAGAACAATCTCAGCTTGTCCACCAGCCAGTTTCTTCCCTTCTTCTACCTTTTTGTGCCTTTCTTGCCTGTTTGTCTGCACGTCCCCCACTGAAGCGACTCCTACATCCTGTTCTCAGCAGCATCCTTTCCACCATTTTATCTGAAAGAGATCAACACTGAGCTAGATTGTTATTTTGAAAGTAAAGGTTAGACTGTACAAAATCTGAAGATGCCATATCTGCTATAGAATAACAGTGCACCGCATGAGGTCTGAGGTTCAAGCATGAAATGCCTCCAATTTAGGGTAATTAAGAATAGTGTTGACTTAGAGCAGCACATAGTTAATAAGAGTGAACACTGACTACAGATCTCCTCAGAGAAAATTATAAAGGAACAAATTCGGGTCTAGCATACGTAGATACCACTCCCACTGGCTTTCACTTGAAAACTCTGGTAAATAAATTGAAACTTCTGGGCAGTTTCAGATGGAGATAGTTCAGGATATCAATGTCAATGCTGGTTAGCAGAATCCTTTAATGAGAGGCAGGCTGCCACAGCTTTTATTTAAGAGCACAGCTGCCATTAAAACAGGATTTTAATGAATACGCACACACAAAATCTCGCCTGCATAGCTTCTTACTCATTTTTGTAGCGGGAACATTAATACAATCTGAAAAGCTCAAGAATACATCATTAAAAATAAGCTGCTTCTTGGATGAGAAAATGTATGCTAAACCTCTCCATCTCCCCTTACTTTTGCAACAGTCTTCATAGTTTATATCTGAATCAATAACTATTTTAATATGGGGAGTTTAGAAAAGTTTGATTCAAATTCCTTTGACACAGTTCCATCAACATCCAGTTATAGAGCCATTCTGCATATGACTCATTAAATATTTAAAAGATTCCTATTATTGAATTAACTATTTATTGATTTATAATTTAAAAGATTTATGCTTGGCCATTAAAAAAAATTCCAAGCTGACTTTCACTTAAAGAGATGTCAGGTGCCATTTGCTGCTAGTGAATGTCTAATGTACCCTTTTCACCCCTAGAGTGAAGAAAGGACAATTACTCAAGGACCTCTGGTTCAATATTCATACTGTTTAGATGCTGAGGTCTGTGGTTGCTTTTTTTTCCTGCGGCATTAGGTCATGCTCAGCAGCGTCTATCCATCCCACAAAATCTCAGCCTCCATGGAAATGCACAGCTTGTAGTTTCTCTCCTGTTACATTTATTGATTTGCATCCCGGCTGAATTTTGCAAGCCTTATGAGACTTCCCGATTACATTCCTGTGGCAATGATGTTCTTGCTGAGATCATAAATGCAAAAGGATAAACACACATAGATACATACATGCACAGCTGATCCTTCTCTTCTATCGCTGCTCTTACGGGGCCTGATTCAAAAACCTTTTCAGATTAGGAGCCTTACCTGTGGCAAATAAAGGGTCTTTCTAAAATTAAGCATGGATTTAAGAGCTCTGCTGAACTGGGACCACAGAAATTAAAAAATACTCTGAGCACTGTAATATCAACTCCCAACTTTAAATCCAACGCTTATCAGGCTGTTGCTTTGCTCCTTCTATAAGGAGCTGGAGTAAAAAAATATTAATATATTGCCTTTATTTAGCACCTTTAGTCTGAGGCTCACAAACTGCTTTACCAACATTAATTATTTAAATCTGGAAGAGCCCCTGAGGGGTGTCTATTATTGTAATACTCCTTTTACAAATGAGTAAACTGATGCACAGGAAGGTTAAGTGACTTGCTGAAGGCCACACAAAGAGTCCGCACCAGAGCCAGCTATAGTCTTTCAAAGAGAAGAAAAAGGGGATAGAGCAGAATAAATGCACTGTCTGCCCTAACTGTACAAATTCAAGATATTTCCAAATACAAACAGAAACACTACTTGGATCTAAAGGAAAAAAAGAAACAGAAAACATGGGAATGACTTTTTTCTGTACACAGCTAGTAAGGGTCTGCTTCAGATAATGATCTCTCACTGTTTGTTTTACTTTTGACTTTGGGGACCTAAGTTTTAGTGATACATATTTTTCTACAACCCATTCTTGGCTCTATATCAAAACCACACAGAGTAATTAGCACAGGTCTGTCAGACAAAACTATAAGCATTATACTGTAGAAATCATTGCTCCAGTTTCTCCAATCTGTGAATTATAAATAAAGATCTCTATGACTTGAAAAGGTGGCTTGCTCCAAGTAGTAACTATTTCAAGTCTGCTATATAGCTTTCCTAATGATATTGCTGGGGGTTAGGGATTAACCCTAGGAAAATAATTTTTGGAATATCAGGCACAAAACTGTAATAAATTGAGTTAAAATTGATATAGTAAGGAAAAAAGAGAGTATTATGGAGCCAGAGAAAAGGAAGTTCACTCCAGTGTGATATGGGAGAATACTTAAATATATATATATACACACACACATATATTTATATGTGTTTGTCTTATCTTTATTCTTCATAAATGGGCACTGGAAAGTAACACTTGGACTCCGGCAAAGGTACAGAAGATCAGCTCAAATTAGAAAAAAGGTGAGGCTCAGACTAGTGAACAGCATACTTATTCATTAGCAATGAAATCTAGAGGTGTTATTTCAGTTATAGTTGTTCAGATCAATGCTTTGGGATGCAAGGCCCTGTACTCTATCCCCGCTCTGCTGCAGAATCCCTGCTGGCCACAGACAAGTCACGGGCAGAACAGACTTTGCCACTCAGATACCCTTGGATTAGCCTGCAAGGTCCCTGTTGAATCCAGACGAATTCTGTGCAGATCTACCCTTTTCCTTCTCTGCTGCAAAATGGGAATAGCAGTTCCCACCGAGAAGTGCAGTATGACCTTGATTGGTTTATAGATGTGCACTTTCTGTAAATTAAAGGAACTATATATGCCCAATACATGACTGCACAAAATAGTTCCTGACTGGCCACAGCTGTCAGATTTTTGCTTCCTTTTTTCTTTCATGTGTGATGGATCCAGAGCAATGCTGTCTGCTGTGGCATTTCTTCCCCAAGCAGTGGGTCAGAGCTGTTCACAACACAGGCTTACAAGTCTTCTTCTGACCCACTCAGAAAATGATAGGCAGTGATTTATTTTAAGCACCGACATTCCCACTCGGGAAGAGGTTTGTTTTAGAGCTGCCATTGGCTATGAAGTGGCTAGGAGGGGCGTGTGGGAGAGGGCCTGGCAGGGCTGGGATGCTGTGATCCGGCTCCCAGCGGAGTTCTTCCTCACCTGGTGCCCAGCATGATCCGAAAAAGCATGAGCAGACAGTCCTGGTATGAGTACAGGAAGGGATGAAGATTCACCCCTCCGGGGACACCACTGACAGACAGGCTCTTTATCGGCTATGTCACTTGTAATGGACTAGAAACTGAAAAGCCCACAACAAGGAGTCAAAACGAGTGTCTGCCTCTCTCTGCAGAGCAGGAACTCTCAAGCAGCCAAAGATAAACCATCTGCCCTGCCAGCCCTGATTAGGAGCTGCATGCTTACAACTTGTTGGCTGTCCAAGGCAGGAGAATGCACAGTGAACAGATTCCCGCTGGAATTTCCATAAACCCTTGGCCATTCATTCAGTTCCACTGGCTGTCATGGTACCTTGTCCTCCAGAGCCATACATCAAGCAGCCTAGCCAACGAATCCACCAACACCTAGCAAAAGTTTTTAAATGTGAATGATACATATTCTAGAGCCAGACCAGAGCTACGTGCAGTTTAGATGTCCGTGCAAATTTCAGATGCTTCTCAGAACTTCTCTGACAAATCTGATCCGATCAGGAAACAGGCTCCTTCCCTCTGCTTTTCAGATGAACCTGTTACAAATGTTCTCGAGCTGCAGGCATGTTATCAATGATGCTCAGGCAATTTCAGTGCTGTCCATACCCCTCAGGGAATGCCATCCCTAAAGGCAAGTGCCTCCTCCTGCTCGTAGGCTTTGCTTGACCTAGGATCCAGAAGTCACTGCCAAGGTAAAGGTCAGATAAAGTTGTATGTAATCTGATCTTTGGCAATATACATCACTGCACAAAACTTATATCTGAACATTGAATAGACCAAAATACTTGTTCTGTAATTTATAGCCAGGCCAAAATGATTTGCCCTCAATTGCAAGTTTTTTTAATATTAATCCTAGATAGCCATCACAGCGGCAAATACAACGTGTCATGTTTCATCTTAAAATCAAATCCTGAATTTTATGGTACAGTATACAATGCTTACTTATACATATGCAATCACACAGAATAGTCAGGAACATATGCAGGGAGTAGTAGCTATATTGCTTTGATATTTAAGTACCTGCGAATTACAACATTGCTATGTAAATACATGCATGCACAGAGACAGGCAGACTGGAAAGGATACATACATGAATAGGCTAATTCAAAATGAGTGGAGGCAAAATGAATTATTCACTCAAGGTTTTTTATCTGCATTATTCACAGGATGCATTGGAACACAATTATCCACTTGGTCAGTAGACCTCTGCCCAAAGTTTACTATGTTGGACTTGCTGAAGAGACAAAAAAAGGTTATTTCACAAATTGAGGTTCAACCCAGCTCTGCATTTAACAGTAATCACTGCACACCAAGATTAATAGAACATCATTCAGTGACTGAGAAAGCAAGTTATGATGAAGAAGCTGTTGAAACAGGAAACAGTTGATTTCCCACGAGTCCCGTAAATCCACCTCTGATGTCCTTTCAAATTCTCTGTTATTGCTGCAAAAATTTTAAACACCGGTAAGAAGGTGAAACGGCTGACATACTCATTTACCACGAGAAGAATTGTGTTCTGGGTCTGCCTTTGCAAACTGGTTCAATGTGCTTAGCAGATACATCAAAAAAGAGAGACCTCCTCGGAGGGGCTTTGGAATGCGTGATGGTACCCTGGGATCAGCCGCAGTTCAGCACCTCCCTGCCTTTGTTTTGCCTCACCGTTACCACTTAGCACCCTCTTGCTCTCCCACAGCATTATTCCCCTTCAGCATCTTATTTTGGGGTCTCCAAACTTTCACATGCCTATAATGTTGTGAGCCGGGAAGACCCTGGTAAAGGGCTTGCTAGGCACTTCTGCACTGTACATTCCTTCTAACATTCTAGCAACAGCATGCCGTAAATCTCTGCTAGGCATGCAGCAATCCAGCCAAGAGAAGTCTAATACCATAGGATTTATTTTATTTTATTCTGTTTATTTTAAGCCGACTAATTTTATACTAAATTAGGTCTGATGCTGTTCTGGGTATTTTGCCAACTTTTAAATTGAGCCACCCAAGAAGGGAAGGCCAGGTACCATCTCACAGTGAGATGCCAGCTTCGTTTAGCTGCAAATCAGTTAAAGGCAGATCCAGAAAGAGAAGATAATACTATGTAGAATTATTTTTTTGTTTAAAAGTCTACTGATTCTCTGCACGTTTCGTCATCCATAATTAAGAGCCACTGCAGCTGTCATCAGCGTAGTAGCCCATCAAAACACTCGGGAAAATATGATTTTCACAATTCAGACCCTACATTCCCTCAGTGTAGGGAATCTGGGTTCAATTTTCAGCTCCGTTACAGATGCACCACCTTTCTGTAGACAAGTCACTCTCTCTGTGACTTAGTTCACCACTTGCCAATGATGTGTGCACAGCTTGCTTTGTTGGCCATGTAACCTATTTAGACTGCAAGGTAACACCACGGCAACTATTTTCCACAATAAGGATCTCTTGACATAAATGCCTCACCATGACATTAAAAATGACAGTGTTGAGAAACTGATAACCAGCATGTGATTCCTGAAGAGTCACAGAAAGTGGAGGGTGCAGTGTCCACACATGGACTTTGTTTGCTATTGTGCTGAGAAACTAATTTTTCAATATCAAAAGTTGCCTTTTCTTCATGTGTGTTGAAGCATTATTAATTTTTCACTGCATTCTTTACTTTTTCACTAAACAAGAAAGAACAAAAACCAGATTTAAATCCACAGTTGTCTCAACACTTTTGTTTACATGCTTTCCTCCCTATATGTCACTTTTACTGAAATATTTTTGTGCATGAAAAAGGGCACTGTGCTGTTTTCCGTAACAGTATCAGCAAGTCAAAAGCACTACTCATCAAGGACTAAACTCCCTTTCCATGCATCAGACTAATATGCTTCCTGAGAGGATGACAAGCACCTACTGTATTTCTGTGCTTGGGAAAGAGACACTTTTAAAACCAGCTTTCACAGCCAATGCTTTAGATTCAGTAAATCCGAGTGAACAAGAAAAATGCTTTTTGCCCTTTCCATTTTATTGTCATTTGATGGAGATGCCATCAGTTCTCCGTATTCAGTGGTCCTTGAGCGCGGCATGAAATCTGGTCCCGGAGCCAGCTGCTTCTGCCATTAAACACAGCCAGGCTCCATCCTTATTGCTGGAGTTTAAGAACGCAAAACACATTTTAACCAACAGGTCACATTTACCAAATCCTAGCCATGCATGACTTTACTATGTGAACAGCCCATTCTTATGTTTCTTCATCAAGGAGTTTTTCTTCCTGCTTTCTCAGCTGTACAGTGTCTCTGAATTTTTTTCTTGGCTTGAGGTCTCTGCCTAATTATCTGTAACCTTCTGTTCGAAGATCGCTGTCCTGGCCTGATAAAAACCAGTAACTTTGAAAACAAACTGGGTCTTAATTTTCCTTGACAGCCCTTCTTTAAACATGTGGGCAAAGCCCTGGCTTAATTAAATGCACATTCGTATTCCAAACAAATTAAGTACAATTAAGGACTCTGAGTTATGGGTATCTATCACTCGGCGATGTTTTTGTAAAAATTACCACATTTAGATCAAACACAGAGGACCCTTTGCTTAATTGCTTCATTAGGGCCCGATGCAATAGGCTTCATAAATACAGGGTCTGATGTCTCTTTGGGAATTGCCCAGAAGACGGCTCTTAAAGTAATTGCTTCCACATTTCTCCCCGTGCAATGTTCATGTGCTCACTGATGAAAATGGGATGGCTCTCAGACATGTAAGTGAATGCGGGTCCCGTCTTGTCTTCCAGCATCATGACTCTTGCACAGCTCGCGGAGGCAGATAGGTTTGGGCCCCTGGTTATTACCTGTTCAGTTTCTATGAGGAGTTTGACAATTCAGACAGGATAAGGCTGTCTGCAGTATGCTGGTAGCACAGTGCTTTTCTCATATATCACCTATAGATCCCACAGACTGAGGTAAACAGGATGCTTTGGGATTTATTTTTCCAGAAGTTGCTCTGCAACACTAATGAACTCACAGAAACATCAGATAGATAAGTCTTCAGGTCTTCTACTAGTTTTATCCCTTTAGTTCTTACAAATGCAGTTATTGTGACCCTTTAAAAAGAAAATCTATTTACAATTGCTTTAGCTGACCACAACCTACTTTTGATTAAATTAAACCTTCCTTCAAACACACCTAGACTAAGGAATCCAGTTAGAGGGAGTCCAGGTTTAACCCTTGCTCAGATTAATGCTGTTCAGTGCATATGTATAATGTGGATGCAGAAAGGGATCAGGGCACAGGTTTTTTTCTCATGAGATGTAGAAAGAGCAGCAAAAGAAGATACACCATTCTTTCCTTTTTTGCATTTGTTTTCTGGCTTACTTGACAGACTCAGGAGTTCTGCGTTTTCACTGTGGAAGCCAAAATAACTGGTGTGCACCCAGAAGCAACAATAATGATTGCAGCAGAGCTAAGAGGTAGTGGGAGCTACCTTGACAGAACAATGAGAAATGGCATGTCATTCTCAAATCAAATGTTTGCAGCATTTTTGTATTTTTGTTCAAATATTCCTGTTCTTTACCAAGAAAAAAGTGTAACTAAAAGGTCTTCCTCTCCAATTCTTTCTCTTCTAGCTCCCTTTGTAACTATCCTTTTTTTTTTTTTTTTCTTTTTCATTTGCTCTTGAAAAAAGACAGGGAGCAGAAAAATGGAAAGAAATAAAAGGGAAAAGGAAATCCATCTTCCCCAAAGAAAATGCTTCCAAGTTTTTATCTCATGCTAAAAATACACAGAAAGACATTGTTTCTTTGATGAAATATTTTAGTTTCTAGAAAACTGCAGTTTTTCCTTTGAGATCATCACTAGTTGCACAGAACTGCTAGCAATTTAAATCTGTGCAAGTGAAAATGGTTGTACAGGGGTTGAGCTGTTTCATTTATGAATAATATTAGTTCAGCATATTAACGTAATTTCATCATGGCCACACTGACAAGATCAGTGTTGACAAAACTGGAGACAGATGCAGCAGAAAAAGTAGAAAACAGGCAACAAAACTATTAGCGCTGCTGCTGTAGCGATAGGAGTTCTCCAAACATCAAGATAAGATAAGGTACCTCTCCCATATTGCCCTGCTGAAAGTAATTTAAAATCATACAGAACACAGTTTTCCATGGCCCATTCTCTCCAGCTGTCTCAATCAGCTGACGAACTTTTGGGTGGGAGATACCCGTCTCCTACAAACAGGGTGGAGACACCCTTCCCCCTGACATTTCATTAAGCATCCAGAGGTTGGCAGCTCAGCCGTCTAACACCACTGCACCGCCATCATTGACCTAACTGTAACATAGTGTCTGACCATCAATCCTTTGAGCCACCTAAGCCTCTAGATCTGCAGATTTTGCAGATTTATCCTGCAGATAACAGCAGGAGAAAGAACTTAGAAGTCATAAAGAATGCGCTAACAGCTCTTCTGTAAAACAGAAGTCAGCCTGCTTTCCACAAGTTATAAACGTCCATCAACCTCCAGTGGCCAAAGAAACATAGCTACTTATTTTCTGACTGCTTTATTCTCCAGACCAATTTTCCTCAATGCTAAAGCAAAAAAATGAACGGCAGATTGTCCAGTTCATGACTGGATGGCTGGCAACAGAAATCCTATTTCCAAACTGACCCCTGCTTTCCAGCATGGCATTCATTAATTCCACAGTCTCACATTTCTAGGAAGATGTCAGTCATGTATGTGATTTTTCTATCAGCTATTAATGCCAGATCACAAGGTGAGAAAGCAGGGGTTTTAATCTCAAGACCCTCAGGAGATGGAGCTGCATACATTTGGTGTGAGCCATGTGTCTGGAAATGTCAAGGACAAATATTTTTAAAGTAAGGAGTGTTCATATCTATGTGTAATCTTAAGTACTACAGAAGTGATCCAAAACACAGCCCTTTTCTCCTTGTTACGACTGTTCGGCTGTAGCAAGCCTACAGCTGCTACTTCCCAGGAATTAGGTTTAGATCATCTAATTAGGCACCTATGCATTTAGGAATTTGCGTATTTAAACTGAGCGACATTTTAAGGCTCTCCTAAAGGCTTTGCCCAGGGCAGAGTGTTTTGTTTTCTATATGTAGAAAGGAAAAGTTTTACTGTAGGAACAATAAGAATTCCCTATCTGTCTCCAAAAATTGTTTGTTCCTTCATTCTAAATACGAGATTAGTTCCTCGCCCCTGTATTTTTTGTCATTCCCCATTAGGTTATTTTCCCATGGTCTGCAAAATCAGGCACTGAATTTATTACAAAGTCCCTGATTTTAGACCTAATTACAGATTCCACCTTCCTAGGAAATGCACAAAATACCCTTTTCTTTCCGTCCTTAGCTCAACTAAATGATAACTTTGAGTCCCATTATAATCCAGGTGTCAGACAGCATACAAATATGCTACTACTGCCAGAACAGAAGTAAATTACTGAGAAATATACATAAACCCTCTTAAAATGCCATTTATGTACATATATTTCTAACATAACACACAAAGAACTAGCACTGTGCTTTACCTTTTCTCCTACAAGTTCCACTGAAAAATCTAACACTGTGAAAGGTTCCCTCAAAACTGTGATGTCAGAAAAGTAGAAAAAAAGACCAAATTTCTCCAAATTTTTTGTAAATTATGGACTTGCTGGTTACCAGTTCAAGAAATGCCACAGTCAAGGGTAGGAACAGAACCTTACTCTAGCAGATGAACTCTTGCCAGCAGGGTGTACTGATGCCTGCCACAGGATGGCTACAATGGTAGACTGCAGCGTTACCACCCCTGTGAATCTTAGTGGGAACACAAGCAAACTGGGAGAAACAACAGTTCCATCCAACAATAGAAAACCCTCTGCCTCACCAGCCCATAGCGTCATCAACAGTTGAAGAAAACATTCGCATGACACCTATTTCACATGCCATTGCCCATTGCTGCAACCAAGGAATGTTATTTAACTAACAAAGAGTGTTGCAAATAGTTACTCATTTGCCCTTCACATGCTGTCACCAATTTTCTTTCTATGGGCCTACTTACTTATAATCATTCAAGTTCAAGACTAAAGGGTGTAAAAATTGTCAGCCTTCCTATTGATGTGAACCAGGTGTGGGCATTTGTGTGTTACCATGTAAAAAGTGAGAAAGAAAGAGAAATCTCTGAAGAAACATTGATGGCGTGCACCCTTTTGAAATCTTTTCCTAGATAGCTGCTCTATTGCTTGAAATACAGATCTGAGTCTGCTTTTAGCTGCTAACTGCGATATAACATATTATCCTACTTATTGCATACAGTTACAAACATCTTGTATCTGGAAGCAACATGGGAGAAGGCTCCTTTATCAAGTCAATCTCAAATCCCATTATGTTCCTCTACAACAGTTTCCGTAAACATTCAGCAATTTTCAGTGTCTGAGTTGCGTCGCTGAAGAGGTGCATAAACAGGCTCCACTGAAATGTGAAGATGACTGATAATGTACTAACATTGAGACCCCTTGCTGTGATTATTACCCCCTGAGTGCTCCTTACAGAATGTGCCTCTTATCTCACACTGACAACGCTAATAGAATATGCATAGCCCTATTAGCATACAAGATAATAGCACCCTGGAGGGGACAGAGCCATAAAACTTTAAGTAGAAATCAAAACAGGAGGAGGAAGAAAAAGGGAACATTGTCACAAGCCAAAAAGAAAAAAAAAAAGGGAGCCTGAGGGCAAATTTTGCTGCAGAAAACACACATAGTCATAATTCTTGTGCTAGTCACCATGCAAATGGTAATAGTCTTTAGTCCCATGAATACTATCAGTGCCATGTTTGCTGTGAAACATTAATTGAGATAATGTGCCCCTTTCGGATGCAGCAGGGAGTCGTATGTCAAATTGTACCACAACAAAATTATGGCAACATCTGCAAGAAATATACAACAGCAATTGGGGTACCTTGCATTGGATAAGTCCAACTGGGTCCTTGCCTTTGCAGATGGAGTCTGTGGAAGAGCTAGAGCCTGCAAGGGGAGGCAAGCAGCTGTTACTTCAGACGACATGTGTGTATACCTGTAGCTTACTACTTTTCAGCTGCTGCCCAGTTAAAAGCTTTTCAGGTTAGACATGTTATCTCTTGACCCTACTGCAGTCACTGGATTAAACCTCAAGCAGTTCTTTGAATGCCAAAGCCTTTCTTTAGTCACGTCTGCCCACTGCATTCACATTTGTTCCATGTAACCGTCCATTGTACCAGACCTTTCACTGCTCACCCATAGCTGGCAGACAGCCATGCATTCATATGCTTTCCATCTTACAGCAATAGCCAAAGTAAATCTTTCAGTGCTTGGCACAAGAGTGTGAATTCAATAAAAAAGGCTTCAAACAAGTTTGAGATGGCTTGTCTCTAAACAAACGAAGAACAGTGAGCTTTTTTAATGCACATTGTGGTTCAGTTCCTGCCTACAGCTAAATCCAGATAACCCCCAGCAGCAGTGACAACCCTGTCTGGTAAAATAGCCACCTGTCAAGTGGGCACGAAAATATCCACACATCTAGGCTCAGAGGGGTTGGAGGGAAGTGACCTGCTTCTTACCAGGAGCTTCAACAGGGACAATCAAAGGTCCTTGTTGTCTTCTTTGTGAGATCTGAAACTTTCCAATATTAGTGCTGAATGCATAGGACCCCAGGGTAATCGCTCCACAGAGCACTGTATGCTTTTTCCTTTACAGAAAGATGGTGTCAGGAGGTAACAAGCACAGGATCCCTGTGGTGCATTTTGAAGCATCATGCAAAGTTTTCTGGGATTCCTCCTAGCATTCACTGTGGTTTCTATAGAGCTAAACTCTTTGTAAAGTGGCTTTGTGTTGCAAAATTTTGCAGCTTGTGGGAGTCTGCCTCGCTTCATTTTGGTTGATGGTACTTTATGCTGACTGTTTCAGCAATTAGAACACAGCTGGAAAAGACTCTGGTAAAGAAAGCCCAGCCATTTTGGAAAAGGAAAGTAGAGTGAAGATTAGAGGAACGATTCCTGAATGTACCTCTCTATGTGTCCATGTGTGTATGTGTGTTTATGCATGCATACACCCTCTGCGTCTGTGTTATCACAGGCAAAACAGCTCATCTCAAAAACATACAGATTTTTAGAGACTGCTGAAGTATTTTGTTTAATGTTCTTCTGCAGTTGATACAAACTCTGGAATAATTCCTCATTTTGTCCGGGAAAGATAACAAAACACCAGCATATGTAGTATAGGAACTAAAGTTACCTCATGTGAATCATAGGTTATCTCCATCCTAATTTTTCAGACTCTGACTCTCTGACCAGTCTTATTATCAGGAATTAAACAAGGAAATGCTACTTCCACAAAAAGGCATCCCAGCATTGGCTAAGGCTAATGAAATGCCTAGGTACCTGCACCTGAAGAAACAGCACTTTGTGAACAGCTTCTGAATCTGGGTCCAAATGAGATCTCTGAGGCATGTCTCCAGGAGAGTGATGACTCCTGTCACTCAAGCACAGCTGGGAAATCTCACTGAATGTTGGTCAATGCTTGGCATATGTGGGAGGAATATTTTGTACATTGTGTGGTTAGCAATTACCTGATTTAAATTGCTTTCTGTATGCAAAAAAAGAAATTCTAAAGATGCTAAAAATTTGGCAAAAAAAAACTTTAGAAATGTTGAACTATGACAATGAGAATAGAGAAAAGTTTGTGCACTTGAGATGAAAGTGAGTTACCTCCATCGCAGCTTCTATCTGTAACTTTTTGCTATTTCTCCTTTCGTATCTTTCTTTAGTGAGGCCCAGCCCCTGTATTTGGACCTTGCTGTGCTCACTTACTGAATCACGCCTCAGTTCAGCAGGGCACCTAAACACAGACTTCTTTCTAAAAGTTTAGCCTACAAATGTCAAGGTTTTGCTTGTGGACATTTCCCGGCTAGAACAGTAGACAGCCTCCTAGTAGAAAAATTGTTAGTTGCATATTACTTACATATTCATCCAGAGAAGTATAGGTGCTCCAACACAGCAAGATTCTGGGTATGAGAAACGCAGAGCATGTGTGCACTTCAGAAAGACAAACAGGGAGAGACAGGATTATCAGCCAGCTCATTTCAACAGCAGCAACAGCAGTCATTTAATGCACAAGTAATTATTCCAGAATAAATAAGTATCTATTTTCCCCATACTAAGGCATAACTTTTATTTAGCAGACATTATCTCCAAGGATCCTTAGCAGCTCAGGACACAGCAAAGTAATACAGTGCAGTCTGGATGTTGTTATGTATTTATTAAGTTGTATCAGGGCCCATTTAGTAGCAGCTCTGCAGTTTATCACGTAAATATTGAATGCCAAATACAAAAGAGAAGAAAATAGCAACATAAAAAATTTATCTTTGCGGGGAGGAGAGGGAGAAAGGGAGAGAGAATGGTGCTGATAATGTGATTGTGCCTTCAGCAATAGCGGCTAATATCCTTTTGCAAGGGGCGCGGTGTAAAAATATTCCAGAGGTGGGGGAGGAGAAGTGAAGAGAGGGGAGCCTAGCTGTTGTTTGTTTGTTTTAAAGTGTATTCTGGTTGCAGGCTAGGTCAGCGGGTGGCCAGACTGAGAAAATGAGTCCCCCGGGCTGTAATAATTGTAACTGTCAGGGAAAAAAAGTCAAGGTCTTAGATAGCAGTGGTCTGCTCTGACTTCTGACCATGGAGAAATATATATGAAAACTATTGCCTGGGGCACTATGGGAAGAAACCAAGAGGTTTTAACTCATGGTGGCTTGCGCTTATGAATTGGAAAACTCATTTTGCACCTTGGTGGTTTGTATCTTTATGATTATTTTCATTTGCAGTATAAATGAAGCTAGAAGTATTCCTTTTCCTTATGCCCAAATTTGTGATGCAATGAACCCTTGCTAGACTAGCTTTGCATTTCTGAGTCCCAAACAGCACAGAGCATTATAACTGATCTTTTAACAGTGGATATTCACAAGGAGAGTCTGAATTTGATCATCTCTTGCAATGCACTCATCATTTACCTGAGTGGTCCATAGCTGCCTTCAGTGGATTAATCCAGAACTATGCACAGGTAACTTCACTGACTTCACCAGAAATATTCCTAGTATAAAAACAGTGCAAGAGAGGGAGAAGAGGTTGAAGAATTTAAACCACACAAGATTAAACCTTGCAAACGGGGTGGGGCGAGGAGGGTGGGGAGAACCCATAAACCTGGTTTCTTTTTTCTTTTTTTTTTTATTACACAGCCATGGACTAGCTAGCTACTGGTCAGGCTTTTTGTGAATCAGCAATTTGCCCCTTTATTTAAGGAAGTATGGGAGCTCTAATGAAAAGTTTGCTAACAAACCTGAGCCCACAGGGTAACGTTTTGGTTGTCTACTATGCAGTATCAGGCTGGGAGCCTGGACGCATCCTTCCTCTCTCATTTTGCATCTTTGCACTCCAAACCAAAGGGAGGAGAGACAAAGCTGCAAACCTAGATCTGCTGGTGAAAACAAACTGACATGCATTTCTCTGAATATTCCCTCCCCACCATGCTCTCAGATTCCCATGCACCTTTGTTGCATTGGCCCTAACTTTATATCATCCATGGGGACTGAGTAAGAAAGACATAGTCAAAAGCAAATGTTGGACAGTCAACCAGCTCATTTGAAAGGTATAGGCACAGAGCAGAGGGACATTTCTGAGAAGCACCTTTGCCTGCACATCTCCTCAACGTTCCTGAATGCGTTTCTTACATATCATAAAGACAACTGTCCAAAGTGGAAAAAATTATGCGGAATCAATCGTATTTGCTACTTATGCTGTGAGGTAGGCAAGAATGTAGCCCAGACGCTTTCCTTCTTTTGGCGGGGGTCATCTGAACACAAGAGCAGCTGGAAAGCAATACTGTGACACAGCATTGAAAGGTTTCTCGATCCTGGACACTGTTTCTATTTGCATGGGGTGAAAACAAAACCATCTGAACAGTTGCAAAACTCAAGTGTGTCAGGTCATCTGTCCTGGAGCTTTCAGTGTGTCCCTTTATCTTTGGCTGGAGAATAAACTCTGATGCTGAGAAGCTTCCTCATCAAAATCCATGTCCCTCTGCAAAATGTTCTGGCTTCAATTAAATGTTATTTTTTTCACTGTAAAATGCTTTGTTCAAACATCCCAGCTTCTCCGATAGCCTTCTAATATGTATTAATTAGTAAATATAATTCCTTTAATATGAATTAATAAGGGGAATTGAAAATATTTATATACGTAGTGAGACCCAAATAAACTCTATAAACATCAAACGGCAATTAATCCCAGTTTGAGGGTGACAACAGCATGTAAGGTTTTGCTGGTAAAAGAGGATAATTATTGCCGGAATGTGATTTACTTGCTGAAAGTCACTGTAATAGTGAGCTGGATAACTTTTACGGGCCCCATCTGTACTTCACTCACCTTCCTTACAGCCTGTCTGTGTCTTGTGAGGGAAGTACAGCGTGTGTAACGGAGAAAGAGAGAGCAGTAATGTTAGTAAGGAACGAAGTCCAGTGGAGCAAATAGGCATACATATGAGGAAAGAATATAACAATGGTACTCATGTGTTTCAGCATTACATAAATAGCTCCCCTGCTTTGTCTCCCAGTAGCCCCAAATCTCAGTAATTCACATTTCATTGTTCATTGCATTTTACAGCGGCAGCAGAAGTAAGAGACATGGCTTGTGAAAAGAGGGACACTAATTTAGGACCCTCTTAAAAGTTCCTTTTCCTCTGTAACAAGGCAGTGCTGAGAAAAGCACAGCAGAAGCAGAGACTCAAATACCAAAAAGAAACACCAGCTCCTCTGGCCTGACCAGAATAAGAGAGCCCAGACACTTTCTCCCTTTTACCCTGCACTAAACCTAGCAAGTTATGCTTAGAAAAAAGTATATTTTCCAAAATGGCATCCAGTCTCAATTTAAAGATTTCAGGCACAGAAAGCCTACCGTTTCCATTTGATAGTTGTTCCAGCAGCTAAGGACTTCCAGTGATAAGAATAATTTACCTTATTTGAATTTGTCCTCTTACCAGTGATCTTTTTTTCTGCCAATGTGAGGACTTCTTCAGGACTTAAGTCTTCTCTACCTGTGAAGATACTGATACATGGTAACCATATTGCCCCTGGATCTTCATTTTAGTGATAAATATTGGTTCATAGGGGCCACCCCAAGTCCTGGAACGAGGAATGTGGTCACTGGGTAAGCAAAATGCACTAGTGCAATTGGAACACCTGCAATACCTAAAGCTTCCTGCTTTGAAGATAGGAGCAGGAAGCCAGAGCGGAAATCTCGGCTCCTAAGGGACTTTCCTGATTTTGAACCTTGTTGAGCCTTCGCTTACTGATGAGCTCACCCTGAAGACAGGCACAGGAATTCATGGGGCTCCCCTCTTCTGAGCTTTTCAGAAATGCTGGCTGGCTGCACTGTTTCGTTTGCAGGAAGGAGACAAAGCTGCACTACCTGTGCAGTGGGCTCTCTTCACACTTGGGTGAGGCACAGCACCATGCTACAGCAAGAGGGGTTACAGCAGCTCTACCTGTAGCTTGCTAATGCAGCTTGTGCCCGGACAAGCAAATGATTGTTCAAGCGATTTTCGATTTTAAGGTGAAGGTGGTACATGCGGAAGATCTCAATGTCACTACAAAGCAGGGAGGGAGGCTGTAAGGAGGAGGAAGGCAGAAACCTTCACAACTAATGTCAATTTTCTGCATCAAATATTTTGATAATTAAACAAAGCTGATCAAGAGAGGAAAACAGCATGTCTCCAGAGCTCCGGAAGCAGAGGCCCATTAAATAGAAGAGTCAGAAAGTGCCAGAGGCGGCAGCCTCAGATTAATGGCACTCCAGTAATAGATTTTCCCAGGCACAGTCACACAGGAGACAACTACTGTGTAGCCAGAGCAGCGACGAGGCCGTTAAAGCAACAGTAACATTAAATCACCTGGTACCACGGGGTGAGGGGATGGATGGGAGCGCATCGGCTTCAGCACTGCAGAAGGTGTAAAGCTCAATCTGCTTTCAGGCAGAGGGACTGGATCCCGGTGGTCATTTACAGCAGGGAAAGCAGGCAGCTCAGGTGTAGGACGCATATAAAAACAGATAAACAGTAGTTCCAGAAGGCTGGCGAGCTGAGCACAAATACCTCTTCCTGAAATGGAGAGGTAGGCATTAAACATCAGAGCTTTTGGTTTTGCTGAGACCCACCATGTCTGTTTTGGTTCGGTTGCTCTTCTTTTCTTAATCAATTATCAAGTACTGGTTTTATCTCTAGTGTTTCTCCACTGACTTTCAGGGTGTTAAAACACCATCTTGAATTTGTTTAAATGCAGCTAAACTTCAGGAAGGGAATGGGAGGGATGGCAGCAGGGTGGGAAAGCAGCCCTGTTTTCCTATTATCAAGTCAGTTTTATCTCAGCAGTGTCTGAACTGACCCTCCTTGAAATATCCATCTTGACTAAAGCATTTCTATCCATTTTTATAATACAATAACAACAGAAAAGAGGGCTTCTTCCAAGCCAGGCTGGCATGGATTAGAGTCCACCGCAAGAGTACTTCACTCTCAGCTGGGATGTATGGAAACCAGATGAAGTGGCTGAAAATCGGAAACAACTTTTAGACATACTTGAATCCTGATACGATCACATCACAGGGATGGGTTAAATTTATGATCTTATCTAGGATTTTTGTTTGTAATCAATCCCAGACCTACTGGCTATCACTCACTATAAGCTTATGATTTCCCACTACTAACAAGGAAAAGTTGGGACATCAAACTATGAGGGAGTGAAGCCAAGCTATGATATTAGCAGATAGGATCAGAACTGGAATGCAACAACAACAACAACCACCGCCCCCCAAAAAACCCACACTACAAAACAAAAGAAAAATGATAGCCTCCTGCAGCCTGTAAACTTCAGCCTTTGTCTCTCTTGGCCCATGCTTCATACATAAACTACAGTGTGTGCATAAACCCCCAGTTTCCAGGCAGAAAGATTTGGGGATAAAAGCTAACAAAACAGAAATTAAAACGGAATACCCTGAGATCAAAGTACAGCTTCAGCATGGAATACAGTTGGTATCCTTAATCATGCACATGCAGTGGGACATGCAGCAAAATGCACCGATTTGCTAGTCTTCTCCTTCTGAGGTTACAGTAATCTCATCATACAGTGCTACTTATTTCACTGGATTGCCTACCACATTTATCATGGCAAAGCCTGAATCTTTTGCAGGTGGCTTGGACAGCAGATGGCTAAGCGTATCCATCGAGCAGCTTTGACCCTGGTGGCTCTCTTTGCTTACTTGAATGCAATTAAAGAGAAGAACTGCAAACCAGGGATGGAGCCCATGGCACAAGGATATAGCCAATTCTAGACAATATTAGGCAGTTTTCACAATTCCAGGGCCAGCATATGAATAGGGAAGTTGCATATATTTGTGCACGATACTTCTTTGCAACTTCTCCCATTTTGATTCAGAGAGGCCTGTTTTGATATGCTATTAGACCCAGTCTAAGTCAGGGCAGAAGAACTACTCTTCCCTGACTACCACTCCATTTTCCAGGTTGATCACTGTTGAACAAGGTACTATGAAGCACTGGGTCTCTTGCATATTTACCCACAGCAGATGAAACTTGCGTTGCTTTGGAGTCTCCCTCATATTCAGCTGTGACAAAGACACACTGGAATTTGGACAACATTTCAGTCTAATTATGTCATCAAAACTTGTTTGTACATGACCATTCAGATGGTAGGAATGGCAGGGCACCAGGAGTAAATACCCAAGTACACGTGCATTATTTCAACTGTCTCCCTTTCTCAGGTTTCCAGATCTATTAAGAGCTCTTTGCACGCCTTTTTTCCAAGGATCCTGGCATCAGTGGCACATTCTGGTACTCCATTTATCTGTGATGGGTTGAAGAGAAACAGACTTAAAGGCCAGATACCCCTCACAGGTTAAATGTAGAAGTACATTCTCTACAACAGTCGTCTTATGTAGATGCAGCAGATTTCCCTAATAGGTGACTATCCAGCTGCAAATAAGCATCTCAGATAGTTTAGAAGGCATCAGGAACATCCCTGCTCAGCATTCTGAACAGCCCTTCACACAGTGAGGAGCTTCCAAATCCACACTGAATTGCTTTCTTCTCAACTTTGCATGGATTAGCTCTGAGACTAACACTGTGACAAATCTGTTAATGTTTCAACAGGCAGGTCTTAATTTTGTACATACCCTTCAGTCATTTTCCATATGGAAATGGAAATTTTTTTTTCCACAGTCTGTTAATATTTTCAATATAGCCATAAAAAGATTGTTCAAAATGAAAAACTTTCAACTGGAGGCATTTGGATTGCTTCAAAAATTAGAATTCTTGAGCAGTACCTACGGGTTTTGTAAAAAAACATTTTATCTACTGTATAAATGGAATAGATAGGCTTAGAGCAGAAGAGGTTTAGCAGCTTGCCTAGGTTCACTCCAGGTTGGAATGTAACCTATGAATCTCAAGCTCCAAACCCAATCCAAAGGGGACTTCTCATAAGTACTAGAGCATATTCAAACCTGCATTGGGTTCATGAGCTCACAGTCAACCCTATGCAAGCAGCAGCCTACAGTATAATTAGTCCCCCAAAGCAAACAGAACTGTAACAGGGAAACAGTTAGGGCCAGGCTCTTTTACTGTGTATAAATCAGATCTATAATTCAGGAATGACTCAGCTGAAGTTACTGGTGTTGCTCGCCTTTGAATGAATGGATCAGAATCTGGTCCACACATTTCGCTCATTTCTGAGAATCAATATTTCTAACTGTATCAGTAGCCTGGAATGTCTCCTAATTGGCACCAAATGTGAAACAGCTCATTACCTGGGCAAGGCAAATAGCAGGAGAGACATGTCAGAAACTGAATGTAAAGTACAGAAACATAAAGAGCAAATAAGTTCCACGCACAGATAGGAACTGAGGTGTAAAAAGCATTAAATAATAGCTGTAAAATCTTATGCGTATACATGAATTACAATGTTATTTCTTCCAAACTGATGCTCACAGTAAAGGTGTGGGATGTATTCCTCTCTCTCTGATGTAAAAATGACTCCTAAAATTAGTACGTAACAGTATTTGTGTTGTGTAAATATCTAGCAAATTTGTACTAGTGTATATTGGTGACACCGAGATTTATGCGCATGTAGAGTCTTTTGAACCTACTTGACTGGAAATGGTTTACAAACCAGCTGTAGAAATATTGTGTAACCCATGAGCTTAGTAACTCACCAATACAGCTGTACACTTTGGGGTTGATGTCCCTTGTGCTACCTAATAAAAGATACAGGTTGGGATCTGTAAAGGAACTTGAGGAGAAAGACACCCATAATGTGCTGAAATCGCAGCATCAGACAATCAGGTTGCTTGTTAATCTTCAAAAAAGAAAGTGCTTGAGGATCCTGATGTTTAGTCAAGCAAACAAACTTAATAAATCCTGTTAAAGTGTTACTAAGTTTTGCTGCTCTGCTTGAGATTTGTACCCTCAAGTCTGAATGCTGACTGAGGAAAGGAAGTGCTATTAACTAATGCAGAAAATAAATCCTGCTTTATTTGCAACAAATGTAACTTCTTGACATTCCCGACAACAACAAACCATAAGTTTGAATGATGCCGTAACAACAAGGCTAGCACAGAGATGTTCACTTTCTACTGGCAGAATGCTTTGGATCAGGCTCGTTATTAAAAGCAGCAATTAAATGGTAATAACTACCTGCGGCATCTTCCTTTCTGAATTAACCTAGTCCCCAGAGGCATTTTGAAAAGCGCATCCTGAGATTAATTACACATGTCCAACCACTGGTCTTTGCCTGACGATCAAATCATGGTGCTTCCTCCAGTGGATGTCCTGGATTCCACCCTTTTCTTCAAGATATCTCCTTTTCTCACACTCCTACTTTTTCTAAACTGAAGAATGGAAGCTGACACTCTTTCTGGAAAGCGACGGCACCCTCATCTCAGAAATCGATCCCATGGAGGCAGCAAGAACTGCAGCGCAGTCACAAACCTGAAAAGCTTCCCCCGCACCCCAACCTTTGAGGCTAATTCCTTGGGACGCGGGCGGGGGTGAAGTCGGTCACAGGCGCGGCAAAGAAAGATATGATTTGGGTTTTTGTTTGCCGCGAGTAGGTGACCCCAGCCGGCGTGCAATACAACAAGATCTACTTAAAACACAGACAAGGTCAAAAGCTGACCTTTCCAAACTGGTCAGCCATGTTGCCTCGCAATGAGCATTAGTACCACATCATTATGTTCTGATAAAACTCAGTTACTCTTCAGCAAAACCCCATAAATCACAAGGCTTCACCCAATCAGGGTTCTGTCACTGTAACTAAACAGTGACTCAGAAAACACTATATTTCTATTGGCTGTGACAGGGGGATATAAATCTGCCCCTGGCCAATCCACTGCAGGCAACAGGGCATGTCAGGAAGGGTGACAGCCAATCAAGGATTCAGCACAGGAGAGATCAGAATCACCCCTTCTGTTTGATAAGGGGGAAACTCACAACACTTGTAGTACTTGCTGAAGTGTCTCTAATTTTACAATATGGTGAAATGTTATTTCAGTTATCACTACCGAGAAAGGTCAATTTGTGCTTTGAAAGGTTGTGTGTCACAGCGAGCGCACGCTGGGAAACAGATTTCCTCCTTGCCAGCCTCGCAGGTACTGAAATCCTGGGGATTTAGTGGGTATTTTGTTGGGAAATCTTAAAATGGGCATCGTTCTTTGTGCAGCAGCCTCTGCATGTGGTCCCACGGGATGGTTTTAGGAGCAGCTGCACACAGCCCGCCCCCCCATCGCCCCCCGCCATGCTTCACGTGGCATCAGCATCACAGGCAGAAACTGGGGTGTGCAAGCTGGCAGCCTGCTGAGCCTGGCTGCAGTAGAGACTTTATGAGCTCCGTTTGGGGCACATCTGGACCCTGCCCAGGGGTGGACACAGATGAGCTGTGGCTATGGCATGAGGCTGGCAGTAAGGCCATCTGAGGTCAAATTCCCACGAAGGAAAGAGGTACTAAGGGCTGGATAAAGCTTTTCAAGCATAAGGCGTCACCTGGATTGTATTTTTCTCCAGTTTCAGCAGTGTGGGAGAAACTCATTTCTTGAGATAATTCCTAGTCCACTGTCAAAATCACAACATAACCTGAGCTTGGAAATCCCCTCTGCTGAAAGATAAAGGCTTCGCCGTGTGCTCCACGGAGCAATCCTTCATAACGCACAAACGTGCGCTCTTACTCTCACCTAACACCTTTGCAATTGCCTCAGATTTATACCATGCCAGTGACTTGCTGTGCACACTGAAAATCACCGCTGCGCCTCAAAGGGTCACACTCACGTTTGCTCACCCATCAGTCAGATTTGAACCTGCCAGAATATCAACTCTTCTCAGCACGCTGGTTCTCACCCCCTGCCCCTAGTGAGCTCTACCCAGACAGAAGGGCATTGCTGGGCCCCAGCTGTCTCCCAGCCTCTCCCATTCCCCATACCCCGTAAGGAATTTGAACTGCCACACAAAATCATAGGCTTTCTCTTCCCCTTTCATGCCTTTTTGAGCCTCTGTTTCCGTATCAGTGGAAGGGACCTGCCTTTCCCCCCCAGTGCACGGAAGCAGCTATCTGCAGCTCCCACCTGAACAATTTCATCAAGTCGCCTTCTTTTCAGTAAGGGAACTACTGGAACTCCAGCTACTTGGCTTATCCCTCCTCCTCCCCAGCTTGTCACCCATAAACCAACATTGCTAAGACAGCATTCGATCTCCTGAGCTTTTGTAGACAGGCAAACTGAGACACAAAGAACGGAGAATGATCCTTTTCCCCAAGAAAATTAAAAAAAAAGAGAGCAGAGTGGGCTCTGGAGATCTCAGTTCACAATATCCAGTTTGTTGCTCTCGGGCAAATGGCTGTCTTGGGGTTTCTCTCCTGAAAGCTCTCATGGAGAGGCCAATGCCTGAGAGGGAGTCTCTGAGATGAATAAGCTGCACCCACTGAGAATCACTACTTACAAAGGGAGGCAAAAGCTCTAACTAGGCATTTTGCTTTTGGAGATGGGCAGCTCTGCTTCAAGGGGAAAAACTACTGTGCGAATTGGCCCTAAAATTTAATTTGCTCTTTAAAAAAATCCCTGCGTTGGCATTTTAAGCAGGACCTTAGTGATTTACAACATGGAGTGACATTTCAAAAAAAGATAATGTGGGTAATGAATTATTTGCTGATCCAAACGAACAATTGGACATACCTACTTTTCGTGGATTTAATCTTTGCCGAGGCGTTAGCTAGCAAGCATGAAATATCACTTTTCGGAGGCATTCTGTTGCATTTATGCAGTGTACAATTACATTAGGCAGCTTTATGACACATTGACTCGGTCGAGTGTGATGCAATGTAATACAACCAAAGTAATACGAGCTTTTAAATGCAACATGATGGCAAAAATCCATCTCAGATCTGATCTTTGTTTCATTTCAGATGCCAACTGTCATAATTCACAGAGAGCCAAATCCTTCTGGTTTTGCTCACGTGAGCAGCTCTATCAAAGCCAGTGGGATGTACCCATATCAGCAAGGAAGCAGCGTTCGATCAAACAGAGGTGAAAGCATGCGAGTAAATTAGTTGCATTAGCTAGTATGCATCCTTTAAACTGGAACCCAAAGAGCTATAGATTAGCTGCAATTCACACAGGGTTAAAAATTGGGTACAGTATTTCTGAATCCTATTTTGCTAGCCAGGAGTTTGCTCCCCTCACTGTCTTTTGCCTGCAGAGAGGAGGCAGTTGTGACTCCACTGGCTTTTGCAAGGAACTCAGTTGGCATTCCCTGATCTATTGCTGCTGAAGAAGCTCATAAGAGAAGATTTTATCCAAATCTTGGTAAGAAGCAACACAAGATAACACTTTTCAGTGATTTTCTATAAGCAATGCCCTGTTACTTGAATGGAAATGGTCAAAGCAAACACAGATACAGGGATAGGATATGAGCTTGTTTCTTTATCCTGTCTCTCTGCATTTGCGTCTCCTCTTGTGAGGTATTTCAGCTCTGCACTTCTGCATGACCGGACCACGCTGTCAGGATCGGACAGTAGACAGAAATGTGTCCATTTCAATTTTGATTCTGATCCTGGGATATTTCTAACTCTCTCCATATCCTTGATAGATAATGGTTTAATAAGCGATCTGTTTTTTATTTAAAGGGTCGGTAGTAAAACCCAGATCACATTTCTCACTTGGTGGGTTAAAAAACCGCTTACGCTCATTTCTGCAATGTAAAACGACACTATATCAAATCAAACATTTCCAGATGTGGCCAGCTTGTGTATGTAAGTGCAAGAGGAGCGCATTTATAGACAAGGTTTCCCAGGTTTTTTTAACAGGATTGGAACCCCACCTACTGGCAAAGATTGTTATAGTAATGTCAAGACAAGAACCCATACAGGGTTCATTTCTTCACTAGAAACATGGCTGCAGTGAGGTTCCTAAGTATGTAGTCTGATACAAGCCGAGTGTCACTGAAGTCAATACGGGCACCTCAGTGCTTGGTACTTATAAAATCAGTCTTCGGAGTGTCCTAAATGTCAGTTGCACTGACAGACACAAGGAAAAGCACAAATATCACTTAAGAGCTGACTTGTGCTTCCAACAGGTATTGTACTTTAGAAAATTTCAGCTTTAGTAAAAGTAATCTTGGCCCTAATTGTGATAACCTAGGTCAAATCAGCCTTACACAGCCCTTGTTTAGTTAATGATCCCCAAAGTCTGAAGTATCATACTCTAGTAAGGCACAATGATGAAATAAGTGATACCCCTCTATGTTATGCCACTTATGGCAGATGAAAAATTAAGACAGTTAGAAATTAGACAGGATGGAAAAATATCATTCTAAATGCCCACACCTGTATTAGACAACTTTGAAAGGAAGAGTTCTTACATTTCACTTAGAATTCACTAAAAAACACCCCATCACTTCCTGTGTTACAGGTTTCTCATGAAAACAAAAATGAAGACACCCGTCTCAGAGACGATTTATGCAATCTTAGGTCTTGTTAAAATAGTCCAATTAGCAATATAAAAAGTTGAATTCAAACATGTTTCAAAGCCAGGTAAGTTTAAAAAAAAGAAGAAATTTACAAGAAAGCAATTATCTAGCACTGGAAATCAATGTTTTAACATTCCCAAATGAGATACTTTCCACTTGCAGCCAGAACAACAGAGACCATTCCAAAGACAGAAAGCCTACACCTCGTATTGCTCCATCACTGCCATTTTATTAGCACCAACCCAGAACGTCCCAGGTTTGATTTAACCACAGAACAAACTGTTGCAACATGTTCTCTCAGGAAATCACAAGCAAGGACTGAGGAGAGAGCAAGAAGAGGGTGCTACAGAAAAACTTTCAGCCCATTTCCAAAGGGACTCATAGCTTCAGGAAAACCACACTGATTTTCCAGCAGCCACTGTGCATAATCAGACTATTTCACACTTTTTTTTGAGTGCAACACAGTAGAAAGATTTTAAGAGCTACGGGCATCCTTGGAGATGTGCACAGATCTGTGCAGAGACCAATACAATTTGCAACAACAGAGTGACAATCCCCTGAAGAAAAGTCCTAGGGACAGAAGCAACTGGAAGTTGGGGCACGCCTGATGTGAATCTATTGAGAAGTGTAAGCTCATGGGGAGGAACTGTGCTGGTTCAGTATGGGAATCTATTGTTAGGGGGAAAACTCCCCTCTGCTTCTGAAAAATACCACCTCCTCTGCCACTTATATCCTTGGTATGGGCTTAAGTCTCGAAAGAAAGAGTTCCCGTAATGTTTGCCCTTAAACGCCCACTGCAAAACACAAGAAGGCATCCAGTTCTGAAACAAGCTATGAAGTGGGACCAGCTCCCTGACAGTTCATTCTTTTACTCTTACCCCTTATGTAGCAGAGAATCCAGGTCAAAGACTACCACTGTAATGACACAGAAGGAAAAAGTCCAGAAGCTGCCTAACGAAGAAGAGAGATTGGGCTATTTGTGGTATCTGGCATATGCTATGCACCAGGCATGTCCAAATATGAAGAAAAAAAAAGTCTCTATCCCAGGCCAAAGTATTGAGAAGAAAAAGAGGTTTCCAGGATGCGAGTCAGAGAGTCCTGGAAGGATTTTCCTTGATGAACTAATGATAACAGAAAGGTAAGTTAAAGCATCGAGCTAGCTGTTTAGATAAGGCTGAGGTAGACACATACGTTTCCCGTCTATGAGAAAGGAAACAAGACACGCAAACTCAGAGTGAAGCATGTTAGCTTCCAAGAGTTTCTTCTGCATACGGAGCAAATAACTTTTTAAAAAGTTGCATTTCCAGCACACATGGGCACCGGCATGAAATGGCAAAGAGAAGGATTGGTTATACCTGGCCAGAAAGAAGACTCGGCAGGTACCACCTGCCACAGGGACACTGTATGTATGGAGTGCCAGCCCTCCCCTGGCCCCTGCCCCCTATCCTTGCCACCTTCTGGGAGTCCAAGCAGCTGTGCTGAGCTTATGTGGAGGGCATTTTTTCTGAATAAAAAAGAAGTTTGCATCAGCATTGGGTTTGCTTGTTCTGCTATCTTCTGTGATCAAAGAATTGAAACAGCTGCAAGTCCCAGCTCACTGGCAATAAAACCTGCAGTTGATCGGCTTTGTCCTAACCCCACAGCTACAGGGAAAGTGCAACCACAGATTTAAAGAGGAAAAAAAAAGAAAGCGAACACCCAAGCTGTATTTAGCCACACTCTGCATCCTCCTAACCTGCAATCTCTTAAGTGCCACTTACTCAATTAATCCAAGCTCTTCTACTTTAAAAGCAAAGCTGTAACATATTTAAACAGCTTAGAAACTCTACCCAACAGCCATGCTCCCTATCTTATTCATCAGCTGCACGAGTGACTGTGCATTAACTAAGAAAGCATGCGATTTGATTAACACTTCCGCTGCCACTTTTCTGCTGCTGTTAATTTCTGCCGAAATTCTGCTAAGGCTGAAATTTCTCAGCTTTTTTTAGTAGGGTGGATCTCATCTCAGTAGGGACTGTCTTTTGGACCAGCTCCTAGAACATCCTTGCAGCAGCTATAGTAACTATTTTTATAGGCAAGTTTTATTAGGAAAGTATTTTAAATGGCCTTTGAATGCAATTTAGCAGCTGGAAATAAGGCAGCATGCCAGCATCATGTGATCAGACAATCTGTGGAGCACCAACAAGTGCTACCAGAGATCATCAGTACTCTATAGACTATGCGTGAAAACCCACGATAGAATACACTGGGGACATTCAATGAGCCAGAAGGTGCCCTTAAACTGCAAATGCCTTAAAGGCTGAGCCGTGCTATTCTGGGATCCCTTACTAGAAAAGGCCTTACTTTCAGAGACCTAAAGGACATGTTTAGAGCTAAAATAGGTATGGAAATGGTGGGGGGTTTATTATGCAGTGGACGTCACGTTATCATAAATAAGTATAAGGACATAAGTAGTACAACTTGCATTTCTGTGGTGACCAGTGACTGTGTTAAAGAAGTATGAGTTAGATGCTTAAGGGGTTGGTCCTGGATGAATGATCTAGGGTATAAAATTAAGTAGCCCAAACACACAGGGCCAAAGATATTAATCTTCTGCCACATATCCAAATGAAGCAGGAAATGATCTGCTTGCTTCTCCATTTTGACTGGGGCTTGAGTTTGATTCTGGACAAAGGCCTTTTTATCCTCCACTTTCATTCTAAGTGTTCCTCTGAGCATGCACAGGACTCTGTGTTGTCAGACCTAATGAGACCTCTCTTTCTAAATGCTTTTCATGCTTTCTGTACAGCAAACACCTCCCCCAAGAACTAACACAGCACCGCAGTAATGCTTAACGTAAGTAATGAAAGCCTGATGGACAGACTGGGAACCTGTCCCGGAAAGGCAGGAGATGAGAGTGCTCCCTGGTACACCAGGCAGACAGGCTTCAGCCCTGTGACACGGGAGAAGCAATTCTCCGTTGACTCTATATGGAAGATGGGCTCCATTATCTGAGAAGCTGAAGCAGGTGCCTCCACCAGATGGTTAGAAAACCCCTGAAAGATAGTTACCCATAGCAAAGAGCTGTCACAAGCTCCTCACACCACAGTGTTTACTGTTTTTTAACAGCACAGCATGCAACATTTAGTAACACAGATCTGGATTTTGAAAAGTGCTGAGCACACACTAGGTCTTGTTGCTGCAGCCAGACTCTTCTGTGTGGCTACAGCGAGTAACCAGATTGGCAACGCTATGATCAATCAGATGACTAAGAAAGTAAAAACAAAGCTTGAAATAGCTGAAGACCCAATTCTAATCTCAAGCCATACTGGCACAGTCACACGTGGAGTTACTGTGGTTTAAACTCATGCAAATGAGAGTGGAAACTGGCCTCCAGTACAAGTGCATGCTGAAGCAAAAGACAGCTTTCCTTTTAGACATGACTCCAATTGTACAGTCTGAGATTCAATTAAGTTTTGCTTTCCTGACATCTTCCAAATAAAGGCTCAGTCTTTGTGCTTGGCATTTTTAAAAATAAAATAAAACAAAATCATACGTTTGGCAGGACCTGGGCATTCCTGCTACTAAATTGTTCTGTACTTTATGCAAAATTTCAATGTATTAAAGAGAAGGGGAGTAGCCTCTTTGACCATTGTCCAACTGTTTAGAACTGTTAAATGTGAGTTTTTGCCCATGTTTACATGTGGAATGGAACACAGCCATTCAACCACAAAATGTTCCCAAAGCAAACATCCAAAACCTGGTTGCTGGCAAGGTACGCTGACAGAATCGCCTGAAACCAGTCATTCACAGAATGCCAAAACAACAGATTACCATTGGTAAAAAGTACGCAAGGTTATTTTCTTACCTCCTGGGAAGAGGCCATTGCAAGTGACAGGAAACAGCGACTGGCAAAACAGAATGTAGGCTCAGGTTTTTTTCATTTGGAGGAAGAACGAAGATTGGTGTTATTTCAGATGCGCAGAAAAGCATTCCATTAACACAATAAAGCTAGCACATGTTGCCAATAGCACATATGAACCACCTGAATTAGAGTATACATATTCTGCTAAGTCAAGACTAGCTAAGCAATACAGAAATAAAGCAAGAGAGGTACAGGCAAACAAAGACAAAGTAACTCAAGCGGGACACAGCAGCTCCAGACATTTGTCAGAGGGGAAGGTGAGATCAGGAGGTGACCTGTGTTCCTTCAAACCGAGGCCTACATTTTTGTGACAGTCCATATTTTTCTAATCCTGGATCGTGTCACTGTAGCTCTATGCTTATTCAGATAAATGAAAATACATACTTGAAGTTGGCACGCAATAGAAAGAACATAACAACGTGCTGATGTCACCCTTTGGGATGTTGCGAGAAGGGAGAAATCTATGAAATAGGGCAAGAAATTACATCCCTGAAAAAAAAATGTAAGTAATAGCTCAGGACACAGCTGGGAAAGATCCTTCCTAAGGAGCGTAAGTTTTAGAGTGACTTCTAGAGAGTCCGCTCCATTTCACATAGTGCTAAGAGATCCACCCCTCTTGCATTTTCAAAACTTTTTCCAGAAGTGACGGTTCCTTGTTTTTCTGTCCTTTGGCAAACAGACATGCCCATTCACATCCCCTTCTCTGTCATGTCCTATGAAAGCCAAGCCAGTGTCCATAGATTGGATCTGTTTTTCAGCATTTGCCTGCAATGTTATTTGTATTTATCAAAACACTGCGTCCCAGAGGAGCCAGGTTCCCTGGTACACCTCCCAGTAGCAGCCATGTGTTGGCTCTGGCAGGGGAACTTGGGCATAGGGGTGAGAGGCTGGGCATTAGGCATTGCCCACCCCCAGTCAGTATGGGAGAGGCAGGCTTAGTTCCCAAGGAAGGCCTTAGCAAGGGAACACACTTAGAAGGGAAGCTGAATCAGGAGCTTTTTCCTAGCTCTACTCTATCACAGCAGAGCATACTCATGTTCAAAGCAGAGTCCCTGCAATGATAGGTTTCCTTGAACCCTATTAGCCAACCATTAGACATTTCTGAGGGCTCGGCAGCAGTCCACCTGCGCTTTCCAAGGAGAAGGAGCCTGGAACTCACGTCCTCTCACCAACCCTTGGAGTGGGTCTCGTAATTGTAATGCCCTTTTAAAGAGTGCTTGTATTTAGACCCGCATAACCCATGTGAAATGGCAGCCCTCTCCTGTTTCACAAAAGAAGGTCACGACCACTTTCTGCCACCGTCAACTTTACATTGCCCTCATGCTATGCACCTCTCAGCTTTCCAGCTAGCAGCAGAAGCCAACGGTGTTGCCCGCCTTGCCACGTTTAATCTCTTGCCCTGCTGCTTTCACATCTCTGAGAATTATGCAATTGCTAACTAACCAACAAATAACAATTTTTCACCATAACATTTTCTTTTCTTCCGCATGTTAACACCTCCCCACCAGCTGAGTGATCCCTGTACACACCAAATTCTTGTTATTATTCTGCCTGTGCATTGACACCTTGTTGTATGAGCCGTGTTGATCGATTGCAGGTGCCCCTCACTATGAAACTAGCCAACAACCCACTCACAAATTTGCTCCACTTGTTAATATTAAAATCATATGGCCAATGCCTTCCTAAATTGGTTCAGGCTTGAGGTACTGCTGCTTCACAGTAGGAAGAGTGTTGCAACAGGCTTTCTGCAGGCCCTGCTATTTATGGTAAACACTCCACTTTGTTGAAATAACATAAAATTTTGAGATAAACCTATTCTAGCAAAGGAAACATTAAAGTGCCACCGTCTCTGCTTTACAGCATTAAAATAAGTTGCATTGCAGCTGCCTCGCGTGGTACGTAGTTAAACGCAGAGGGCTGTTGAAGACCTGAGGACCACATGTTCTCTGCTTTGATGAAAATGGTAAGGAAAAGATTTGAAGTGCTTCTATCGGTTTGATGATCTTTGCTTTGGGAGTACACAGCAGAGTTAGAATACAATGAGATTTCTTTGTTTGTAGCTTTATCTGGTTACAAAGTTGTCTAGGTGTCAGGCAGGGTTCTGCCTCTGATGTTCGTGTCAATGTGAACTCTGCTGATCTGAGATTGCAAAGAGACTGCAAAGAGTAGTGGAAATTTTGCAAGGTAAAGACCAGCTTTGGTTCTCAAGATTCACTGCTTACTGAACTTGGAAGGATGCACGAGAATAGTTGCTGGTGCTCTTCATTTATTAAGCAAAAGAGAGAGGGAAACTCTCTTTAAACTCTCAGTCACAAATCTTTGGGCTGATTTTTTTATACGGATTGGCTGAAGAAAGAGCGAAGCTGGTTTTCACCTTCCCGCACAACTGATTTCGTTCTGTGGCATCTGTTTGCGGGTCCGAATACGATCTCTTGGGAGTTCAGCCATGATCAAAATAAAATCAAAGCGCCTTAAAAGCCTTCAAACATAACACGTTATCCCAAATACTTATGATGTGCATGTACTCCTTTCATACTTTGTTGTCTGAAAAATATTTTAACAGGTGGATTGGCAATGATGTTTAACAGTGATTTGAACCCATAACTTTATTGGTATTTCCAGAGATAAGCACCAAGCTGTGTTTCATTTGCCTGCAGTGACACAGAGAACTGGAGTTGTTATAGAAACTAACACACTTGCCAGAGAACCAGGCAGGAAACATGGTTACTGTATGGTGCCAGAGCATTCAGCCAGACCTGAGGAATTTGCCTATTTTCTGCCAACTCCTCTCATGGAACAGAAAAACAAAGTAGCATGAAACATGTCCCTTGGTGCTGGCACAGTTCTAGCAAGAATCCCTTGCCAACCAAGGCTGTTTCCTTCCTTTAAAAAGGTGACCACCCTCTTAAAAACATAGCTTTATTATATAGACTGATTAGCAGATTCTTAGCTATTCCAGTTGTACTCGGATGACACAGTGACAAAGGTATTAAAGAGACCATACAGAATGAGAGCATTTTTTTCCTGACACTTGTAATGCACTGCCGAGCAAAGCAGATTGGCTATCATAAATGATCCCATCTTGCTCTGACATTAAGCTTTTGAGTTAAACTGCTTAGTGTAAGAAAGTTTGAGGTTGGACTGCAAATAGAAATGGTGGAAATACCATTGTTCTAAGACACTAACAATTCAAATGAGCAAAGGTCTAGGCAAATAGTCTATGGAATAGCGTTCAGCTGGCCTGAGAACACCACTTATGATCTGCCACGGCTACTGTAAATCCAATTGGAGTAATTTTATGGTTGTGAATGTAAGACATCAGGAATCTACAAGATTTTCCTGGAAATCCCTTTTACACGTCAAAAATAAGAAAAACTAGGAAGAGTGTGTGATTCTGCAACTAATAGTTACTTTAAAAAGAGAAGTTGACATGCCACCATTATATGTTTATTAAAAAATTTCCAAGGAATGTGCTTCAAAGAATGAGTGATATTGCATGCTCCAGGATACCCTGTTAATCCTTCGCAGAAAAAACTGTGGCTTCCCTCCACAGATACTTACTTCAAAGCTTTGACTGAGATTCCTTCCATCTACTTTTAAGATATTCAAGTTACAAGCATATATATTTAAATGTTCAGAATTTACTCTTTGCAGGAACCAGAGTTAGGTATCTCATTTAGGACAAATTCAGACCTGGATTCAGATAGTTATTTGAACTCTAGATGCCAGACAGAAAAGCAAAGGGAGAATTTGAGGAGGCATGCAGACACAGAATCATTATCAGAACAAATCAGTTGAATGCTGAGAGCTGCTAACAACATCGTAAAACAAATGTATGCATCTTCCAGGGGGATTTTCCCAGAATAATTGCATGCTCTTGCCTAGTATTGCTTGAGAAGGCCACCCCAGAAGTTGATGGTTTACGGTAGTTGAAGTGGGATTAGCCTTCATGAAAGACTCAGGAATACTTTTTCTCAGTGAAAGTTTACAATAATATTTTAAAGACTCTCAACCAACACCCATACTTAAGCTTTGAAAACAGATAATGCATTTTTAATGGGATTGCACATCTGACAAGGAATTTGACTAATTCCTCTGATAGCAGACAGCTTCCTCCCCATAATTCATCTCAAAAGGATCAAAAATCAAAACACTCCCTACCATCTTTGGAATGGCCCCCTCCGCCCCCAGCCGCCTGGAAAGGATCAGATCAATTCCAGCAATTCAATGGCAAGAAAATAGAGCGTCAGATACCTGACCTCCCCACAGCCTGTTCTACCAAAATAAGGGCTTGAGTCAAGAAGGGAAACAGGCAAAAGCCTTCAGGACAAGGGCCCATTGGGCTGCTGACACTGAGTCCATTGTTTCACAGACACATTTGGCAACCAGTGTTTTAGCTATCTGAGTGTTAAGCGTAGCTACCAAAATCTTCAAAGTTGTTTGAGTCAGATAATGTCTTTGCTCTGGTGAACTAATAGTTGTGAAGCATGGGGACATGTCCGCATTTGAGGTGTTTTAAGAGGAAAAGCATGAGAGTTTTCACTAGCTTTTTTATTATTTGCCCTAATGAGGATTTCCTACTCATAACCGTATGTTTTGCCATATACTAAAGCCCTTCTCCAAAGGAGGAGACAAGTCAGTACTCTCCATAATCACATGGCTGTGCCTTTAATGCCACTTGCAGCATAATCCTTTGTAGATGATCCACAGCACAAAACCTAGCAAGGTCTGTCAAGGCATTTTTAGCATTTGTTCTGTTAAAAAACAAGAAAAAAACCCTGAGGTATTAGGGTGCACTAATCTTTAGAAAGGTTAATTTATTCATAGAGATTTTGACAGAGATGTATGGCTAGGCTAGAGTCCCAGGCACTTCTTCCCATGGGGAACTGCTAGTGCAGAGACGGCTTTCCTGACATAAGAAGAGAGGCTTCAGAAACAGACTCAAACTGCATTAACTCGGGGGCTCCCATGCATTTAGAGCACTTCTACTTTGTGACCAGCAATTGAAGCTTCCCCCACTCCAACCAAACTTTAGCTGCCTGTTGATAAAGCAGGGAGGAGCCCTGTCATCCTAGAAGCCATGGTCCCATGTGAACTGCAGACAGCAAAAGCATTGCTATCTCTTACAAAAATAATAGGTAATGAATCTCTTTCCTCTTTTACACAGCAGGCACCTTCCCTGTAAGCAAATCGAGAGCGTGCTGCAAAACCATTTCAGAGTGGTGTAAGCTGATGTTGGCATGGGATGGACAGCACGTAATGCTGTCTTGATGAAAGAGAGATCGGTTCTTTCAGCTGTGTCTATTCAGGGAGACCATGCTTCTGTTTGAGTCTTCAGAATAATGTTTTGGATTTCTACACAACATCTTGGATACTTGTTCTCAGACCAAAGTTTAGTGATACTAAATGAAATTTATTTTTCTGGATATTTTGGAACCTCTTTTTTCAAAATGCCAGAAGATAAATCCATGGATGCTCTAACAGGAGACATCATGCTAAAATAAATTGTATCCTTGAAATAAAACAAATTAGAAAGGAAGGGGGGCATAATTTTAAGATATTTGATCATGTCCTATTTTTTCCACTGGGAACAGAGTCTGCTCCATAACTGCACAAAGATCGCTTACAGATTAGAGAGAGATATATATCTTTTTTACCTTTTTAAACTTAGGCAGAGAGGATGTGGCAGAAACCAGCCAAATCTCATCTCTGCAGAGGCCTCTGGGACCTGTCAGGACACTATAGGAAGCCAGCCTGATAACTGATTTGGTTGCTTCTTTTTAATTTGCTTGGGGTCTGGGCAATTAAAACTAAAGTTTCCACCAGCTGTAGAAGGATAGAGCTAATTTGTGACTGCCCTCCAATTTCTGCAGCAATTCTTCAATGTCAGGAATACCTGCACTGTTTCTTTCAAGCTCTTGACCCACAAAGCAATGTAATCCTGCTGGTAGTTAGGTAAACCACATCCCAGGCTGTACTAGTAAGAATGTGGCCAGCAGGTCCAGGAAAACTACCCTTTCCCTCTATTCCTATTGTGTGTGGAGCACTGTGTCCAGTTTGGGGCTCACCAGTTTAGGAAACACATTGACAGACTGGAGCAAAGCCAGCCCCAAGCCACCAAAATGATAGGGGCTGGAGCACCTGACATACAGGGAGAACCTGAGAGAGGCGAGTCTGTTCAGCGTAAAGAGAAAGCAAAGGGGAGACCTCACTGCTGATTACAATTACCTGATCAGAGGATACAGAGAAGATGGGGCCAGGCTCTTCTTGGAAGTGCATGGCAATAGGATGGGGGCAACAGACACAAGTTGGAAGACGGAAAATTCCAAATATATATAAGGAAACCTTTCTTTACCATGAGGATAGTCAAATACTAGAATAGGTTGCCCAGAGAGGTTCTGGACTCTCTGTTCTCGGAGGTGTTCAAGACTCAACTCGATGTGGCCCCAAGCAACCTGATCTAACTAGACCTGCTTTGAACAGCAGGTTGGAACAGACTACCTCCAGAGATCCATTCCAACCAGTGTTCTGTAATTCTATGATTTCTTTCAGTGGATGTCCAGTTAAGAGAGTCTCCAAAATGCTGGACACATGCTACAAGAAATGACTCCCCACATAGCATTGCAAGTCAAGCACAGCTGGGAGTTCTGCATATTTTTCTTGAACTGCAGAGAAGCAACCGTTTGCTTCTTCCATAAAGAAAGAGAGGGTTTTGCCTGAGCTGTCTGTGCACAGCACTTGGCTGGACGAGGATCTCAAACGACCAGAGCACAAACCACACCTGAATGAAGAGCTCGTCTACTCTTAGAGAATCCGTCTCCCTCCTCTTAGTCATAGGCATGCAGACTAGTTTTTCCATCAGTATCTCATTTCCACTCATAACATTTCATAACATCTTCCCCAGTGCTAAAATTAGAAATGGCTCATCGGCAGCTCGCCTTGTTTGGTCTCCTTGTTTTCACCTGCATCTCTAGCACTGCAAAAGACAAGGGACCAGCTTAGCTAGCATGAGCCAAAAGCAATAAGGCTCTGCTGACCATAGCTAGTTAACTGCTAGTTTAGATTATTAACCTCTTGCACTTAATGAGAGTCCTGAGGCTGCTTAAGCCACAAGACTAAATTTCTCCTAACCACAAACATGGAATCCTCATTAATATGAATCTGAGACACTTTCCCAGCAAGAAATAACTTGTAGAATGTAGAATCTACCCAGAAGCAAACGATGCTGGATTTAGAAGTATGTTTGAAACTTCTGCAGTTCAGTTTAATTTGTCCCCAAGGAGAGGGAGGAAGGTCTGGATCAAGAAATGGATTTTTATTTTTAATTGCCAGGTGTCACCAGACCTTAACAAGAAAGTTTTCTGATGTTTTCCCCAACACCCCCAAATACTTGTAATTATTTTCTGGGGAATTTTACTTGAAAAATGATCTATTTCTAACTGAATTTAAGCCTGTGTTATGCAAACAGTAAACCAGCTTGTTTGAAAGTAATCTGTACCCAAGGGCTAGCAGAGGAATAAAAATAAATAAAGTATGAGAGGTTTTACAAAACCACAGACACCACCAGGTTTTCCAGGTCTGGAGGAAGAAAATCTCATTCTGCAGACTCCCTTTTATATTTTTGTAAGTTAAATTTTTTAAGATGCATTACAATTGATGTATGGATCAAGTTTCCCAACAATCAGCACCTGCTGCCTCCGAAGTGGAATGTGGCAGTGTCTAGCAGCATACAGCAAACTAGTTGAGAACAGGAAGCAAAATTTATTGCATTAATTTGAAACTACAGAAGGTAAGGGTTTAGCAACACATGACTACTCATTTCCAGCTCAATTGTTGATCTTGCTACTCAGCGCAAGGCCAGCGTTCCAGGATTTCCTTAATGGCCAGAAGTGATCAAGGCCTCTATAATTACACTGGATCCCCAAAATAACACAGCTTGTAATGCAGCTCTGGGTATGCTCTCTCATCTCGGGATCATCAACCCCATTCACCTGGTACCTGAGCTTCAGCAGTGGTTCCCCAGGCAAACCCTGGCCAGACCCCTTGTGACTGAGCCTGTGAAACAGCGTAGGATGTGAGCAGGGATTGACAGGTGGCACATCTCCTCTGTGCGGTGCTTTAATCTCAGCAGGGTGTTCTAACATGCAATGGCTTTGAAGTAACAACTGAGCCTTTCTCCCAGGTGGGATTATGCTGTAACAGAAAGAGGGGGTTGCTTTCCCAATTGTTCTGTCCATTGTCTGAAATATGAATCCCCTGCCTCTAACCTCAAAGTGCAGCGGTGCTAGGTGAAACCTGAAGACTACAGGAAGGTGGAGGCATTTCTCTGAATTAAGACTGGATCTTAACCTTGTAGTGCCAAGATAACACCCTGTGGGAAACCGTGGTTCAGAAACTCACATCCTCTGATAGAAACAACCCACCACAACTGCTTTAGAATCAACATCCTGGAAAGCATCAGCGTGTAATGCATTATCCCCTGGTGTCTGAGCTACTGTGCTGGCAAAAGCATTTCATAATGACAATCACATACCACCACCCCCCACACACACACTGGTTTGCATTACAGAAAACATGGTATAACAGAAAGCCAATTTCTTTGTGCTGCAATTGGGTTTGGACTTATTCCAAGCAGTCGCTATCTAACAATCTCCTTCCAGGAGTTCCCACTCACTTCTCCTGTATCAATCTACTTTTATGTTGGTATCTTGTTTTAATCTTTTCTTTCACATGGATGCAAGTGCAATACCAAGAGCAGATGTGACTCATTTATGCGTAGAGCAAGTCTCAGTCATAATACATTTAAAGAGCTTTCTCAGGTATGTTTGTTTGGCTTCTGTAACATGTACACAGTGTTTTTCATTAGATTTATTTCTGGCAGGTTTGGTTAAAATTTGAAGGATCGGTGGGCAATTTTTCCTCTCTCTAATTTAGCATCCTTTTTTGCAGTTTTAGTAGCAAAGGGATATTTGTCAGATCTTCAACATTCATGTGAAAATATATTTCTTCTGTAACAAATGGCTTTTTGACCAAAACAGGTACTTTAATTTTGATTTGCAAAATAATTATTTCATTATTGCTTGGCTTGGGGTTGTGTCGGAATTCCCCAAAATATAGGAACACAAAATTTCTGCCAGCTCTACCCACAGGGTCTCTCTTCATCTCAGGTACAGCAGAGATGCCCTACCAGGTCAAATCTGAGCCAAGGAAGGCATAGACGTAGCATGTGCTACTGCCACCCACACTGTACTACCTGTTCTGTGCATATGCAGAAAATGTTATTCTGCAGTCTGTCAATAAGGAGCATTCCACCGGCATGAAGTTTGCTTCAAACCACACATCGTGCAGCAGTGAATTTAAACAAGAACCGCATCACAACGGCAAGTAATAATGGACTATGCAGGTTTCATTCCTGATGGTCATCACTAGCTCAAGTGACAAATAAATTCCACAGGCTTCCACCTCTTCCTGAAATACAAGAGCTTTCAGGGATCAGCAAGGATCAAGACGAGCCATCGAGTACTGCCAAGGCATCTCAGCAATGGGAGCTGCTCAGCTTTCCTCCACTTCCGTGGACCACAAAGCACTGTCACCCTTACAGCCAGTTATCTCATTTAAACTGCTGCTGTATTTTTAAATGTCCTGCTGCAATTGTCATTTTAGTGTAAGTTAACCTCTTATAGTGGAACTGTGTCAGATTGTCCCTCATTTATCAGATGGCAAAAGCTACTTTGTCATTTAAAATAAGTAGTTTTCACTAGCAAGGCATAAAATCCCCTTAGTGCAGTTCAGAATCTACGAGTAGCTTAGTATGCAAATAATCACAAGCATGACGCAACCCCCCTTCTGATCATTCAGATATTAGAGGGCCCAAAGACTGATTTTTACAGCATCTTCCCTTCCTCTTAACCTTCTCTTGCTGATATATCTGATCAGTTACATCAAGAAAAGGCTGTCTCCTATCGCCTCATAAACGATTCGCTTTCACGAGCATGAAACAACCATTTCTTCCACAGGTTCCTTCTACCCGTGCATAATATTGATTTTGAAGTTATCTGTTGAAGAGCTCCGTTTTGTGTAGAAGACAAGTTGATGATATTTTTGTTACTTTTGAAAACATACATAAAACCTACAAAGAAACATCAGAGAAAGATAACAGACACAGCCTACTGCAATATGCTTAGCAATTTTACATCTCAGTCAGTCTACCGCTTCCTGCCAGAGATTACAGGGTATGAACAACCACTACTCACAACATTTAACAAATTCCACTGAACATACCGTGGCCTGACTCCCAGCCGACATGGGCTCTGATACCACCTTCTGATCTTTTTTCTCTCAGAACAGCATAGACAATGATGTCGGGGGCTCATTTTGGGGTGTGTCTGAAAAACAATTCTGATACCTCTATGATTTTCGCTAGGTTGGTTTTTTGGTGTTTGGGGGGGTTTTTTTGACATTTTACACAGGACAGATGTTGTCACCGAGGCTGCTCTTGTAAACAAGATATGGAGATGGTCTGGATTGGGTTACCTTGGTAAAATAGTTTAAAATAAATAAAAGGATGGTTGGTCTCTCTCGGATGAATTAGCTTGATTGGAACTGTCAGATTAAAAAGGCCTAAATAAACAGAGTTGTGCATCTACCCTTAATGGAGTTAAGGGCCCAGGACAAGTAGTAAAGATACACAAAATGAAAGCCCAGATGACAGAATTCATCCCTGTGCAGACACTGCTGATACGTATGTAAGCATCTCCTAAAGCCAGTCTAAAGAGGGTCTTGGATTTACAGAGACCATAGATTTAGTTCACAACACCCACTAAAAGCTGTGCTGATTCTTTTTCCCCTGGTAATAAATAATTTCATAAAAACACGAGCCAAGGACATCTAGAGATGAGGGAGACCATCACTGCTTCTGGTAATTTCAGAGCTCCTGGCCCAGGGTAAGATGGGACATTGCTCCACAAACTGTGCTTTGGATTGGTTAATTTAAGTCCTTAAAAATCAAAACTATTACACTACTCTGTCTCCTTCCACAGGATTACCTATGTTCTAGTCTATTTACAGTGGTCTTGCATAGGCTCTGTGCTGTAACAAATTCTTCACTGGTGATCTGAACTGCTGAGTCATTTTTGATATTGCATAGCAGACAAGTCCGGCCATGGAGGCATACGAATGTCAGCGACGGATGAGTCTTCCTGTATAAAACTTTCTCATAATGTTGCATAGTCATTTCAGGATGAAAGATATGTAAGTGTAGATGTTTACAGCTTTTCAGAAGGAAATGTAAAATTCAACAGAGCATTGTCCTCCAACTCCTATTGTTGCCTTTAAAAGACCCATAGTAACTGTGTGTCACTGTGGTGCAATACCAAAACACAGACAATTAAAGACTCTGACTCTTTTTACAGTAGTACCCTTCTTTACATTTACCACCTTGAGCTGTTCAGACTGAACTTTTTGAAGTCTGTCTCAGACTGAGTTTTTCCCCCCAAAAGTAATCTAAAATAGCTCATCTGTGCATTGGTCTGTTTGTACACAAATAAAATGTAAAGAAAAGCATATTGTTTTGCCATGCTAAATATCATCTATAAATGGCATGGTCAAAAACATCTAGGAGGTTTAGATTTCAAGTTATTAGAAATTACTGGATACTGTGACTCTTTCCCAGTTAACAGCTATGAATACAGCACAGAAACAGAGGCACCTACACAAAGAATTTGGCCCACAGCAAACATATATTATTGTAAAGTTGTCTAGAAAATAGATGCTGTTCAGACCAGAAATTACCTTAAATGACTGTTGAGTTGACTGGGTTACAATATTTTAAGGATCATAAAAATAAATATAGTTGTCCAAACAGTGAGATGCAGTGTATTGCCAAGTAAAACACCACTGCATGAAGGGGTGCTTACCCTGTGTAGCGCTGGGCTGCCTGTAAACTACAAGAACCAGGATGAAGTGACTCTTTGTTCGGTCTGTGTGTTTAAAAATTGACGAGTGCTCCGTGGTATCAATCATGCCTGTCAGACAGCACAAGTGCAGATCTGTTACACTTAAAGGGTTGTCAAACGAGACATGATTTAATTTGTCATTTTTTTCTCTCTCTCTTAGTGCAGCATGCACGTGCTCTTCATTACTCTTCATCATCAGGAAAATGAATACATTTTTTGTATAATTTTTTTTTCGCCAAGAGGGTGGAGGGATGGTTGTTTACCAATGACCCAGCACTTGTGAAGAGATCATAAGCAGCTGTTCCCTACATGCCCTCACGATCCGAGAATTTAGCTGAAGCCGTGGGAGGAGTGGGATAGGAGAAGGGGCTATTTGGTCCATTTTTTCAATAGACAAAGGCCCCAGTCCCACACAGCTCTGCAAAGAGACTGCAGGAACAGTCTTTGGAGCTTGTCCTGCATTCTGTTTCTTCATTAAATTTTCCTCTTCAAAATTCTCTAAAAAATTTTAACATGGTATCTTCACGTTATGTTTTTGGGAGCACAATTGTCAGGGAGTTTTGCCCACTTCAGGACTGCAAGATTTAATTAAAAAACTTTCTGATTTCTATAACTCTGTGAGCGTGGTTTATTTTATTCTTGGGAGAAGCTTTACCTGTTGTCATAATCCAGGAAGTAAGAGAGATATACAAAATATTAGAATGTTGTGGAAAAAGATTAACCCGTTTGTTTCACAGTTCATGTGGGATTTTTTCCATTTAAGATAAAGAATGAATGATAAAGGAGAAAAGAAACAATATAAGGAGAAATATATTACAATAGGAGAAAGAGAAATATTACTTATTGATCAGCATACTTTTCAAATTGGCGGGAAACCTGAAGCTACATCCCCAACAGAGCTTTTAGATGCCGTGAGTGCAGTTACACTTCTTCCCTTCAAAACCAAGTCTAAACTAATAAAAATGTTCTTAATTCTGGGCAGAATTCCAATACTTCTTGAACCAGGTAAATCCCTGCTGCTCTCAGTGGGAGCTGATGTCCCAGAATTGTCCAAGGATGCCACAGTTTGGCCTAATACATAATAATGCTTTCACAGGATAAAGCTTTATTTTATCCAAAGTTGAGAACCTTCTAAAAAGCACTCAGCAGAACGAAGGCTGTGTAATGCTTGTCTTCAGGCACTTCATAGAGATAGGTGTTTCCCCTGTTTATAGATGAGAAAACTAGAACATCTCTAGAATAAGTTAATGTCACAGGTCACTTGTCCAATCTGTGAAATGGACTAAAACTCTGGAACGACACTGCCAGAGTAAATAAATCTACTTCAGATGACACCGGCACACCCTGATCCCAGGATATAAGCCGTTGCCTAAGCTTGGGACTGCAGGAATTCAGGTGAGATCCAGCTGCATCTTTCAGTTAACATTTCATTCATCACGAGAAGTTCGATAGGAAAGTCTAAAAAACAGGTCTTTTTTACTTTTAATGACACCTCTCTTTCTCTGCCATAAACAATCTGACCGCCTTCTGCAAACACGTTTGTCATGCAGCCAGGACTAGGCCAGCTCAAAAGTAGATGTCATGAGAAACTCCTTCCAAACACAACAATGACAGTCCTGTCTCACATGAAGCAGAGTCCAAACTTAAGTCTTACTTATTCTAGCATTTCCTATGGAAAGATTTTACAGGTCGCCAATGAAAGTGAGCTTGAATTAAGTACAGTGCTAAACTGGTAAATCTCTGCCATGTTCCATCATGGTACATCAGCAAGGTCATTTTCTGAAATACTTCTAACACATGAACCTACCGATACAGCACTGGAAATTATAAATTAGCAACTGTCAACATATTATAACCCAGCAATCCTTACGTAGCTCTTAGGTCCACAAAGCAGTAGATGCCACCTGTAATTTAATGCAGGACTGGGGGACAGAAATTACATAGTGTGGAACAGAGTGAGTCATCTAAACTTCACAGAATGCCCATGCACTGATGCAGGCTTTGAGTACCTGGAAGTTTTAAAGAACAGTCTTGGTTCAATGCCAGCCTTAGTGGCAATAAGTACTGTCAGGACAGAAACACTTGAAAGGATTAGGATCAAAATCAGAGCTTTGAAGGCGAAAAGGCACCTTTTACAATCCTGAGAAAAGGTATCCAAGTGGAGGGGCCTGGGCAGAACATGATATGTAGTTTGGCTGAAGCAAAAAAGTGGAATAGAAGGAGGTAAAACATAAGCAGAACTAGAGCATATGTACCACATCAGAAGGGAACACCACAAATACTGAGCTTCACCCTAGCTTTTCAACCCAGAACTAAAAAAACATAACTCGAAATTCAGCATCTTGAAACATGTTTTCAATTTGCTTAAAAGAACAATTAAAACATGAAGAAAACAGAAATTGTAAGGAGCACTATTTTTTTACATAAGAATATTTTTCCCATAGAAAATAAACATAAGATTAAAAAAAAAAAAAAAAGGAATTTGAAAAATTGAAGAAGGATATTTTCAAAACTTTCTTGAAGACCTCTGCTCATTTTTGTCCTAACAACAATTGAAATGCAAGGGAAAAACCATTCTTCAAAAACAGTAGAAAGCACTTGAGAATATTAAAGTGTTTCCCTCCCAGTTCGTTTAAAGAAAACAGCAAGGTTTGACAGATTTCCCATTCTGGCACAAGATGAGCTATTGTTCCTTTAAAACGTATTTAAGTTACTCTTTACTTCTCTTAAACGTATTGCAAGGTGAATGAAAATCTTTTAAAGACAAACATCTAAATAACTACAATGAAATCTAAGGTACTTGTTCTGATCCTCCTGTGATCCACAGTGATCTGAAGTGATCACTGTGCACTGTGCAAAATGAATCCTTTCTGCAGAGCACACAATTAACCTGTAGATTTTTTTCCTCGCCAAATAACTTTCATGTCAGAGACATAGGTAGATTTAGTCAAGGATTAGGCATGTTCAGTAAGCGTTACCTAGTTAGACTGTATTCCTGTTAGCAGTGCATTAAGAGACTCAAATTCCTAATATCTAAGAAAGCCAGAGACTTAGAAGGTATTTTTGTACCGGCATGATATCGATATCATATATTGGTTCAAAGGACCATTTAATACTGTAGGGTGGCCAAAATGTTTTCATACAAATATCCCACTTGGAAATCCAGTCAGAATCCTGGACCTTGAAGGATGGGAATAGGAGCGAGAGATGAAGAGTTGCCTTATTGCATAGTAATGTTGCTTTTCTTTCTTTCGTCCTGTCACACTTGAGGCATACATATTTTTCTGCTACAGCCCTTTCAGCGTCTATCACAGTGCTGTCTCAGGTGGTTTTTCCGGGCTGTATTTTAATACCGAAAAATGTAACCAGGATGTGAGGGGACCAGCTAGGATAATTGTACCCCTCACTGTAAAGGAACCTATATAATATACATTAAGCTTATGCAAGTCAAATAGCAGCAATCCCAAGTCTTTTCCTATGCCACAAGCCACAGAGCAGCCCCCAATGTCCAAAAACTAACTGGTACTTCTAAAGGACTAGTACTAAAAGAGAGAGCAGGAAAACCGAAGCACACTGCTAACATCTGCAAACAGTACAAATAGCAGGGAATTAATTTGATGACTGTTACAAGTGAAGTATCACCAATCCACAGAGGAAGACAATAACCAAATACAAGAGCAAATCACTCAGCTGTAGCCTCAAATTTGGCCTGAAGACCCTTTCCAAGCATCCCATCTGCAGGAGACCAGATATGTGACTCCACTAACCAACAACCTAGTACAGCATTTCAGAATTGATATTCCTAGAGTAGCCAACAACAGCAGTGGGGAACCAGAAGGACAGTAGGCCTTAAGCACATGCTTGATGGTTTTTCTGAACTGAGTCCCAAATCCTGCTTTACCTATTAACGTGAATAGCCCTATTGAACTCAATTGGACTGCTTATGGGAATACGGATAGAAAACTTTGGCTCTACTTTGGTAAACTAAACTTCAGGAACAGTCTGAGTATACCATAACAAAGACCCTAAAGCCAGCAAGCATCATGAAAGGAGCTTATTTCATTACTAAATCAATTTATAAGTATAAACACAGAGTTATCTGACTAAAATATGGATATTGCCTATTTGAAATACTGCACCTCAAACTTACTAAATGTCACCAATAGGCATCCCTTAAGGAAGCAGGCAGCATGCTGCCTTTGGATGCCCCAACTATAAATCAAGAGATTTCCTGAAGTCTGCCTGGAATAGTGGAGAGTAGCCAAAATTACATGAAGTGCTATTTGTGTGCTATTAGTTGTGGGGTGGGAGGGGGAGGAGTGTGGGAAGGAAAAAGGGGAAGAAGGAAAACCACTTTCTTAATAGTTCCTACAATGTTTGGAAAACATTCATTCATAGCATCCATTTATCAGGCTTCCATGTAATAACTTCAGGCCAAAAAAAAAAAGCAAAAACCCCCCAAAAACCTGAAGGGAGGTAGGTGGGGAGAGGAAATCAGGGATACTAGGTTTTAACAGGGAAAAATTGGAATGTTGTCAATGTTTCCGTTTAAAAGAAATATCCTAATTACAAAGTAATGTTTGTGTCTAGGTGCCATTCAGAAGTAGCAGATGATGTCAGTTTGTTCTGCTCAGCGGTTTTATATCTGAACTTAGAACTTTAAAGATTTTAAATTCAGTCGACTGCAGCCTCCCACACCCCAGATACATCCCTATTCACTTAAAAAAAGTCCACGGTGTTGTTCTGATAGCTGGAAAAACCTGGCAGGCATGACGGCCAGGTCCTGTGGCAGCTGTGGCACAGCAAAGCACAGGACCCTTGGAGACACCTCCAAGCTGCAGCTGGAGTGCTCCAGGTTCTGTGCTAAGCAACACCGTTCTAAGGAACGGATGCCATGACATGTTGATATGACACGTGTATTAAACAAGGGATATTTATGAAAGAAAACTGCAAACACGATGTTCACAACAGTCCGCGTTCCAGCTCTGTAGCTTGCTCTCACTAGTGACAGAAACATCACACAGTCATCTAGTGGCCGGGTGAGATCCTACAGGGGAGTGTTTCCATTTTCTAACATGAAAAATGAAAAGGTACTGAGCAATTAGCCCCCAGTATCTAATTTCATCGTGGATTTGAAAAATGCAGCAGGAACCAAGAAATTGAAATGAAACAATGTGCGTATGTGAAGCCAAAGACAGAGGATGGTAGCAAGCCATTATTAGAGCATTAGAGCTGTCATGAATGACCTCCCCTGCTGAGTATTGATATTAGCTTAAATGCAAAAATTTTGCATCAACTGTCATCTGCAAGAAAGACAGATCTCAATGCAGCTAGAGCACAAATTCTTTTTCTCATATTTTAGCAGATCACGTTCGTGGTTGTCTTTTGATGTTTCTAGCTGAGAGAACATTTTCATAAAACAAAACAAAACAAAAAAATCTCTTTGGGAATCCCTGTTGGTGCGATGTTTTTGATTAGTGCTAATGTTTTTCTGGCCGGCTGTGAAAATGCATTTAACTATAATTGACTAGGCATTGTAATTCCAAAGCTTTATGAAACAAAAATCCACAGAGTGACAATCTGATACAGAAATCTGGCAAAAGATGATGTATCTTGCCCCTCAGAGACAAGTTTAATGGAATAAAAATATTGATCTAATATAGAAAGATTGGATATACATTTTCCTATAGCTTTAGTATTATCAAGGGGGTAAGGGAGAAAATTCTTAACATGGAAACCTATTCATATTTGGAATAGTTTCCTCTTAAAGGAAACGGTGTAATTGTAATTTCAGCGCTCACTGCACTGAAAACCAGACAAAGCACTGAAGACTATACCACAGAGAGGAACTTTGCACTGGCTGACAACACGAGCCCATCTTCCCCAATTCTAATTTCTATAATCCCATTATTTCCTTTTTCACTGAAACTGGAAGCAGGGGAGAGAGAGGCAGGAGGAGAAAAGCAACGGAATTTCCTCACTAGGATCACAATTACACTAGTGCTGTATTCAGCCAGTCAGAGATGGACTAAAATACTGTTTGCCATTTCCTGAAGAGCTCCTTTTTACGGTAGGCATAAGGAAACCATGTGTTTTCTCTACTCAACCTCAGAACTGGAAAATGCAAGCCTGGTTGATTCTCATACTGTACATTTCAGAGAGTACTTTTAAATAATGCTCTAAATTGGATCTTCTTGTGGGAAAAACAAATCTGTCAAGAGAACAGACTTTTTAATTTGTGAAACAAGGAGCTCAGTTGTACGGTAGTAACAATGACACCATCAATTTGGTTCTAATAGTTGATACTAAACTGAAAGGGGATCACAGACATGGAACATAGCACTGACTAGATGGCACCAGGCGACTGTCCACTGCTCTCCCTTCTGCTTCATTTTAACCACAGCAAAAATTGTGGATGATTTCTTCCTCTTTAGGCTTTGAAAGGGAAAGAAAAAAAAAAAAAAGACCAAAAAAAAGAACAACCCAAAAGAACACTGCGGATAAAGAAAAAAATCGCAGCATCGAATCAATTAATGCAAGTTCTTCCTAACTTCCATGCAAGCTTTGCCTTCAATTAGCATGATCTCACTGAACCCTCTTGTGTAGGCCTGGAGCAAAAGCAATGGAAACTTTCTCCCTTCTTGTTTTAATCTTTCACCAAGTCCTGACTTTCGCCTCCAGCCCGTCTAATTGAAACTAATCTTCGCGGGCGAGGCCTGTCTCTTTCCCTTAATCCCTCTCTAAGGAAGCTCACATGGTCCCAATTACAGCCACACCGGCCCCTTTTATTCCCCTCCTCGTCTCCTTCTGCCAGTTTCATTTTTTGAAAGTTTGCATTATTAACTCCATGCTTGCGAGTTCCTGTCTGTCACGGGGGCCTAGAGATGTTATCACTGGTTGCCGATGTATAAGGTTACCATGAAAGCATTTTATGGATTACATTTTGCAAAAAGGCGATAGAGGGCATGATAGCTAGCACAGTGGCGAGCTTTATAGGAGTTTATATCTGCAATAAATGAGAGGCCAAGGAAGTGTTTATCTTGGACTTAAGTGTATACCTGCTTAGTTATCTGGAGGCAGAGACAATAACAGCTAAGAAGGGATCGCTAACATTTACTACAAGGGTTTCACAGAGATGCTTATGAGATGGGCTGCTACCCTGGGAGGAAAGCAGGCCACAGAGACACAACCAAGGAGCCCAGCTGAAGAATGTGTTTAACATTACAGAGTTAATGAGGTTATATGAAGGCAAAGATAGCACTCGCTGGTTCCCAAGCTGGCTTCTAATCCCAAGTCAAAGCCTAGCCCACTAATACTGAAGCTCAAACAATTTATGAAAAATAGACAATTTTCTTTCTCTTCCTTCTTTTTTTTTTTTAATACTTCCTTCTCATAATTTGCCGAGTCCCAGGCAATAGCTTCTGTGTTCCTCCAGTGCCATGATTTATTGCTTGCTTATACAGTTTCTGGTTCAAAGCTAGGTGCATAAATCAATCACCGTGGTTGCTCCCTGAATACATTCATTTGAACTTCTCCATTGTAGCTCTGAGAAAGGCTGCTCAGCACCACCACAGTGACCTCCCTCCTTTCCATCCCCAAAGTTCACTCTGGATTTCTTTGAGCACTAGTACACACATCCCAGAATGACCCTCCCAACTTCATTTTCCTTTTTTAAGCCGGACAGCAGTCATACACAAGAAGATAGTCTTCCTCCATTGCACTGGCAGTGCAGACGGCATCAGTACTGAGTGAGCTGACGACAGGCAAATGAAGGGAAGACAGGTGCGATCACATTAAACAGTAGCTATGGTCTTAATAATCACCAGTGGTTCTACAATTTAGGCTATAAGCAACCAAAACCACCAATTGCTGCCAGTAACCGGAAGCTGGAGCAGATATTGACGTCACCAAAATATAGCTCAACTCTGGAGCCACAAACCTGCCCAATTCTCATTCAAGGTGGATAGCAGTTGAAGTCTCACCTTTTTGTAGCGGAAGAAAGCAGCACCGCAACCTTCTAGGATAGTCAGTTGCCTAAATAAAGTAGTATTTCCTCATATTGTTTCCTTTCTCTTTGGAGAGGAAGGAAAAGCGAGGGGAAGAATCACACGTGGCAGATGCAAATGACACCTCTTCAAGGGGAGGTTATACCATAGCTTTAGGTACCCAGCTCAGCTGTTTTAGCCCATACATCCCCCTGGGATTCTTCTACAGCTTGTAGAAAAGAGAGGCTCCTTTTCCTTGTTCTCAGCCATCCGAGTTAGGGTACTTAAATTACAAAACACTTTATATGATCCTGGAAAGGGTGAATGCTGCAAGAGTTCTGGATTTTAGCTCTACAAATGAGATTTTTTTTTTTTTTCCCCCAAGAAAATCTCAAAACATGGAAAACACTGATCCGACTAAATGTGCTAAAAAACTAGAGATCTGGAAATTCCTGAAGTAAACACTTGAAAAAACCTTATCACTTCTGTCAATCAAAATGTCTTTTCTATATTGCAAAGCATTTCATTTTTGAACACTTTGAACACTTTTTAAAGTATCTTTATTTCAGTTCACTAAAGTTTGAAAGCAAAAAGTCATTTAAACCAGAAAGATGACAACTGCATTTTTTAAAATGTCAAAATAACATATTTTGACAAACTAAAAGCATTTTTCCAAAACACAATCCAAGTAAAGAATTTGTCAGAAACCTTTCCCACAAGGAAAACTGGCATTTTTAGGAAGAAATAATAACTTGCACATCTGGATAATGAATTTTTGGCCAACACTAACTCATGAACTGTGGTCTAGTTAGCAGCAGTTCCACCTGTAGAACTGTAGCAGACTCATAGTTAGATCCTCAAGGAATCAGCCACAGAGTAGACACTACAGCTATTTCAGTTACTCTTGCGTGAAGCCTGCTCACACTTTGGCTTTAAGTGCTCCTAATCTTTCTTTATAATGGAAATACAGTATGTGCTTTTCTCCAGTGTTCTTTTCAGTATGGAAATCTTCATGACTCATTTGTCATTATTTCAGTGTCTTTCATAAGACACTTTTAATAAATGCCTGAAAATCTCACCCTTCATTAACAAAAATGTTTCTGCCTTCTACAGTTGAGAATCAAGCTTGAAAATCCCTCCCCCTCCAAGTTTAGAATGATAAGTTGATAAAATAATGAAATCATCAAGCTTGTTTTAAGTCTGGCTGCTAGACACAATGAGGTAGAGTAGCCTGGTACACTATTTTTAAAGTTTGCACTACTAATACAGATTTTATAAAGAGAAAATTCATCAATACACACTTACGTAGGTATGCATGCATGTGATCCTTGCTGCCTCTTTTCTTTCTCCTGGAAGATTATATTGTCTTTGAATACATTTATGCCCACCTCCTTTTTGGCCTAGAAAGCACAGTCAGCAAGAAACTTCACATTGCAACTTCTGGTTTGCTGCTGAATTTTTCACATGTGAGCTGAGAAGTAAAAACTCATAGCACAACATCATACATTTTATGGCACAGCAAGAATAGGTCATTCTTTTCCTTTCCCTGTGATATTTATGAGGACTTAGAGAATGATTAACTGAGGGGGATGGTGGAAATGAATCCTTCTAAACAGTGAAGCTTTGGATTCTCCAACCAAACGAATGGCTTTTATTCCAGATTTATGATCTTCTCGCAGCCTGGCTGTGATGAGTAATGACCTATCTTCACACTATTAAAAATTTATTATGACTATTTATCACCGAAGTAACATAACAAGATTTGAGGAGGTACAGAATAATGCTAGGAGACCAGCCAACATTGTCTTAGCTGTTAACTTGCCCAAATACCGTATAGCTAAAGTGGGACTAGCAAAGGAGGGTGTCTGCTTCTGAGCACATGCTCAGAGGGGAAAGTATTATGGGAGAGTGTGCGGCTGGGTAGGAGAAAGTCCAGAGTCCAAAGAGGTAAGTATACAAGAGGAATATCTCCAAGGGAAGGAGAGACAGAGAATATAATTGTGTGCACATACACATCTGTTTTTCTCTCTTTTTTCCAGGCTTAATGATGGGGAGGGACATAGATCTACAAGATGATATCTAAGTATGTAGGCTAACGAGGCTATTTCCAATGGAGAATGAAGCCCTCTAATGGCTGAGCAAATGAGACCCTAGGGATGTTGCCCACAGCAGAAAGAACTTTTAGAAAACAGAAACAGTGACACTGAGTGAATAGTGAGTATCTGGATCTGAGGGATGCTCTCCGAGGATGTCCTAGGAGCCATACAACATTCTTCATACCACTAACTTTGAATTCTCCAGTTTTCAGTTGTAAAACTGTCAGAATTACAGCTACCTTTGAGACTTTTCGGCTTGGTAATGTAGCTTCAGCCCAGCACAAAAGATAAAAATCCACAGAATCTCTGCCCCTTTGCTAGCTTTGAACTAAGCACCAACACCTTAGCTGACCTCAGTGCCAGCTACCAGAAAGTCTCATAGAGGAGTTTCCAAATTTGCTCCATCATATGAGCTAACTGGTGACAATATCGCTCCTGAAAGAAACATAGTCCAGCAGAGCAAGTCATCTACTTATAAGAGACTACAGCCCCTCCTGTTAGATGAGTTTTCCTCTTTGCAGTGGGTTACATTCTGATGGCAGCTCTACCCATGGAATCAGGAGCAATAATGGATTGCCTCCAGAGTCTTGGCATGTAAGTGAGATCAGGCCATTCCACTTTTGAAGCAGGCTGTCAGTAAATGTCATATTTTATTTTGCTTCCGAAAGACAAATATGGCAACACACACTTTGTTAGCAGGCCAAAAGAATTATAACTGTATTTTGCTGAAAGCAATGTTGATTTGGATTTAGCCTAACACTGCTTGTAAAACTGAATTACATTGAATTCATTCTAAACAGCTGTGACGTTAGAATCTTTACACACACACACACACACACACACACTCTCTCTCTCTCTCTCTCTCCCCGCTGGCTATAGTAAAACTGCAACTGATGCTCAGGGAAAAGGCATCTCCTCTCAAAAGCACAGGAAGCCTCTAGCCACTCTATCCAGGCCTCAGGAGCCAGTGAAGTAAGTGAGAAGAGAAAATTCATAGGAGATCTGGCTTCCAGATAGCTGTAGGTGATCCAATACCAGGTCAATCCCAGAGACATGGAGCAGAACCTACATCGGTCCCTGGAATCTCATTCAGTCTCTGGCCAACAGGCCCCAGAACCAAAACATAACATTGAGTTTCATAACGCTTCCATTCCCCTGACAGAGGAACTTAGCACTAATGGTCCACAGCCTTAGAGCACCATACATTCTAGGCAATAAGCCTGCCTGAGTGTGCAAAGCCTGAAGACAGCAGGCACCACTGAAGCAAATACAGTAGTTGGAATTCAAAGAGGAAATCGGCAGGGCCGGGCTGGACTCAAACATCTGACACCACTCGAGAGGCATCCACTTGCCGAAGGCTTATACATTTTTTCCAAGTAAGTGTGACAGCAGAATTGCAAGAAGCAGATTCAAAGCGTTTGCAAGATGCAAGACGATGCAAAAATGTTTGCATCGCACCCTTCTGCACTGCTATCACAGTGCACCACGGACAAAATGTTACAGACAATTCTGGATTTACTTATTGGCAGGGAACTTCCTCATGACCCATCTCTTGCAGGGATGCTCAGGTGTTTCTAATAACACGGAAGTCCTTATGTATAATTAAGGACTAACAAAATAGCCACAGAACAGGAAAAGATGTATGCATGCCTATGCCTGTCCTCCAGAAAGTAAAGACCTCATAGTGCTCATCACTTTCTGCTATAAATATCAATGTCACTGTTTTATCCTGGTTTCTTCAGTGAAAATATAGGGCAGTGTGTGTATATACCTATCGAAACACTTCCAGAATCATAACACTATTTCATACATTTTCTTTCCTAGAAAAAAAAAGTTACAAACACCTGAAAGATGTTATTGCTGCTCCCTAAACAGACTACAGGAAAGCCCTCAAATTCCAAGGAGATGATCAGATAAGCCCACAGAACAGAACAGAGCAGAGCAGAGCTCTGAACAGAGCTCAGAACAGAGTCCTACCTACTCCTAATTCTACCAACTGATGTCCAAGATTGCTGTACTATGACACCAGTGACAGAAACCGCCTGACCTGTTCTGCTGTACCTGGGTTTTCTAATGATGTGCAGAGACTGGACAACCAGCAGAAAAGGAATGGGAGGCTTCCTCGAGCAAAGGGGAAGGCCGATCCCTTTCTCATTGGCAGAGTGGCTATATGAAACAGACCCTTGTCTTTTCTAGTACTCCAGGTTATGATGTTTACTTCCTCTCTCCATAGAGAGTTCTGTCACAGAGGCAAGGATGGCTTATGATTTAAGGGCTCAGTTCAAAGACTGTTGATAGCTCATGACATTCCGATGGAGTTTAGATCAGGTCTAACATCTCTGAGGCTGTGGTTCCTCTTTTTCCACGATGTATTTTTGTTCCATAATCCAAAGAGTTCCAGGAAACTTCACAGGGTCAAGCCCCAGTCTGAGCCAGAGTCTACTTTCAGGCTAGCATCCCAAGTCTGCCAGCTTTGGGCTTCCTTGGTCAGTGTCTCAGCTGTTCTCACTACACTGCTGTGTTGACCTCTGATACCTTTCTCTTTTTCTTCAGGAAAACAGGCCTAGTTACTAGGCAGAGCCTGGTTGTGGCAGCTAGTTCTAGTTTAACCACGTAGGTGGATGAGAGAAGTCACTAATAAAACAATGATGGTTTCTGTGTTCCCAGAACACAATCTCAAACCCAATATACTAATGCCAGGCTCCAAGTTCCCAAACCCCATCTGTAGCAATCATTAAATAAACTCTTAACGGTGTCTTCTGTAGCTTTTAATAGACTAGAGTACTTATACTGTCAGCTTTTACTGGGCAAGATGTAATTTTCCAATAAACACGACCTCTTCCAAAAAGCAGCACTTTCTGAACTTTTTCCAGAATCCAAAGGTTTTGGCTGCAGCTGCAGCAATGGGAATCAAATTATAAAAACAAAATCCCTCCTTTCACTCCATGCTTTCAAATGTTTTTCCAGGGCTGAAATGAGAGGCACACTCACTATTTGTTTCTGCTTCTGTTGGCTTTTAAAAGCACAAGAGGGTAAAGGAGCTGGATGGCTGTAACTTTCACAGCTTGCTTATGTACACAGTGCCATAACCTTTGCGTCTTGCTGTGAGCAGCTGCACTGCAATTGTATTAGTCTGACTGACTGTAAACTGTGTGGTAATATGTAAAACATATTGTGAGTGATGATGACTAATTGGAGAACATCTTGCAAGACGCTCTAAACGTGTGTAAAATGTCATCCAGCTGTAAGCTGCATTCTGTCCCGATTGGCTCTGTATTACTTAACACAGCTTCAGAGCTCACCAGCAGCTTTACAGATGAATGGCATAAGAAGAAGTACCCCTTGTTTCAACCTCCTCCACCTTTAGTAACTGATAATTGATCAATGAAACTTAGGTATCAAGTTCTGGTTTCCTAGTAGTCATTTAGACCACCCCGGCTAGAGGAGCCTGTTTGTCAGTGGGGAACTTGGATACATCAGCTGCCCGCTCAAAAAAAAACCCCCAAACCACCAAACAAAAAACAACACAAAAACACCACCAAAAAAATCCTAGAAAACCCCAACCCATCATATTCTAAAATCTCCTCCCCGTTTCTAGTGCTTTCACAGAGGGACTGACCTCTACTAGCAAATTGTCATACCCCTGGCATTAGCATTACTGCAAATGCCAGAGATAGAGGGTAATAGCATCTGATTCAAAAAGCCAGCAGATGCTACATTCAAAAGAGAGGTGTTACCTATTGGAAGGAGTGTGTTAGCTGCCTATTACAGGAACCAAGACTTGTACTGGGTGAAATACTAGGTTTGCCCAATTGTCAGACCATCGGCCAGTCATCCTGGTCTACCTAAAACATTCTCTTCCAGCTCACATGGCAGCAGGGTATTCCCCATCTCAGAAAGCAATTCAGTATTTATCTGAAAGAGCCTTTCTCTGTAGGTGATAAAGCGAAATAAATTTTGCAGGGGATTTCAAATGAAACCTCTAAAATTTCTTTAAAATTACACACCTCGTGCATAAAGGACTAAATGGTATATAGCAGTGAAATGTATCTTTTAATGGACATAGGAAGTGGATCAGGTCTTTTCTTCAATACCATTATGCAACATACTTTGGAAGCAAAGCAGGTCTTACACTTACGAATAAGAGATTAACTAGACTGACCCAGAACAACTATGCCAGCTTCAATAAGAAGTATGCTTTATTAAAGCATAGCTGCCCTATTGTGCTAATATTCCTTGCCTACGGGATATATGAACAGCAATTGCCATGCAACAAATCCATGACTGGAGTACATAGTAGATAAAGTACAAGAGATTATGATCATTAAAGTGTTACAGCTTTTGCCTAGAGAAGCCCCTAAAGCTGAAGTCATGTAGGATTCCACAGGAAATGGGAAGTCCTCGTTAAAACAGAGCAATTCATGTGTAAAGGAGACTCCTCAGGACTGTACAGTAATGCCTCCAGACAGTTACACTGCAGATGCCCTATGCCTTCACAGCATAACATGCACTTAAAAACCTTCAGCAACAGATCCCCAACAATGTCTCCCATTGTTCACTTTAGCTCACACTGGACCAAAACAATAGGTTGGTTGTAGTCCCAATAAGCTGGAACATATCTGCTATCTGGTGTGCAGGCAACAGGGAGGTTAGCTAAGGGTAAAAATAATTCTGTCCTCCTTGGTGCTGAAAACCCTTTCATTTGTACTGATATTCAAGGCCCTAATTTAAACAGGGACCATCTCTTTCTGAACACATCTGACTGGCAGTGCAGGATAGAATTTCAGCTGTATGGTCTAGCTTGTCCATTATGCATTTAAACACTGTCAAGACAATGCTAATAAACCTTACCATGACCACTGCTCCCTAGGGATCAGAACTAGCTCCTCTGAAAGCCACTGCATTTTTGGAGATGACCAATAATTAGCAGTGGAGTTTGGTTTCTTGTACCAGACCACGGGCACAGGCAGGACCCAAGGGAGCCTTTGCAAGAGCTTCATAGGTTGCTGGCTCACCCCTCCGCACGCACACTGTGCCTCAGGTGGAGCACACAGACACTGAACACAGCAGCCTGCCAGTGACCTGGTATTCACCTCCACCACTGGTGCTTTAACAGAGCGGTTTTGTTCCTCCCCGTAGTGGAGGACGTCCAAACAGCAAATGTTCAGCGAGGGCAGGAAGAGCGTTTGAAGCAAATTCTTGCAGAAATAAATGTGAATTTACTTAACTTACCATGTCTCCTGCTTTTCCCCTCAGCCCCCCTTTTCCTTCCTACTGCTGTTCCTCAATAGCATCCCTCTACTTTCCAAGTCATCCTTCACACTCACCACTGTGTACCTCTCTCCCTTTTGCCACCCACTGCCTGTTTCTTTATTTTCTTTTTCTGATTTCTTTCCCCTCCCTCCATCTCAGCACAGACTTCTTTCCAGGTGAGAATATTTTACTCAGTGATTCTATTACAAAAACATTGTAAAAGAACTAACTCTTACTGCTTTTAGCTCTTCAGAACACACTCACTTAAACCAGTCAAGCAAAAAGGCTGGGACACCCGCAGAATCAAACCTGCACGGAAATATTTGTTTCCTGTGTTCTTTCCTCTAAGTGGATCTGAGGTTTTATGGCTTTGTCAGCCACACAGATTTTGTCATGAGTTTCAGCATTTTGCATTCAGCTGGAGCTTTTCCATGTCTGTGTTTACATGCTAATTGAGTCTTCCTTTATAGCAAATTTCTACCTCTCATGTTATGGACCACAGCTTAACACTAGAAATACAAAGCTTCAAAATCCAAAATTTAAAACGATAACTTTCAACAATAATCTTGTGTTTTTAAGCCAACCTCATCACTTTGAAGCTAAGTCCATTTTTTCAGGCTCCTTGGTGGGTAATCATACTAATGTTTGATGCTCCAACACTACAGAATACCAAACTCTAAAAGCCAGATATCCACATTTCCTAGACACAGCGAAACTCAATGGGTCAGTTCCTGCTCTAAAAGCTTAGGATAGAAAGGTGAGAAGTCAGTCAGCAAACAGCCAGGTGAAAGAAGTACTTTGGTCCTTGTGCTGAACACAGCTGAGGGCAGGAGCTTTCTGTGCTAAGGGCTGTACGGTCTCCAGGAAGAGCAAAGCACAAGATCTTGAATATCTCCTCTCTGGAGAAGTGCAGGGGGATGCAGCACACAAGAAAGCTGGCAAAGTGCTTTTCTGTACTTCACAGTCTCCTGCATACAGCATCCACACTCACACATACACAGAGACACAGCCCAGGTGGCAGTCAGGCTAAAAAGACAGTTAACAACCATGCTGCTCTTTTTTGGAACAATCTGAGCCTCTTCACTCGTTCATCCTCCACCCTGCCATGATTTAAACACATACACCTAATAACAGCCCTCCCTTCATAATGGTTTCACCCTCTCCTTCATCTTGCCAGTCTAAATTTCCCTACTAGAATGGGCTCAGAAGAAACATTTTCTAAAACAGAAGTGATCCCAGCAGCCAAATGAAGAGGATATATTCCTTGCTTGCAACCTGCCAACACAACTCCCAGCACTCAAATTTGCTCTGTGTGGTAGCAACTAACACCAGGTGCCTTTGCTACCTACTGAGTGCCTGGGAAGAGTTAAATACTCTCCTGTTCAAGCTCACAGAGCTCTTTTGCAGGGCAGCTATGTTCAGAATAATATGCAGGTTGCCATTAAGTATGTTATATTAATACTTGGTATTAAATTTTAATATAGTGATTATAGAGGAGAAAAATTGTATTTCAGATTAGGAAGGTATTAAAGAGTTTGGGAAAAAAAAAAAAATCTTTATTTTGAAAGAAGCATTTATCAGGTAGTTCATAGGACATTGTAGCACTTTGGCAGATGTTCGGAATGGGGGAAGCTTCCCCATTAATAAGAATAGGAGATTCAGCAACATCTTCTCTTCGCTTTTGTTCATCTCAACAATATGGACGGGAAGTATGTTTCCAAACCTAAAAAGGCACCTAATTCAAAGGGCCTAGTCCTCCATTCCTCCCAATATATTAACTATCAGTAAAGTACAGTGAGTCTATTGACTGGGGATTCTCTTTAACTAAACCCATCAATTCAGATACTGATGAAAAATAAACAAACAAAAAAATCCCAACAACCTTCTTTTGGCAAATCCTTTGCAAGCCCAACACAAGCCAGGGTTCAGCTGGATCCCAGAGTCACAGCTCGCTTGCCTCCATGGGGATTTCTGTGGTGTCCAATTCTCCTCCATGCTACCTGGAAGGCTTCACGTTTTCCAAAGGGAGGAGGAAAATGGTTGCACTGGGACAGCATTGGAACCATTGATCCCAGAGGCCCAGATTCTCCAGCAGCAGAAGGAAACAAAGAAGCTAGTGTTTTCTGGGAATGAGATGGAAGAAAAATAATTTTGGCTGAACCAGCACTTTCTAGTGAAAACGCTTTTTGTCAGAAAATTCCCAACTAAGTCTACTGATGGAAAAAATATAAATACCTTGTCCTATTGCTCTGAGTCACCCTGACTGCCCTGTCCTGACCCAAGACACAGCTGATCAAGGAGTATTACAGGGAAGTCCTCTCCCTTGAATGCCTCATGGCATCAGCAGCAGAACAGTTTGTAAGAAGCAGCTCTTTTCAAGTAAAGCTAGTTACAAAAACATTTCTTAGAAATATTTCAGTAGAAGCAGAAGGGAAGATTCCAACTGTCTTTTGAAATTACTTCTTTAGTTTTGTATTACACAATGTGAAGAAATAAAGATGAAACTGCAATGAAACAGTTTTTTAGTGTAACGGGATCACAGAAGTATAGACATCTACAGATGGGAGTCAAAATAGTTTTTGTTTCATGGAAAGTTTTCACTGCCTTTTTTCTTTACCCTATTTTCAAACAGAAAAGACTGAACATTTCCTGAAGTGACAAGTCCAAGTCCTGCTCTGGCTTCCTTATATATACAGGCATTTACAGAAGGCAGAAAATAATGTTTAGTGTTAATTGCCAATAGCTGCCTTGCTGCCTTAACTTCTTGTTTCCTTCAGGTGCACCTTGAAGACATATCAAACAAACACAGAGCCAGCAGAGAGCCTGAATAAGCTAGTGTCTCTGGACTTTCATTAGCAGAAAAGCCACAGTTAATTTCCTACAGAAAAAAGGAAATTGAAGGGTTGGTTTTAATCTTGTCCCGGACTGAGTGAATCCAAGAGTTGGAGCAACTGGTATCCCCGTAAATCTAACAGCAGCCACAGTGAAACATTATCCTGTGCCTTTTTTAGGAAGTACTTAGTGTAAGAAGTAGCAGAAATGGTTAGTGGAAACAGACCCCTGCCTCAGTGCTGCAGCCATTCCTTGATGCTGTGACCCTACCAGATGTGTCCATTTCAGAGGCAGCACCAGGGCCAGATAAGGACCCTCATCATGGAATTAATCAGTTCCCATTTTCTTAACCCCTCATATGCCTGTGCAGGGGCACTGTGCTGTGTCTAAAGGTTTCTGGGGCCATTCAGGGCTGAGAAAGATGCAGTCAAACCTTACTTGCTCACTGCAGCCCTATTAAGAGACTAGAAATCCAACAAACCCACGAGATGTTGGCAACTCTAAGGCGCCCTTGGAGCCTGGGCCCAGAAAGGTGCACCCATGAGCTTAAGGCTGGTGCTTGGAAACGAAGGGCTTTGTAATGACAGCAAAAGGAAAGCCCACCGCCCTAGCCTGCACTTTTCACCAGAGCAATATATTTGCAAAGCACCAATTGGAGTTCAGAGTCCCAGGTCCCCACTATGACTGGGACTTCACACCCTCTCTCTGGGTACTTGTCCTTAGACATACTTTATCTCCCACACTACATCAAGAGTAATTCCTAGAGTAGCTCTACATGCACCCCTCCAAGTTGAATTTCATATCTGGCTTCTCTCAAACTCACATACAGTGATTTCTGGACTTCGGCAACACAGTCTAGCATTGTCCTAGGCTCCAGTCAGTTCTCCACACAACCTGCTCGCTTCCTACCTGTTCCTGCTGATCCTGGTAATCCCAGTTGCCTGAACGAGTCAGGAATCATTTGGCTCACGGATGAGCACTGATATCTGACTGCTGTCATCTGTGGAGGGAGAGGGGAAGTTTAAACCTGCAGGAAGAGTCAAGCTTACATGGTTAATGTGGTGGATGACTAAGCTGGAAAACAAAGGGATGCCCTTGAAGTGAAAGAGGGGAAGTCAAAATGAAAGCTTGGGAAGGGCCCTAGGAGAGAAGAAATGCACCTTTTGGGGAGTAAGAGGAAGTACCAGTATCTGAACTCACTAATAACTAGCAGGAAAACTACTGTGCTCTCCCTGCCCACCTGTGCCTGAGCAACATTATTTCAAGCTTCCTCGTGTTGTGTTTTTTATTTAATTTTCCAGAGAACACACTCTTTTATCATCCAGAACCGTGAAAGTAAATTAAGAAGAAATGGTTTTCTTTCAATTAGACTCACAGTTGCTTTGAGTAACTGCCTATAATTCTATTTAATGAAAAAATAAAATCATTATTCCAGTTCTCCCTGTGCCCTGTGACAAGCACACAGACGGGCCCCATTAGCAAGCACTGTAGATTTACTTAATTAGAAAAATATTTTGTTTTCTCCAATTTTTAAAAAAGGAGAGAGAGAAAAAAAAAAGAAGCAAAAAGAAACCTCCAGGCACAATATTAATCTAACCTGTTACGTGGTGCTTAATAACTTATAAACTAAAGGCATCTATCAATCTATAATTTAGTTTTCCCTTTGATCTGTTATAGCATTTGGTTCACAGTCTAGTCAGCAGGCTGGTGCTGTCCTATCCTTTCTGCTTTGCTTCTAAGCACGAGGTCCTACACCCCTCCCTAAGCATTAATGGTCTTCTGGAGACAAGACCCTGAGGTCGGTGGGTGTAGCAGAGCAGAGCTTATGCCTTGAGCTAGAGGAAACAACAGATCAACAGAAGGGAGCCAACTACCAAACCTGGATCCCAGCTCAACCCCATCGGCGCTGAACGAGGCCTGGCCTGTCTGCAGAAGCAAAGGCTGTTCAGCACACGTGGCTCCAGCCGCTTGTTTCAGACACCACTGCCAGTGCAAGCAGGTTAGAGTCTGCGTTCAGACAGGTCCCACCGAAGGGCCAGTTCATCTCGGGGAAATCAGTGAGACTCTTCTACCAATTCCTAACCATTTCACCTCTGGCCCTAAATATCCCACCCTCTATCGCCTTCCTTTAACTCCACATAATGCTCTCCTATCCCACTCTCGGCTAACGGACAGGAGACCTTAAGAACATCATCTGCAGTAAGTGACTGCCTTGGCGGTGAGTGTTTTCAGGATCCAGATTTAACAGTTCAAGAACAAATCTCCTGCTCTTCAGTTCTTTTGTTGACCTCAGCAGCATCTCCACAGCAGAAAAGCAGAATGTCAAAGGGGCAGTTAAATAGCATTGACCAGAAACAATAGCCCCACTGTGCCAAGCACTGTGTACTCTTCGTGCAATGACAGTTCAAATGAGGACACTCTCTGGCAAGGAAGACTAAACACCACATTTCTGATGATGACAGATCTCCTTCTGGAGCTTCTGCTGGACTGCTGGTAAAAGAAAGCATAAAGTCCAGTGGAGATCCTTCAGCACGGCTGCGTGCTTGGCACTAGTTTTCCTGGCATTTATGGGTTACTTGAAACAATGCACTTTCATTTTATCTGCATCTTGCTTTTTTATGATGATTATTATTCCGCCGTAGCATGAATGCCTCCAAGAAGAGGAAGTTTCAATTAGGATGCCGAAACCCTAAGCTGTAGTTTTATGGCTTTAAATTAACATATAGAGATTCGCTCCAGGTACCGTAACAAAATCAACATCCAGCCATGCTATCTGATTACATGAGCTGATAAAGAATTTATGGAACATAGCACAGGAAGCTCTCTCTTTACTGGCTGCCATTCCGCAGGGCAGTGCCCCTCACGAGGAAATGGCGGGAGCCAGTGGCAGAGGAGATAAAATGCACTAGGCTGGATCCTCAGCTGGCGTAAATCAGCCATGCTTCACTGACTGGGCCATTGCTTGAGCCATGCTGGGCTGTGGAGCTGGCTGGAGTTAGCTCATGCAACAATTCGTTCCCCTTTTGGCATTTACTGTCTTGTCTTTGGTAAAACTACACACTAACCTACAAGGACTGTAGTTTCTCAGCTGTACCCTTCTTCTGCCATCATCACCTCAGTTGGTAAACTACCTGAACAGATGTCTTTTGTGTGTGCATTTGTAAAGTATGTGACAATTCTTCTCAAGGTATCTGAGGAAAAGGGACAAATTGCCAGCATCTGATCTCATCTGTCTATTAAGAGACTGGGTAAATCAACAAACACTTCATGCAAGCTTCCCCCCTTTTCAGGTGAGCCCTGAACTATATGGACTACTTCTAGCGGTAAGCAGCTAGTTCTGGCTCCAAATGCACTCAGCTCTGGGCTTTTGTGGACTGAAAGACACAACAAGACTGTCAAAATGAGACAAGGATTATCTTCCCAGTTCAACAGACAGCTACTTCACAAGGCGGATAGTGTCTTTGGGCTGTTATTTGTTTGGGAACTGAGCACCATGGCTTATTAAGGCACAGCCACAGTTGACTGTAGTTAGTGACAGAACTACCACTTGCTAAGCACAGCTCACTTTGGCTGGGTTCAAAGCTACACAAACAAAATTCCAGAACCAAAAAGACAGTTATACCGTAGTCAGTGGCCAAACTGACTTGAACGGGATTGGAATACAGTGTTCAGCACAGACAGTGATTCGGGGCTGTGTTTCATTTTTGGAAGGTAGGACAGTTGCAGACACAAAACCCAAAGCATTCTGGAGGGCATTCCTCAGAGATGTTCTGCATTATTATAAATCACACAGGCTCTTAAGAAAAATGTTTGGCTAAATTCCTAGTCCTAGTTTGAAAGGAAGCTGCTCCTGCAGTGTAAGATCTCACTCAATTATCATCCAGAGCCAGAGACACAACTCTCCTTAGCTCCACAGAGTTCACTGAATTTCTTCACCCTCTGGTATAGCAACTCAAAGCCTGCCTGAGCTGGGAACTTTCAGATTTTCACCCATCCTTACAAACTGTCTTGAATTAATAAGGGCCAGTGCTATGCCAGCAGATAATTTCAAAAGTCCAAAATCAAAATCTTTGTCTTAAAAAAAAAAAAAAAAAGAGAGAAAAATAGAAAAAAGAAAAGGTGTTTGAGCCCCTCACCATTAACTCCTCCATTCTGTCTATAACAGTCAGGATTTTGCAAGCAGCCACTTGGGACAAATTCTGTGCACTGAACTCACAATCTCACAAGGTAGCAGCTTCCTGCTTTTGTGTTAGCCCCAGTTAATCACACAAAATAAAAATAAATAAAAAAAAATTATAAAAAGATTTCCAAAGATGACAATTTCTATCCTTGCAAACAGTGCACTGGTACCCTCTGCTGGTAATGGTTTGTCATGGCAGAAGGATGGACATTGTATTACCAATAATGAGAGTTGCATTAAGGTTGTAACACCTTTTAAGTTTGATTTTGTGCAAGCATATATTTCTTTACACATCATAACAATGAGCATCTTTATCATGATGGAGAGACTCCCTAGACTCCTGTGGAATAAGGAAGCCATCCTGATTTTGGATCAAACCTGCAGTGAAATGAGTTTTGTCAAATTCCAAATCTCCCAATCAAGCACCACGGACGTTCTGCAGCCACATCACAGAAAACTGTCTGGTTTCAGACCTTAGGTCTACCCTGCTATCCTGGAGCAGGATCAACAATATCCAAACCATCCCTTACAGCTGTTTATTTAACCCATTCCTAAAATCTCTGGTGACAGACATTCCACAACCTCCGCGGACAATGCGTTCTCATGTTATGACAAAATTCCTATTGCCTTTCATCAAATGATTGATTCTTGATCAAATGAGAAGTGCTCTTGGCGGACTAATGTGGAATAATTCCCAGACTGACATTTTATCCATTGTACAAGCAACAGGGTGAGCTTCATCTGGATAGCTTACCCATCGAGGATCTCAGTCCATGCACAGAAATCCAAACTCCACACAGATCAGTGCCCGTTTACACCGCATGCCTACCATCAGACAAACTAGGCAACACCAGCGATAAACCACAGTTTGCATTTCTCCTTCCTATTAAGATTTTCCTTCTTTTAATCATTATGTCCTTTGTAGTAATAAGACCCAATTCCAGCTCTCCATTTAACTTCTGAATGTAATAAAAAAAGTCTTAAAAGAAAAAAAAAAAAACCACCTTCAAAATGCATGTGAGCTAGCTATTATTTATTGTAATGTATATTGGTGAATGGAAGTATGATAACCTGCAGAAAAAAAAAAATCTCAAATTGTACCTAAATTTTCCATTAAATCATCATAAAGTTTCTGCCAAAAGTGGGGGCGGGGGGGGGGAGAAAAAGCAAATTCTTTTTTCTTATAAACTTCAGAACCGCTTAAGACATTCACAGTTAATGCTATTCAGGAAGACAAGCTCAGCCCTTGACTGTGAGCCTAGCCTGAAATGCAGAAGCCCTACCAGAAGTAACAGCACCATCAGCGAGCCTGAACATCTGCTCTTAAACACACACACGTGCGGTTAAAGCAGCACCCACAGCACTGTCCACTGAGCCCACAGCAGTGGCACCCACAGAGCCTAGGCTAGCCTTGGAACGGGGTATCTATCGCCGGTGTTCGAAACGGCGCCAACGCAGTATTGCTTGAAGCAGGAACCGACTGACACTGCAGGGACTACAAGTGGAATCAAATCAAATCAAATCACAGCAAAGGCGGCCTAGAAACAACAGGATTAAATGAGGATTGTTATCAAAACTAGCCTCGTGGCGTTTCGGTTGTTCGTGCTGGAATTTTGGCTTTCCTAGTGTCTTTTTAACATAACTATTTGCTACCAGACATGGAAGAGAAGGGCAACTCCTCTCAGAACACTGACAGAGCCTTCTGCAGAAACGATGCCTGCTTGTAAAATGAAGCACGGACACCCGAAGCGTAAGTGTACGCGCGCACACGTGCGTGTGCACACGTCTGTGTTATCCACATTGCCCAAGTACAAGCATAGTGCTACAGCAGGGAATAGCACTGAAAAAACACGCTCATCTGACTTCATTAATCTAACTCTTGCTCATGTATCAAAGTGCAGCACGTTTTCTTGTAAAAATGATTAAGCTGCTAATTAAGCTGTTTATAACTTGTTTCCCTGGTTGCTAATGATAATTAACATGCAAATTAGCTGAGGGAAGAGAGGCACAGGGGTCCTCAGTTCATTACCAAGTTAATTACTGTTTGCATACTTAAACATAACAGTTATAAATGGTGGCATTTAATGTAATGGCCAAGATGATAATTATACCAACGACATTTTGAAAAGTCATTTCACTGTGTGCTATTTTTCTGGGTGATTAATGTTTCCATGGCTGGTTGATAAACTTAGTTCAAACCAATATGAGTTGGAAATAGTGTAACCAAATAAGTTATCCCTTAACAACGTTTTCTTATCCCTGTTTGTTTGTGAACCAGGGAAGGTATGAGAGGAAATGAAAGCAGTAACTTTCAATATTAACAGAGGAGGAATAAAGTGGGCTGGTTAACGCTGTCTGTTTGATTTGAGTTGGCAGCATATCTACTGAGATGTTGTAACACTTCCCCTTTTTATACCTCACAGTTTGTTATTCTTCATGTTACAGCAGTGCCGAGAGATCCCTTCTGCGATTCAGCCCATCGTACTCACCACGCCAAGCACTACCCTTTGCCTCAAAAGCTTATATCCTAAATAAACACGGCAAGTAATATCCCAAAAAAGAAATTTGTTAATGGCCATTTTGTACTGGGAAGAATAGAAACAGAGAGCATGATTTTTTTTTGGACTGCCACTTGCTTGGCATATCGAGGACTTTGTTCAGGCAAACCTGTTCCGATGACTTCCTCACTGGACACAAAGGTGCTGAGCTAGTTGAAAAATCAGCCTGGCTGGCTAACTACTAGGGTGCAAGAGATGCGAAGTCTAGTACATTGAAATGTTTTGCTATTCAGAGGCTAGTCTTGCTCCCTAATTACACATGGCACAACTGCTACTGATTTCAGCAGTCTCCACCTAGAAAAACTTGTACTTGCAAAGCTAGGCTGGGAAATGCTAGTGAAATAACTCAGAGCAGGAAATTTCTACCCTTGAGCCTTTGTATCGGAGGATGTGGCATCAGAGGGGAAGACAGGTGTTGACTCATGAATGTCAGGGAAACACAGATGATACTTCATTAAGGGGTACACTTGGTATGCACGCTCTGGAAGTGGACCACTGGGCATGATCTAACTGCTTTAAGGGAATTTTTCCTTCTCAGGTCTCAGATAATGCAATGTTTGGCTTGTCCTATTCAGTTAAGGCAACTGTTTTTCAACTGTTGAACACAAGCTTATTAAAAGGTAATTACTGCTGAGGGTCATATACATCATACCTATGGGATTAGACAAGGAAAACGGAAACCTTGCAGAAGACTGAACCCCTCACAGGTATTCAAGAACCACATGCAGTTTCTGCAACTAGGAAAGGCCATTACTTTAAAGTTACTATTACTCCTTGGAAATATTCCATTCACATCATGTAGCTTTTTGTTCAAAATCAAGCACACCTATCTGTCTGCTAAGCGGATCCACTTTACTACCTCATACAGAGAGCTGCTTCAGGACTCCCAGCACAAGGAGAACCAATTAAATTATGCAACTGCACTGCTGCATCCCACAGTTAAATCATAGACAATAACTGAGACAGCAAAGTATGTGTGTGGTGACCTCTGGGTGTTTTCTGCTGTTACTGCTTTAATCTCTAGAATATAAACAAAGGGATTATTTCTTTCTCTAATGGACCGACAACATTTTTCTTGTAATCTTTATCAAAAAGCAGGATTAAGATGCACTTGAGCAAGAGCCCTGCAATCCTTTGCATTATCATTCTCATTGGGGTGAACATAGATGAAAATAGTCCAGTGCATAGAGAGATCATTTTGGCTTTCTGTGACCATATACCTTTATGCACTCAGAGAACACTAGGATGTTTCATGTATTAACGTATTTATATTTAAGCCTGGCAAAGCCAGGTGAAAAGTTAAGATAGGCATTCCTTAAGGCCTTACTGAGAAACTTGAGCAAAGGGGTAAATTTTGTAATACCTCAACCAGATCCAGAGTAATTGGGCCAGACTATAAAATGACAAGGCTAAAACTTCTTCTCTGACCTATGCCACCTTTCACCCACATGTTTCAGAGCTCTTTACGAACACTGATTTAATCACCTTATAGTGTTCCTAGGATGTGTTATACTTCTGTGATTATCTGGCGTGCAGAAAAGTTTGACCAAACAGCAGTCTACCATATCGCAAAAAGAACAGCATATAAAAGGCTGACTGAGAACTTGAACGTCCTGAAAAGAAATGTTTCACTTATGCTTTCCTATCAATGTTAGGAAGTAGATCTGTCAGTAACAAAGCTTAGAGGTCTCCATTTGAAACCTGCTGTTCTAACCCAAAGGAATAGCAGCAGCTGCGGTCATGGGGATACAGTACCAGGGGTGCAAATTTCCTTCACGAGAGAAGAATATCCTGACTTAGTTTGACAACAGAGTTATCAGCAGTCTAACTCTCCTGTCAGACTGCGGGTGTGCAACTAAATATGCCTAGGGATGAAATTTCATCATGTGGCTTAGCACATCACCAGAGCTTCTCGACTTCAGTGTTGTGGGCATTCGGTCACCAAGCCTGTATAATTCAGTACAGGCCACCTTCGTTCCCTAGCCTGCGTGCTTACACCAGCCTAATGAGAGCAGAGCTTGGTGTCTGCTCTCCAACCCAGGTACAGCTCAGAGTGAAGAATGTTAGTCAAATAAATTAAAGATTTTTTTTTTTTTAAGTTACTAATGCCCCACCCCATTATGCCCCTTTCTATCAAAGAAAGTTCATTCTCTTCTTTTAAGCCAAATTTTCTCTACCAAATGTACATATTACTGGTTTCTCACCCTCAGTCCTAGCTACACCTAGCATTTAAAAGCCCTGAGGGGAGGCACTTGTTACATGGAGGCACTGAGAGCCTTTAAAAGAAATAAGTGCCAGATTTCTCAGCCAGGTCTCTTTGAAAAGGGTTACTGCAGACGTGTCAGTGCAACTCCTGCTTTGCAAAGCCCTCCACTTGTTGTGCTGTGCTTACTCCCTCTCCACCCACCTCCCTTTAAAAATTTATCAGTAATCAGAGACATCATGAAGAGCAATTGTAGTGTACTTAATATTTAATGTGGTAGCATCCTTAATATTTAATGTTTAGATAAACATCTCCGCAATTTCCCCCCCCCCCCCGCGTTTTTATGATCCTAGAAACAGGGCTTGCCATATCTACCCCACAGGACAAACAGCAAATTGTCTGGTGGCTTGAGAAAAACGTTAGGAGCCTCTAAGTTACATTGCTGATTCCGCCACTTATGACAATGGGTTTTCACACTGCGCTCTGTTCATACACCTCAGGTATCATACCAGGCCACAGTCCTTTCCGTCAGAAAAATACTCTTCTTTTTCCATCAGCATTGAGCTCTTGCAGATGCTATTCTTCTTATTCCTTTGAGGACCGAAGTTAGGAACCTAAATTAATCCAGGCTTAAATCTGATACACAACTTAAAATTGGCTGTATTCATACCACCTGCTGTATAACTCTAAGTCAACAAAGTAATTTCTTCATGTTGCTGCTACCTTTCTGGCCAACCATAGAAGTTGTAACAACATCCCTTAAACCATCCACGTATAGCAGCAAGCACACTGGATTCTTAACTAAACTGGGACTCTTTATGCTAGAAATGATGAATGGAGAATACTGGCATCCTCCACGTTCTTCGTATCTGCAAGGCAAAATGTGGCTGGAAGCAACTTTCACACCACTCAGTCATGCAGCAAAGTCAAATTATGGGTAATGATTTTTGCAGCCTGGACCACAATCCGTTGAAGGCACCAGTCTCGTTTTTATTCCCACAAGCTGTGCTTGAACCTCAGTGGAGGGACAAAGAGGCACATGCGTTTGATCAACCCAGCTCCTTTTAATGTGATTTCTATTTCAGAACTGTTTCTTTTTATGCCCTCAAGTCTTTCTTCATAATATCACCTGTGGCCTAATGTGACAGCAATGCTAAATTATATCTTGATGGCTAATTAGGGTAATTAAAGTGAAAATAATCAAATCAAAGTAATGGGCAAACTCTTAATAAAATGTCAGAAAATCTCTATTCATCATAGAGGGTTGTTTTTTCTCTTCTGAATGTCAAAGAACATGGGTAAGGAAAAAGCTGGACTTCAGAAATGGCCCTGGCTTAAAGGAACATCATCAGTCTAAACACTCCTAAAAACAGAATGGATCTACCGCTAAAACATTTTTATTATCAAAAAAAAAAAAAAGTAAGGTTAAGCCGCGCCACAGACAGGAGTTTGCTGCTTGTGGTCACTAATGCACTTTATCTCGCCCCACCGAGGGTCAAGGGACCTGCTTTACTTTTCCTCAGGTAACGGTTTCTTTTCCCGGCCACCCCCTTCCAGCGCCATGCCCCTCTGCAGCCAGGACGGCCTCTCAAGGAGAGGGAAAGAAAAACCCACGCCGAGCCAACGCGGCCCACCCCGAACCGCACCGCCAGGCCGAAGGGGCCACAGCGGGGCCGGGGGCCTCCGCTCCGGCCACCCCGAGGCCGAAACGCGCGGTACGAACAACCGCAGGCCCGGCTTCCTCACAGGCCGCCCTCGCTGCGGGGAGGACGGGGCGGGGAGGCAAGCCCCCGGCGCCGTCAGGCGGGCGGCATGGCTCCCTGCCGGCGCTCAGGCCTACGGCCGGCTGCCCGCTGCCCTGCCCGCCCGCCGGCAGCGGAGCCGGGACAGCGTTTGCGGTCTCCAGGCAACAGGGCGCCTGGCTGACCCGGCCCCTGCTCTCCGTCCCGTCCCCGAATGCTTCGCTTCGCCTCACCTCAGCCCGCCTCGCCTCGCCTCAGGAGCTCCCGCCGACGCCCGCTCTCAGGTACTTGTGCTCTCCGCCCTGCGCTGGCCGCGCAGCCGCTGCCCGCCGGCCATGGCCGGCGCTCCCGAGGGCCCCTCACCGGGAGGGCTAGGCCTCAGGTGATGCGGGGCCGAGCCACCGGCTCTGGAGCTCGGGTCTTGGCGCTAAACCGCATCATTCCCACTGACTCCCGGGGGGTAGAAAGGTGCCAATCTTCCTCTCCCTTTCCTGCCTCTCCAAGGCTAAGGGGGGGAAAGGCAAGCGGTGGGCAAAGTATCGAGGTGCTATTCTGTCTCCTCCTTGTCCGCCGCCAGCACTGATGTGCCGTCTGATGATTAAAAATTTATCAGGCAGACATCTCAGCCAGGGAGGACAAAGCCCAGTAGGCCCCCCAGCCCCACGTCCTGGATGGTCAATGAGGTAGGGACCACTGACAAGGCTGTGTGGCGGCTTTCCGGCACGGCTGCAGGCTGAGAACCTCTGCAGTGTTTCTTCTCGTGGCTTTGCTCCCCAGTAAGCCTGTCGATGACAAAACCCTGGCTTTTTGCAGCACCTAGGCTTGCTTATGTCTGTCAGCTGGAAAGCTGCCCCCCGAGCAAAAACACCTGTGTTCCACAGGCCCTCATGTTGCCGATTTTTTGTTTTACAGGCACTAGCCACGTTACACGTGTGATGCTGCTTGGCGAAGATACAATTGCAGAAAATGTCACCTCAAGAGCTTGCTGCACTGCTCTGCAAAGAAGGGGACCACCATCTCGCCCAGCAGGAGTTACCAATAGCCACTGCTTTCTACACAGCTGCCTTCAGCTGCAGTGCCCCCACAGCAGTACAGAAAGTGAACTCCTTAGATAGAGGGCTCTGGGAGAAAGTGATAGCCACTCTGGAGATGTGGTGCAAAGGCAAGAATCAGATTCCCAAGATTCAGAGCAAGAACTTGGCCGTTGTTTCCCTCAGTGTAGGAATAGCTGCCATGTTTCTCTCCAGCTTAAGTCCCGACAATGTGGTGTCCACAGTATATAAACTGGAGACCCTGCTCAGGCAAGGATGCTCAGAGGAGGTGGTGAGTAAATGCAATACCCTGCTCAAGGCTAACCCTAAGTATTCAATGGAACTGCTGCTGCTGAGGGCATTAGCATGGCTGCTATCAGGGACACAAGTTCAGAAGGGAGTTGCGGACTATATCCAAGCCTTTGTGATGCATCGGGCTGAGGCAGTGGCCTATGTGTGTACTAGGCAGAGGGAACACCTGCCACGGGTCATCCAGGCCTTCTCTAATTATGTCTCAACATACCAGAAAGAAAGCCCCGACTGCAGTTCCTTGGACCAGTGGCTGGGCAACTGCTATGACTTCCTGTCTGCAGTGGCACCGGATGATATCTGGGTTTGCAGGGCTCAGGCAGCTTACCTCTTTAAGAAAAGCAAATTTGAGGAGTGTGTGGCAGTTTGTAGCAAGGCCCTCAAGGGCTTCTCAGCTGATAATCTCAGAGATGAGAAAGCTTTGGGTCTGCTCTTGGAACGGGCTGCTGCATATTTCTTCTTGGGTGGACGGATGCAGGAAATGATTCAGGATTTAGCGGAAGCCTTTGCAGCAACCCCTGCCCAGGCAATGAAACACTTTGAAGAGCTTTTCTCACCACATGACACTGAGAGGATAGAAGAACAGGCTAGAACTGTCCTGGAGGTGAAGTTTGCAGCATACAGGGAGGCTGTGCGTGCTCGGACTGAACTCAGAGGCAATCATGGTACTGAACTGCTCCCTTCTGTCATCCAGACAGTCCAGTTCCTCCTTCAGATCTCCCCAGGGTCCAAACGTGAGCTCAGTGTTCGGCTAGCAGACTGCTATCTCCTGCGTGGGTGCATCAGAACTGCCCTGGACATCTGTGACCACCTCTTGGCAGCAGAGCAGAAAACTTACTACAATACTCTCTTAGCATTGCGAGGATTCTGCTCCCTCCACGCTCATGACCATCAGCAAGCTCTGCAGGACTTTCAAAAGGTCATTGAGCATGATTCCCCACATCCTAACAGCTGTATTAAAGCCTTATGCGGGCGTGGACTTATCCGGATTTCTGGTGGCAGCCATTACTTGACAGCCCTGGATTATATCACAGCTTGCCAGTTAAAGCTGGAAGAAACCATCTTTACAATCAAGTCCTATGTGCCATGGAACCAAAGAGGCCTGCTGCTAAAAGTTCTCCAAGAAGAAGGACAGAAGATGCTCCAGAAGAAGAGGTACCCAGGAGGCAGTTCAGCCTGTGGGCAGAAAAAGAAACAGAGCTGTGCAGATTCCTAACAGAAAGAGCGCGGCTTGAGTGGTAGAGTACTTGCTTGGTAGAGAGACCCTTTTGAAGTTCCTAATTAACATAACAGGTTGAAATAAAACTGCATGGGTGTGGTTATTCCAGCCAAATGTTGTTTTCCTGGTATGTCAGAATGCAATAGGATCCACGTAGCCAAATCAGCTCAATCTTTCTATGGAAGTTTATCTGTGATAAACCCATTGGCCTAAGCTAGGAGTGCACAAAATGCTAGAGGGAATATGACAGAGGTTTCTCCTCTACAGGAGTAGATATACCCATAAGAAAACAGAACCGTTGGTGCTAGCTGGCTCCTTTCACTCTCAGCTCTGAACTGAAGGATTTGGTAGGCCATGAAATACCAAGACCCTAGAAAGTGTCCTTCCAAGACAGAGCTGAGGTGCTACTGTGCACATACTTGGTGCTAGCAATGCACATTCTTTTTTCAATGCTAACTGTATTAATGTCATACTTAAGGCTGGGAGATTTGAGACAAGACCACCAAACTATTCCGGCTAAATCCATTAAAACCTGAGTTTGAAGGTAGAACAAGGTGTAACAGAGGGACTTTGAGGTTTTAATACTTAAAATTGCCTTTCTAAAGATCAGAAAAGATTGCTCATCAAAGTAGTATCTTCATTAGTTTTTTTATTTCTTCCAACATAAAACAAGCTGCTATTTAAATCTAAAAATTTCAGTGTTTCATTTTCAAAGTTTTGTCTGATACCAGCCCAGGAAAAGTTATCCGTTTTCTCCAAAACTGAATTCTTATGTTACTTTCTCAGTTTTTCCTCATGTGAAATACTAGTATTTCAGGAGAAAACTTGAAAATTTGAAGTGGGAAATAGCACGTGAAAGTTCATCTCAGGTGGCTGCTCTTTACAAGTGATACCCACATTTATTTAGTCTCTTAATAATTTAAGTACTATTATGGCCTTTTTCTGCAGTTGCATGATGCACATTTCACACCCAGTACTTGGGGCCTGCGCTCCAGTGGTATAACTGAAGGACAGAAAAATGTGTTCACTCATTCAGTGTTGCACTGGCAGATCAGGGCACAAACACAAACCCCCTTAGACACAGGTCACTGCTTCTGGAACAAGCAGCTACCTATTAACACAGTTCATGAGTCCATGCAATTTTTAACACACAGCTCTTCATTAGAAATGATGATCTTTTTTTTTTTTTTTTTACTGTCACTGTTACTTTTTACTTTTTCCTTTTCCCATTGTCATATCAGCTGCAACCACAGATATGAATCATTATTTGTCAACCTTTCTTTAGAGCCACAACTGCTTAAGAACATGTTTTTATAAAGAGGGATTATGATTATGGAATTAAGCGGCAGAGATATCTGTGATGCTGAATATGGTAAAATGTATCATCCATTTTGATACTGGACTGATAACCTGCTTCTTAGCTTCCAGGTGAGACAAAGAGGCTCTGTTACTCTCATTGACATTTTTTTCCTTGAAGGTGGTCTTTCCCTTTTTCTTCTTCTTTTTTTTCCTCCAGAGATGCCCCTGGGGTTTACCAGCTGGCTTCCCTCTTGGTGGAGCTGGACGCTTCCGATGAAGCATCATGGATCCTTTGTGCTGATGCCCTGTACCAGATGGGCTGTGTAGAAGAAGCTCACAGGCTCCTCTTGCTAGCACTCTCCAGAAATCCACAAAGGTCTCCCATCCTGGTTAGACTCGCGCTTCTGCAATTGAAGAAAGGTTTCATGTATGATGGCAACCAGGTAAGGAGGACCTGGCTATCAGAGAGAATGAGAAAGCGATCAGTGATGGGTATGGTGAAGAGGGTTAACAACCCTTTTGGCTGATACAGAAGATGCCTGGTAGAACTTAAGAGGGACCACTTCAGAGGCATAGGCTTGCCAGAGGGTGTTCCAAGGACACCCAAGGTGTTCCAAGGTTTCAGTTTCCCAGCACAGTGCTCTACTTGTCTCCTGCTCCTCAGTGTCACATGACAACTGTAAGGCTCCGGGTACAAGCTGCACTGTGAGGCCACCTCATCACATGGCGCAAAGTTGGAACCCACCCCATCACACAACCTGTGATGGGTTTTCCAGTGGGGCTGCACCTACCCCAACCTGTCCTTCAAGACATTTCTCAGGAATGTTGGTAAGCTGGGCAGAGGTCTTTGAAAAAGACAGGAAATGCTAAGAAAACTTGGTGACTTTCATAAAAAACTAACCTCCCTGCTTGCTAGGTAATTTTTAAATTGAAACAACTTTGCTGTGGTTCAGGGCAGTGCAAAGTTTCATCTTCAGGGTCATTCCCTTCTGAATAGCTGCATTTGACCTCACTTGATACTGCTTTTCCCAGACTGCAATGAAATTACAAATTACATTGTCATGCTCAGCAGTTCATACGCGTTTCCATTTTAAAACTAAACAGTTTGTTGTTAGAAGCTCCATAAATAGCAACAGTGAGGACTGTTGACACAGTGAAACTCAGAGCTCACGTGAGGTTTAGGTAGTTCAACTTCTAGCAGAACTTTTAAGATCTAAATACAGGTCTCATAAGTAGGACTTTCTGTCTCTAGCACAGGCCACACAAGGACTCCCAGCTAAATACAGCCCATTCATCACATGCTATTTAACGGCACTTTTCATCAGAGACTTTAACTAGGCAGAGCATGACTGAACATCCTGCCCCTGGTGACAATATTGATGGGATTGGTAATTTTCCCCTAGAGAAAAGGCGGCAGAACTACTACCTAACTAATTATCCTAATGAAGCGGGGGAGGGGGGGGCGGGGCACAAAACCAGAAGCTCAAATATCAGTCTGCAGTTTTCTTTCTTTAGTGGCTAATGACTTGTGCTTGAAACCATGAAAGAGATTCCAACATGTTGATTCTCCTACCAAGGATTACAAAGCTGAATTACCAGGTTCTGCCATCAGAGGGAACTATTGCATTTTTTAAAATCCCATATAAATTCTGCTAGCCGTAAAGAGAAAGGTTTTATTGTCACCACTTCACTACTCCCTATGAAAAATAGAAGTTTTGTATAATTTGCTGCCTTTGGGAAGGCTATTAATGAATGACATGACTTGATTAGAGTCCATAGGCTGCCCTTGGAAGCTGGATTCCTATCTGCGGCTTCTGCTACAAGTTCTAGATGGAACATATATGTCACTGAAAATTTCTCTTCAAAATGTTTTTGTCCCACCTGCCTGTCAGCATCCAGACACTTGTATTTATTAATAAAAATAGAGAAAGTAGTAAGTTCAATAGATGTGTCTGGTGCATCAAGATAACTTTGTTCTTGTCCTGGCTTCTCTGGCTCAAATTTGAATAATGAGTACCTGCTAAGCACATTTGCTTTACTGGGGGAAACACCTTTTGATTCTTTTCCTTAAGAAATGTAGTAAAAAAGTGCTTGGAGATTTTCACTCTAGTGAATGGAGGCAAAGATAGCATATGTCAGGCAAGACTCTTTTCCAGGAGAGCAGTGGTTTGTGGATTTGAGTCTGTACTCTTCCCAGATTCCCAACAGAGAAAGGCTAAAAGAAAGGCACAGCACTTCACTGATTTTCTATTAAGTCACTGGTTTCAATTTCACAGTCAAAAGGGGTCACTGGAATCCTTCTGTTCCACAGAAACTTTCTCTCTTTGGGGCAATCATCCTGTGGTTCAGCTGTATTTATAAAAACAGTTAACTCTCAGTCTGGAGCAGATGCTGCCCAAAGTAAGCAAGGCAGCATTATCTATTTCCCCAGAATGATTTCTACAGCTGAAGTGGTGGTGAGAAAAGATAAGAATTAATGTTTTCTCCAACATACATTTACACTAGGGCCAGCTGAGAAGTTAAGTAAAAGAGATTCATGGTCCTTGGCTGGACCGTGGCTGGCTGAAGCCCCAGTGAAACATGGGGAAGCACTGGGTAAGAGCATACTTGTCTCACCAGACAGTAATGTTTCCAGCTTTAGCATGACTTCATTTATCTTTTCATGCCAATCTTTCTCTTCTGCCTTTTTCTCTCACATTGTTAAGCTGCTAAAGAAAGTGATCAGAATTGGAGATACCTCCTGCCTCCTGCCAATCATGGACATTTTCAAAGATGAAGACCGGAAGCTGATGCAAACTCACTGCCATTTCAGAGCAGTGACCATCCTGAAGAACAAACAGGAGGATGCTGACATCAAAGAGGCCATTGCCTACCTTTCCTTTGCCATCATTGCTTCAGGTAGGGTTATCAAGATACTGATAGGAGATTTACTTCTATGGGAAATCAGATCAGTGGGTAGGCAAGCATGTCCAACCAATTCCCATCTATCATTTCCCCAATGAGAAGGCTGAAACAGTAGACTTACAAAGGCAGGTGAAGAGCAGGATAAAATTTGTTTAAAGTAGCAATTCATCTGGACCATGAAATAGCGCAGTGAAACAGTAAACATTCTTACTGTCCCATAAGTAGCTTGTGAACTACTTGATAGGAGTTTCAAGTGTTCAGTTCAGTTCTACAAGGACATCAGCCCCTTTTCTTCACCTGTCGAGAAAGCCCAGCATGTGATTTTGTTCTGTTGTTTAGCACATGAAATCCTCCTGGACCACAGCTGAGGATTATTTTAAATTGCATTGTTCACATGCTAAAAGTTAAGTTCAGGCATAAACCACCCTAACTGGGTCATATCAACACAAAGAACCCATAATTCCTTCATAATTTGGAAAAGATCCTTAACATCCTGAACTCATCTATTTCCAGCTGGTGGTTTGAAATTTCTGATCTAATCGTTTCCCAGTTTCTCCCGCTCCAGAAATGTAATGTGTACAGGAGACAAAATATTTACCTTCTTTACACTTTAGAGTCTTTTGTTATGGTAGACCTGCTACCAAACATCAGACTACACTTACTGTTCAGTTGCTATATGTTGCTTCTGAGTAATTGGTCTAGACAAACTGATCTGTAACCATAATTTTTTTCATATGCATGGTCACAGATTTTCTCACAAGCACAGCTGTGATTTAAACAAACTACATGCTTTAATGTTAGCAGTGCTATCTTCTCAGAGCCATTAGATTATTTTCCTTTTTATTTGCCAAGCTTTCCTTCTTTATTGTGGTTTTAAAAAAAGACCCTTTTAGGACAAGAAGTGTAATGCTGTTCTTCCATTGATAAAGGAAAAGCAGAATGGCAGGGGGATTCTTCCGTACTTAATGTAGGGAGGCTGTTTTATCACAGCAACATACATGCTCAAAATACAGGGAAAAGTCTCAAGGAAATCCTACAGAATTATTTTTCCTTCTGTAAAACTTGATTTTTCAGTGAGTAACTGCACACAGGTGACTGAGGTAAGCCTGAAGCCTGGTAATGTCAAGAGAAGCCAGGGCTTTTTGATCCTGTTGTCCAGCTGCTAGGTTGGATGTTTTTGGAAATGTTTCCCCAGAAAATTAAACTTTATCTAGAAAGAGATGAGAGCTTCTTTGAAAATGCAAAATGCAAATGAAAATTGTTTCCTGAAGAGATCAAAGCCAAACTTGTGATAAATGAGAGGGGAATTTGATCCCTGTGAGCAATTAGTCCTTGAAAGGGTGTGACTGAGGAGACACTTTGCAAAATCATCTAGATGAAGGAAATCCCCCTTTCGGAAGAAAGAAGCCTTCATCCTCTTTGTTTCAGTAACTTTTAGAGGAGATGCTAGCTGGTAAGTAATTTGGAAAAGCTACTGAAACAGATCCAGCTTCAGCCCATTTTAGACAAGCAGTGTAGAAGGCTCCCCTGTTTCAGCCTTAGTTTGTTACATCAATTAGTACCCTGAAAACCTTCCTACCAATGATATTTATTTGGTACCTCCTGTTTCATCAGAATGAACACTCTGTAAATACAGTCATGGCAGCAGACAACCTGCCTTCTTGTTCCAACACACCAATGAATGTGTAGTTCCAGTGCCAAAGAGTGAATGCACCCACTTACGTACATCATTATCCTAGCTTTTCCTAAGGAGAGAGATCAGACTAACATGGAAATGCTTCTGGCATGTTCCAAGTAAAACCATGTTTGTATGGAAATTTGCCTTTCACTCTGAGCAAATGTTATGACAGCAGCATTGAGAAGAAGAGAGATTGGTTTATGAAAATGGAAAAAAACCCCTGTTAATTGCTTTGAGATGGTTCCATTTCACAGCCCATGCATTCCAGCTTATCAACTCCCCACCTGCTAGAACAGATGCTTGTTAAGAAATAGATACTGTCTTTATAGGAGCCAATTGGTAGAGCTCCAGAGCAATAATAACCTTTGGTACAGAAGTTTTGGAGCATATCAGGAAGGAGAAAAAGCCTCATTACTGTAAAAGAATTGCTAGGAGCCTGTCTGCTGGCTCATCTCTGCAGGCAGCTGTGCAAGACGCTGAATTTGCTGACCTCCCTATGAAAAAGTATTTACAGTGGCACTGCTGATTTATCATCCATTATTGGGATGCCACGGTTATTGATTGCAACCCTGGGCATATTAAGATCCTTATCGAAATTGTCTTGAAAGGAAGGGGCATGTGGGTGGCGGAAAGATATATGCTCTGTAACCAGTGAATGAATGGACCATGATTTTCATTGTCAACTATATGTGTTTATTTGGGCAGCACTTATGTGAAAGCAGAGAAAAAAGAATCTTAGTATCACAAATCCCAGTGCATATTAAGTGTGGCAGTAAATTAGTCAGTCCCGTCTGGATTACTGTTTTATCCAAAACAATGTGTACCTTCTGACTCCACTTTATTAAAACAGCCCAATGGCCCTGTGCCCCCATCTCACATGTCTTTCTCCTAGAGCTTTCTTCCCTCATTTGTGCTGCTCCCATTCCATTATAGTAAAGTCTCCAAGGATTCTTTCTAATGAATTTGATCCTAATCCTGCTCAGATCCTAAGATGATGGAGAAAGGTGTGGTGGAGGGATAGATTTGGGGATATGAAGACATTCCCTTTTACGATAGCCTTATCTTCCTTTTGCTGCTTTCCAGAGCAGCATCACAATGCTGTCTTTTAGCGGTCCCTGTAAAAATGCATGGAAGACTTTAAGGCAGAATAACAAAGGGCAAAGCTTTCCAGACCTCAAAAAATGATAGAAGTAGTTTCATGACAACTGGCAAACACAGAATTTCTCTATGCTATTAGCTGGCTGAGTCTAGGTATCCCAGAGAAGGTAGAAAAAAAATTTGCCTGTGTGGGAAGGTTGAGTGCTTAATAATTGTGGGCCACTCCTTTTGCTTCCTTTGGCTGTTCTGAGGAGACCCACTCTTGCTGAGACCTTGAGGTAATCAGAAAAGCAGTCATGGATATTTCAGGAGAGACAGTGTTGATGGACATGTATATTTGTTTCTATTAGAAACCAGGAAGCTTTTGAGCTAGTTGAGCAATGTAATTTTATGATTTTCACTCTGTTACCTTTTCCACTCATTCAATTTTTTATTACAATGTTCTTTTAGCATGTTTAGTTAGACTGAAGACTCTTTGAAGTGGGGCCTGTGTTTTTGGTGTGCCTGGCACAGTATGGTTCCTGTTCCTGTCTGGAAAGTTAGAGCTGAGTCACAGTAGGGCAGTTACAGTTATAAATCAAATTGCAGCCATACAACTGCTCTCAGCAAAGTGCCCTTTCTTTCCTTAAATCACTGTTAGAATTATTTTTTTTCTTTCTGTAAATATAAATATACATACATATTTTCAGCTATTTCCAGAACTGGTTCTTCTGTTTATAACATGCGGAATCTTTCTTTTTCGAAAAATTCATCTTAGTCGCAAAATACATGCCCTGAAAAGGCTTTTTTGCACATACTGCAGCCCAGACTTTTTTACTGGTCCAGGCTTGCCCGTTCCTTGGTGGCCTACAGAGCAAGTATGAAGATACACTGGTTTCTGCTGTCAGCCATCCATAAGTGAGAAACATGGCTAGCTTTATATCACAGAGAGAAAGACCAGGTTCACATTCACATTGGTGGGTAGGCCTGCTGATTGTGTGGGAAAGCTTTTAGGCTGACATAGGTATTAGGCTAGCATAACACCCAAACTGCTTTGTCTCTATGTCCCATTAACGTTTCTGTGGCTTGTGTCAAACATATTGAAATTATCCCAACCAGCCATGAAAGATGTGTCTCCCAAGTTAGATGATGACATAGAAAGAAATTGAGTGCTTTTTCTGAGGTTAGATAGGAATTTTGAAGCAAAACTAAACATTGAACTCCAGTCCTGAGCAGCAACACTGAACCCACAACTCAGCATTTCTGTGCAGAATGACATTGACATGTACACCACAAGACCTAGAACAACAGAGTAGCCTTGTCTTTGTAACACATACCAAAAAACACTTTCAAGACTTCAGCAGTGAATATTCATTCTTTGACGGAATTCTGCTAGCCTCAGCAGGACACTTAACTGATACAGTACTGTGTTTTGGAAACCAACCTGACATAGACTCTTGGTTTTTTCCTTTCAACTCAGAACTGATAGTATGCGATAGGAATTCCACTGACAACAAAAATAAAGGAAACTACCACTTAAGTACTGTCATTGTACTTCATCGGGTATCCTCAGGCAAAGTAGAATTTTTCTATGGCTTCATATGGATATCCTCTCCAGCACCCTCCTTATTCTTCTTCCAGTCACATCTGTGGATTGCAGTTCCTTACCATAGCACATTTGCCTCCATCCAGCACACCCCTCTTGTTCCACCCTTGCCACAGCTCTGAATAAAGTGGTACGTACTTTTCATTCCTGCAGTCACCATAACACAACATGTAGGTCTACCACATCATTTTCACTTAGCTGCTTTGAAGGCCTTTGGTGGGGCTTAGTGGTCTGCACACATTGGGATTTACTGCACCCTGTTTTAGAGCAGTAGACATGAGACCTTTCAAGTAAGCATGGCTGCATTTTTCTCCTTCAGGTGGTTATGCTGAAGATTGCCTTCTCATCAGGGCTCGATGTTATGGCCGCCTTGGTCAGAAGAAAACTGCTATTTTTGATTTTAATGCCATCCTAAAGGAGGAGCCTAGGAACGTGCAAGCTCTGAGTGGACGAGGATTCATTTACCTTGCTCTGAAGCAGCATAAGGTATTATCACTATAGTGATTTTCTGGTGATTTTTCTGATGGTATTAAGCAATGTTAGTGTGAGGTACCACAGGCTTTGACATGGACTCACTGAAATCAAGAGAGTTTCTAACAGAATTTGGCAGTGAAAGGCTCTTGTTTTGGCTGGGCGTATAAGTAGTCCACTTGACATGACTGATTTGCTTTCGTAAGTCTAGAGAGAGGAAGACTAAACCTTAAACATAGATCTTATTCACTGTCACTACCATTCGTTGATTGCAATGCTGCAAACTCTGCTTTACATTTGATCTCACATTTTCATGACATGAAATTGTGTTAGATGAAATGTTGCAACAAGAGGAAAAAGAAAGAACGGTTTCAAGGTTTAGTGAGTCCCTCTCCATCATCTGTGAAATGCTCATGTGTGTGATTAGTGTTACAGTGGACTTTGGAGATTGCAGTATATCATTGCCTGGAAATCATGTCAGATGTTTGCGTGGTTTATGTGCTTCTAATATGGTCAATAGCCTCACACTTTACCTGCACATCACACCAGTCCTACAGTGAATTTGATATGGCGCATCTCCAGTTGGGGGTGTGGATTTGTGCCGGTTTATCCTGGCTGAGCCAAATCCTGCTTGCACTTACTCATTCACAGCATCTCTCTCTTGTTGTTCTAAGAATTTTTTTCAATAGTAATCTGAAGAGTTCAAAACACTTTGCAAATAGTCATTCAGACCCGTCTTCATGCTCTTATATCAGCTTTGCAAATGGAAAAGATGCAGCACAAGGACCGAGAATAGCAAAGAGCTTCTAAAGGTGTGCAGATGACCTGTGGGACAGCAGAGAATTGAAAGCACCTGAAAGAATGAATTATCAATACATACTTATTGCTACCATTTCATTTTTTGGTCTTGTTTTTACACAGGAGGCAGTGCAAGATTTGATCTTGGCGCTGAAGGTGGAGGCAGGAGTAGTGATCCCAGCAATCCTGTCTTTAAAGCTTGAAGCCCAAGAGTTGATCACTCAATTGCTCCTTCAGCATGGCAGGACTATGTTAACTGAGCTCGTTGCTACTAAAGACATTTCAAAAGAAGAAGCCCTCAGGGATCTTCTCATGATTGCAAAAGCACTAATTAAAATTTGCAAGGATGCACCACAGTATCACATCTTCTACACAGATGTTTTGATTGCAAATGGTAAGTTTCCATTCTTTTACGTAGCTGATCAGACTAAGTGAATGAGCAGTAAATAAAAGAAAGTGAATGTTAAATGGCAAGTGTATTGTTGTATAGTACTTTTCAAGAGAAGTTTGCAAATGTTTTGGGAAAGGGTATGAGGTAGTTAATACCCTTAGATGTGGACTGTGGGCAAGCTACCTAAAGCCTGCTTTAGGAAGTTTTCTTGCTGTCTCTTTCTCCACATGGAATGGGTTATATAGCTTGTACTGGTGTTAACCAACAGGAAGGTATGAAGAGGCCCTTGCTCACCTTCAGGAGGCATTTGGCCACTCCCTTGCTGATGACTTTGCTAGTGCAAGACTAGCTGTGCTGCAGCTGAAGAAGAGGAACACGGCAGTGGCAGCTCACTCATTCAGCATCCTAGCTGAGAGAGATGAAAGGGAGTTGGCGTTTCTCCTGAACTTCATAGACGCTAAGCAACAGCAGCATCTCTCTCAGGTACAGTCCTTTTTTGATGCCACATCTGTGGATTCAGTGGGGAAAGAAATGGGAAGCAAAAGTAGGCTGCAGAGATTTTTCCCTGCCTTATCTTGAACAGAAGTGTGTGGGAGGACCATTTATCAGATGAACAAGGAACAAACTGGCTGCTTCTTCCAGCCTTCACTTCAGCCAGATTAGGGAGTTGAATCCAAACTTCTTTCATTCCAGTGAACTTGCTTCAGTCTCTAGTAATTCATCATTACCACTTCTTACCACTCGAGGGAATTTCTTGTTGGTCTCCCTAGCATGAGACCTGTTTAAACCTAACACTAAAATGCAGGGGATGTGAGGGGCAGCAGCTAGAGATTTAACAAGATCATTGCTAGTATTGTACTCTGTATGAGTTACACGGTGCTCACAGCTGGCTTCTGGGGAAGGGGAATTCATGTTTTGTTCGTTTTCTTGATGAATTGAAACTGAAGATTCTGATTCAATCACATTAAATGCTTCAATCCTTTTTGCTCTTTTGTGTAACATTTAGAAATTTAAATATATTCACATTTTTGTAAAATTACTAGCCTTTGAGGTTGGTATTGGTTTTCTTAGCTAAAACTGTTTGACATAAAAATGGCACATTGCTCTAGTCCACCCAAGTATGTATTTTTCAGTATTTTTTTTCAAGTTTCTCCCCCAAAGTACATCCAGCTCTGAGAAAGAATCTCCAATAATAAGACAGGCAAGGTCAGATTGATGGTGAGGAGTTTTAACATTCACTCAAGCGTCTGCAATTCTGATTACCCAGAAGCTTCATGTTCTGAGAATCAGTTTGCTTCCTTTTATTCAATTTGTAGATTGTGTGCGCCCTGGTGAGAAGCTATATTGTTATGCTTCCTCCCAGGTTATAAAACACAACAACATGCTGATATACTTAATGCATCTTGAAGGAGTAGTTTGTATGTATTTTAGCAAAACAGCAGGAGGATATATATAAACAAGTATTAATTTACCAGTCCCTTGATATACCCCATTACAGAGAAAAGAGCCCCTCTCGTCTGAATAATGTAAAAAGTACAGTCTTATGGGAAAGAGTTTGAAGATTTTAGAGCCAATTTGCAATCTTTCACTATATAAAGTTGATAAAGGTACAATCAAGAATGCATCTATGGAGGCCCTAAGGAAGTGTCTATAAATGAAGATACGATTTACAGCTGAATTTCCCTTGCTGCCACATCACTCGTTCTGTATGGAAGTCTCACAGCTAAGTCCACCTGTGCTGCTTTCTGAGAAAACACAGGAGGGATTTTCTTATGCTATCAATAAGAAAAAAAGAGAGAAAAAAAACCCTAAACAAACTAATTTTTGTACAGCCTAAACTGCACTGATGTATTAGGAACTCACTAGTGCCACAGATTAGTGAAACCTTTAAAATGGGAGAGGCGCTTTATTTCTGTCTTTTCTTGGCAGCTGTGGAACAGGGTCTAGAATAAAACTCCTTACTGGTGACTTATTTATCATGAAAGATTTCTCTGCCACTTGAGAGAATAGGGGTGGCTGGACTGATTTCAAGACTGGAACTCAATACCAGCATTGGAAGTGCAAAAAAGTAATTTTTTTTTTTTTTTTAATCTTGTGCCTTTGTTCAGCTGAGTAAACATTTGGACTCAAGCACCTGGGAGTCTTTCCATATTCTCTAATCTTCAAAGATTTACTGAGTGTGATTACTTTTATTATTGATTAGCCCAGAATCACAACATTTTTTTTAATATGTATTTTGTGACAAGGGGATAAGTATGTACTTTGCTGGGGTGGGGAAGGAATTGGTTAATTCACCTGCCCGTTGTCTCAAAGGATTTTCCAGTAGCACTTCCTTTTGCCTCCAAGGTTATTCCAGTTTGTGTGTGAAAGGAAGATCTCAGTAAAAGCGAAAAAGCTTACAGACAGAATTAGTGCCCAAAAAACTCCAATGATGGCCTTACTTTGCCACGGCTCCTAACTACACTCTGGGGGAGGGTGTTCTTTCCATTACCTCCATTTCACAAAAAAGGAAACTGAAGCAAAGAAGAGTTTAGTGGTTTACACTCAGCCCTTAGTCTCAGCACTCCACTCACAAAAGTATTACTGCCGCATTGTTTTAGACTGTTTGGACATTACAGGCGTTATAGCAATGTGTCATCATTATCCTGGAGTCTGGTCTGAAAAGCTAAAAATAATTCTACATAAGCTGAATAGGAAAGGGTGGAGGAAGGAGAGCTCCTTGATGTACTGATTTTTTTCATGAAAAACAAAGCAATAGAATTCTTCCATTATTTATAGTCTAAGTGGTCCCATGCTGAGAAATTTGTAAACAACTGGGAAAGCCACATGGGAATAGGAATCTGAAAGATTTGTTAAACTGCAAAAGGTCAGAGGAAGGGAGTTTGCTTGCTGCTAGTGCAGCTTCAACCCTTCAGTTTCCTATGTCAAAGGTTAAATGCATGACTGATTGCTAGCTCCTTGCTCAGATCCTCAGACTGCACTTTCTGTGGCTGTTCATGTGCCATAGGATATCCAGAGCTGACTTGTACAGAAATGGTCTCAAAAGCTATATGGTCAGTGTCAGAATTAGACCCTCAGCCCAAGGTAGAAGTTGCCATTCCACATGCTGTCATGGCATATGGACCCCAAATAGGGTCTCCAGGTAAAGAAGGAAAGACTTGCTCCAAACTGTTCTGAAAATATCCAACCCTCCTCCAAAGCTCAGTGCTTATCAGTCCATCTTCCAGTATTTACTGCTCAGAGTCTAACCCTTGACCATAATTCCATGTCCATTAAACTCCTTTCTCATTTTCTTTCTAAGGAATTGAACCTTGGTCAATTTCAGCATAAGATTAGCCACTAGGGGCTGGAACCAAAAATGCAACAAAAATATGTGTGTTTGCAGTCCTTTGTCACACAATGAAGCAACTAGATGGTAGAAAGGGTCACAGAGACCTAATCCAGGAAGCAGTCCAATCCCTGGTCACTTATGGCCTGCCGAGCCCTTTCCAGATGGTACCAGAATTATTTCAGTCTGGAAGCCATAATCAAACTTCAGTGACAAGTTTGAAGATGGACTACAGTTCATCTGTGAGTGGACTACATAGCCTGCTCTTGGCCTTTCAAAGTCACCTGTAATGAGGCTGATAGCAAAAAAGTGCTTCTCAAAAGCCACATGTAGAGAGCAGCTGAACTCAGTTGTGCAATATCCTTCTGGCTTTCTATGCACTTCCTGTATCTTCTTTCCATGAGTCTTCGTTTCATATGCATCTTTGTTCAGAAGATGATGTGCAAGTAAGCTGCTAATTAATCCATCTGTGTTATACATCAAAAACGGATCCCAGCTCAGTTCCTTTAGGTCAGGCAGAGCCAAAAGAGAATCCAGCTGCCTAACGCCCATGTTTATTCCATCGATGAAGATGAGAGAGAATTATTTATTCTCAGATGCGCCTTTTTCCTCCAAGTACTGCAGGAATTCCAGAATTTTGTGGCTTGCTTACTTTGGGGATTGTCAGTGAAATGTGAAGAAGTCAAAGTAGTGGCTCAGTAAGTGGCAATATTGTATGTGGCGCAGTAAATCAAAATGATCCTGGTTAGCACACTAGCAGGTTCAGCATTAGATTAGTCATTCAGTAGAACAACAAAAATTGTATTTTTCTTCTGCCACTGAGAAAAAAAATGCACCTTAAAGGCTGAAAATTACAATTTAGCTATATAAACACAAGGCATTTTGAGGAACCCCACCGTGCTCTTTAGAACAATGTGATCTAGAACTTTAGAATTTCTAGGGAAAAAAAAAATCTTCTCTTGTGAGGATGCTCCTTACATGCAGATGCAATTCCACCTCGATCCCTTGTTAAAATCCTGCCAACTGAGACAACATTTGCATTGACTAGTTGCCTTAAAAACACTTGAAAGGGCAAACTAAATTTGCTACTCTTAAATGTATACAGAAACAGACATCTGAGAAGTTTTTGGACAGGCTGCCTGACAATTTATGGCCACAAATATTCAAGCCAGTAATTGACACTATTTGGGGAGAAGTCCTATCTCTATTTCTGTATGTGGAAGCTGAGAGACTCTCTAATAAATATGACTACATAAAGGATTTTACACTCCTTTATAGCAAAATAACTGGGGTAGAATTCTTCATAAACTGTTAGGAATGGCTAAATTATTTCGTGACAGTGGTCTCAGACGAGGTGCTCAGACTTGACCTGCAATATTGATCCATTTCATCCAGAACTTGTTTTCCTTAGTTCTATTAAACAGCAATCAATTCTAATCCAAGTTAATCAAAACAAAAAGACGAAGGACACAAAGAGACTGGAAGACCTGAGCCAGCTGTCCAGTGTGGCTACTGAGACAGTGGCTGGGCTAACTGAATTTTGGGAAGCCACAAGCGTCCAAAGGCAATGTGTGGTATCGAGACTGATGAAAGCATTTACCCTGCGCTTGAAGTCTCAGCTTGTTTGGCTCAGCCTTCTGTAGACCTAAGCTGCTGGTGGCAGCCTTGTTTATAACTTAAATATTCAGTCTGCTGCAGCATGTTAAAAGCTTTATTACCAATAAAGGGAAATAATGAGAAATCCATTTGAGGCAAATATTTCTAATGGAGTTTTCTTTATTGACCTTTATGAACCTAAAAATTATATGGTTCTTTCTGCCTTCTCAGTTTTCTTGTTGTTTTTCCCTTCAGGTAAGGGCAGATAGTTCACTTGCACTTGAGATTAATGATTAGCAAAGCTGTCGGTTGGCCATTTTTTCCTATAGCTTGGGTAAACTTCAGTAGAGACCAACCTTCATTATTAGCACATGCAAATATTTGTGGGGCAGTACATGGGGCTAACTGTCTATCCACCAGAAGATGCAGTTTCCATGTAGTCACCTGTTAGAGCAGACCATGGCAGAAATTTGGTTTCGTGAAGAGAACACCGTCTACTTTTAGAGTTTGGTCCATTCAGTTTTCAGGTCACGTGTCATTCCTAAGGAATGTAAACAACTTCAGAAGAAGTGTTCTGAGAAACTTTTAGCAAAACATACAGAAACAAAGAATAGTGGTTCAGAAACTCTAGCAATAACAGCAAGTGCCCATTGAGCCGAGATTTTTATATCTGCATGCAAAAAAGATGCCAATTATATGTTCTCCAACTAGATGCAATTTCAACATTTGAAAAGTATCCAAAATTTCTTAGTGTCTGTGTCTACCTGTGGCCAGTCCAGACTAGTTATTCTACGCTTTTTTTTTTTTTTTTTTTACTTTTAATAACTAATATTAAGTAACTTTCTGTCCACAGGTAGCAGCCCAGGAAGGAAATGTGCTGATTAAAGAATATTGCTACGAGAAGGCTCTTGGTTATTATACCCTGGCTGTCTTGACAAGCAAAGATAATCCAAGGTATCTCCGACAGAGGGCTGCTTGCCTTATGCACCTGGAAAAATATGACAAAGCTTTAAAAGATATGGAGAAAGTGATCCAGAAGCATGGCCGTAACAGTCTTAAAACACGTGTTGAGGACCACTGCTCAAAAGGATACCTGCTATTGTCAGTGGCTGAGGAAGAAGCAGCAGTTAAGCAGTATATTGAAGCACTGCAGTTAGATGAATCTATGGCATTGTGCAGCATCATGAATGGCCCTGGCAGTGAATTTTTAACCAAAACATTTCATAAGATTGCACAATATAATTTTGAAATGCAGCATTATGAAGAGGCCTGGAAAATCACAGACTATGGTCTTAAAATTGATAAAAATACTGAACTTAAAAAGCTGAAAACAAGACTTAAGCGAGAGGCATCAAGCTGTAGCATACATTAAGTTATCTGATTTGGGATTTTCCAGTGTCTGATTGCTTTCTAGTTTGTGAGGCTGCAAGAATAAGGGAAACATGAGAAGCTCATAATAAATATGCAATGGACGTGGCACTGAACATGATACAGCAAGATTAGAAGTAGAAAGTTTCAGGTAGTGAAACAAAACTGACCAAGAAAGCTATGAGAAAAAGGCAAATGTCAGTATTCAGTATTCTTTTAAATTATTGTGGATGTATATAAACTCCCCCTTGTGAAGAAAGTGTTTTGTCTGGCTGAACTGAACTAATTCTAACACACGGGTTCCAATCATAGTGAAGGAAAACATTCAAATAGCTTGCAGTTTATGAATAATAACCATGTATTTCTTTGCTATTTATTTGATTAGCTTTAACACGTACTGTTAATTAAGTAGCCTTATTTTTATGGGCCAGTCAAAAAGATCCATCAAAAGTAACATTTGTAATGTGTTTGTGAAGGACCATATGTGTTACACCGCTCAGATGACCCACTCCTGAATGGAAGGAACCGCCCTTGTCATAACCTAGTGGATTTGCAATGATCAGCACCGATATAGGAGAGTGGAGCGGTACAAATGCCAAGTAAACTGTTTTTCTGTCCCAGGAAACATAGATAATAGGAAGGATGAGACTCAACAGAAATGAAACATCCAATTTAGTGACTAATACCCTGTTATCTGGGGGACACAGGCAGCTATACTCCAGACTTCACCTTGGACTTCCACATCGCTGTGTCTCAGTTTGCCAGTGCAGATAAGGGAGATAATCTCTCAGTAGGGGTGTCTGCAAGAGCCTGCTCAATATCATCTTTCACGCTCCTGGATATTCGTGCACAAAAGACAGCATTGGAGCATGAACTAATCAAGAAGCGATCAATGTACAAGTAGGAGGTCAGGGTTGGAGGCAATGGCCAAGATGGTAATATGATTGCTCTGCAGTGATTCAGCACTCATTCTTCATCATCCGTGCTGGACAGCATGGGAATCAACATCTCACATGCTCTGAAGGGTTTTGCCTGCTGTCACGTATATAGCTTCACCACCTATAAGGACAGCTAGACTTAGGGGCCAGCACAGAGACAGTGCTGATATACCCAATTTGTGCATGGTTTGGTGTTTAATCTGCGCAATGGGAGTCTACAGCTTAATTTGGAAGCAGTATGCCTATGCTGTGCAAAAAGGAAACAATGAGGTGGGGCCCAATACAACAGAGTCGTGTATTTGTTTTGACTGCTCCAAGTGAGTTCTCCCAGTGTTTCTGGAGTGTGATAATACAACCATGAAGAAAAATAGAAACTACTATTGAACACAAAGATTAAAGCAATACTGAGAACTGCCCTCCTCCTTTGATTAGGATGAAAGGGAAAGGGAACATTTTCTTTTTTGTTACATTGTTTTCTGAAAGGCAACATTCCAGAGTGAAACTTCATTCAGCAGCCATGCAATCAACCCAATAGGCAATGATACCATCTGTACCCTTGCATCTTTTTTTCTTCTCTGCATGCTCCTTCTTTTCTTCCCTAAGAGCACAGGTAAGACTGGGCTTCTTTCCTTTCAAATTCAAGAAAAGTTACTCTGATTTTATTCCTAGAGACACTGATGAGTACTTTTTGCTCCTAATTGGCATCAGGAAACAGGATAGTTTCTCTCCAAGCATGAAATTATATCCTTAAACAACTGTTGGCTACATTTGCAAGCTGAAAGAAATAACTTTGCTCATTTTTCTTCAAACAGTAATCAACTGATAGGAATTTCTCTGTGTCTCATGCTGAAATTTTTGAGAAGCAGTTATTTAGGGCTTCGGATTTTTTTTTTTTCCTTGATTTTTGGTTTGGGTTTTTGACTGGAATAATAAATCTCTCTACAGCTTCACATTGCTATTTTCTCAGCATTGCCTCTTTTAGTTGCAGGTTTAGTTCAGTGTCAGTCAGCCAATAGTTTCTCTCTTTAGCAGTTTGATCCTTGTATAGCTTTTAGAATAGAATAGTTCAAGTTGGAAGGGACCTACAATGATCATCTAACTGGCTCACCACTTCAGGACTGGCCAAAAGTTAAAGCATATTATTAAGGGCATTGCCCAATTGCCTCTTAAACACTGACAGACATGGGGCATCGACCACCTCTAGGAAGCCTGTTCCAGTGTTTGACCACCGTTTTGGTAAAGAAACTTTCCTAATATCTAGTCTAAGATATCTATGTCTATACAACGTACTCTCATTAGATAAACAATTGAGACAATGTATAGTCTCCTTTGCCACAATGAATATTGCTGAAGATGTTATATAAGCATGGAAATCCAGACACGCAAAGCACAGACACACAGATGCTCAGTTGCACTCCAGTGAAATAACCTTATTACAGAGAGACCATGAATCTGGTTCTCCTCCCGCTTATCTCTGCTGACAGATAGGAATAATATCAGTACAAAAACTGTATTAAGAAAGAATCAAGGTTTAAAATCAAAAACAGAAAAAAACAGTCCACATAGCCTGCTAGATTAGTAGCCTCTCTGCTGAGAGCAGCAGTACCAACTTTCAGAATTTCTAGTGAACTGAGATTTTCTTAAAGCCCCAAGTCTTTCCATTATGTAAAGCCAGGATTTCTCAGGCCACTTGATAGTCATGGAAAGTACTGGGGAGTCAATCTGGTTGTCCTGTCTTCCAGACTAATATTCCATCCATTGGCCTGGGCTGCCTCTTAATAAGTTTGGGGGGTTTTGGCATGTTTTGTTTTGTTAAGTAATATATTCTTCTTTGCTTCTCTGAATAGAGTGCATTTATTGCTCCTAAAGAAATTTTTCTTTAAAAATAAGGATGACATGCATCCCTGCAAGATTACTATAGAGTTATGCTGAGGAAAAATTTGTTTTCAGGTGCCTATAGCTGCTGTTTCTTTAGTCACCAGGAAGGCAACCTCTTCCTCATGGTCTAGATGAATGGCTGCTTCTCTCAGCAGATCCAAACTGTTCTCATCAGCATTTCTGTTTGTTTCTTTTATCTTCTCTGTCCTCTTTCTGTGCCCACTAAACTACTGTGATCGAAATCCTTATCTTTGCCTGTGCCTAGGCTTCTGATTTGTTCTTTATTTTTCCATTATGCGCTTGCTCTTCCAACTAATTTCTTGGAATATCAAATAGATCTTTCTGATTAGTCACAGTGAGAGGGGTTTGATTAGCAGCATCACTGCATTATGCATGCCTAGCACAATTTCACACTCACCACAACCCATTCTGACACTCATTTCCTGGAGTCCTGGGGAGCAGACAGGATTAAATGTGACCCACCTATTTCAACTACTGCCCAGCCCATGCACCTATGGCCAAAAGCATCCCTGTGCCTGTGCCTTCACGTGCTTCCACCACTCTATTACACTATGCTTTGCCAGAAGATGTTATCTTCCAGAAAAACAACATGCTGAAGTTCACAGGGAAGGAGTCCTTTCAGAGCACCCAGCATTTTCAGTAGACAGTCACCATCACTGGCTTTGGTTATAACTCAGGCTAATTGTGATCTTTCATTCAGTGCTAGTGAGGCCATGAAGACCATTTAAGATGCTTTAATAGGATCACTGCACTTGAGTCTGGCTCTAGCTTGTTTAACATAGCAGTCTGGCTATAACAGCAATCAGCAGAGAGGGCACTGTTCTTGCTAGGGAGCTATCTTTGGCTGCTTTCCTTTCAGTCCAGTCTCACCCACCAGCAGTAGTTATGCACCAGAAACCTATCAGTATTTATATCAACAAACATGTCCCTCCCCTCCAGGCTGATAAATCTCATTCTTATCTGTTGCCATACCTGCTTCATTATATACATGCCGTTTTCTAACAGGATATTGTTTCCACTTCTTCTAGATTGAAGAATCTGGATAGAAAAACTGCAGTGGTCATTTCTGTATGTTTCTTTAATGTAAAGCTGCAGTTCATCAAGATTGTGGAGCTGTTTCCAACTGTTTTGAGATGCATCCCTCATTCTGCGCATGCATCCAATTGTTGAAGTTGCTTAGAAAAGGAACTCTATTGTAACACGTGCTCCTTGAAAGTCTCTCGTGCAACGTGCTTGAGGACATATTCTTAGAGCATGCTGCTGTAAATGTTATATAACTGTGAAGAATTCAAGTATATTTATATGAATCAACACTAATGTAATCAAGAAGAGAATATGGCTTGATAACCTATGTAAATAGTGGAACTGGATACCCGTTTATTTGTAATCCAGCTTGAAGCTACATTCATCCCAAGGAAGGATTAAATATCTGTAGTTTACTCAACTTTTAGCTGTATACAGACACTACCAAATATTTCTTTGCTCCCTGTGAATTTTCTTCCTTTAAAGTATTCTGCAGCCTTAGTAACGCACCAGTGAGGCTGTAATACTTGCAAAAAGACTACCTTGTTTCACATTGTCACCAGGTAATGAATAATGAAAGAAAACTTTGAAATCATGCTTGAGAATGTTTCTACATAAACGATTGCCTGCCAGTCTTGGCTCTATGAAGTATTCAACATTCCTTACAAGAATATAAAAAGAAAATCGGATGTGAGAATATTTGCATCACAAATTCAGTTACACAAGTAAAGTTTCCTGACCTTATGCTCTGCAGTCCAGCAGGCAAACAACAGTTTAGAAATTATGGCAAATTGTTTGGAATTAAATATTCAACTGGAAGCTTTTCCTCATAGTTCAGACAGAGGTAAACTTTGAACTTTTGTGATCTCAAAAGGTTTTATTTCCTTTAAAATCATATCACGCCCATTTATTTTTCCTATTTCAGTTAGTTATGTGCTCCCAGGTACTAAGAGAATCTAAACGCATCAGCCAACTTCAACTGATCAAATGCATTTTTGAAGCTGACATATTGCCTGGGAAGTCATCTTCCTGACTTCCAGCCTAATTCATTGTGCTTCCCAGATTTAGATCATGGTGGAAATTTGGCTCTGGCTTACAGCCACGCAAACCCAGTAACTTTAATGAGTTTCCATGTGCATAAGTGAGGACATTCCACTTGACTTGCAGAGGCAGATGTTTCACTTTAATGACAGCTAATCTAAAAGCCATTTCTTTTACTATCATTCCCCTGCGGAAGATTAACTGTGTTATCATTGTACTGCTTCTGCATCAAGCAATTTCCAATTTGCCAGGGCTCTGAGGAGTCACTGTCACCATTAATTTAATGTGTTACATGAAATTATCCCTGGCATTATAGTCTGCCTTTGGAGTCTTGGCTATTTCAATTATATTTCAGCTAAACTGTTCTATGTTGGAATCTGTTGGTTCAGTCAGCCATTACTCAATGACACCTTAAGGAAAGTGACTCATTACTTAGAAGGCACAGCACTCCAAAGCTGTGGGGTTCGGAAGGCTCTTTCTCCTCCCACTCCTGCTGTGCATTCCAGGAATGACTTTTTCATATTCATTTGTTCTGTAGGATGCCAAAGAATACTGCAGACCTGCACCTGCCTCACAGATGTGTACAACTCTGACACCCCAAGCACAGGACCAGTGGTTTATTTGATCACAAAAGTGCTTGGAGGGTAGAAGACAAATACAGGATGATATTGCTGTTTGTAGCATTCAGCAGTTGAGAACATACGAGAACAGGTGGGGAACAAATTGCCATCCCAAATGGCAAGGTTAGAGAACACGAGCCAGTCCCAAAGACACATCGGCAGAGAGCGGAAAACAATCATGGTCATAGTGACATTCTTTTCGGTTTCTCACCAATGGACTGGCAATAGGCATACAAATGAAAAAAACACAGCTTCTATTCTGGTCAGCTGCCATTGCCCAGTCTTGGCCTTCCCTTTTGTCATAGCCTGCTGCCACTGACCCTCTGGGTTCCACGCCTTAATACAGATGTATAACCTACACATCTAAGACACATGCAACTATTTAATTTTCAATTAATTTGATTTCCAAAGTTTATTTTGTCTATATGATGCATGGACAAAAACTTCCTTGAGACCTTGACAAGTCTACTCTGTGTTCCTGAGAACCACTGAGTACTTCTTCTGCATGCAATGCAAGACTGAGTTTAACCTGCCAGATTAGCTGTGGCTTTAGGTGTCTTACCATCCAACCCGATCATTTTTTTATTTGGATGTTCCCTACACGATTTCAAAAAATGAAGAGTTACAGAGAATAAACTAGCATAAGGATTTCCCCACAGACTGTAAAGGAAATTAAGAACAGTATCTGATAATTTATAAGTTTGCATGTCTCATTCCTGAACTGCATCACAGTAAATGAGAAAATTTAGCTGTAAAGCCAGAGGGGGAGTATAGTAGGGAGCAGGAAACACAGGAGGATGTTAATGATTCCATTCCATTCCTGTTTTGCATTTTGTTATGCCCCTCAGTTGTACTTTCATCTGCAGGTCAGTGCTGCATATGCCTAATGCAACCTAGCAAATATGCTTCACAGGTGTCACATAGCATGATGTATAGGGCTCTCAAGTCACAAGTAAGCCACGTTTTTAGATCCAGATCAGTAGCAGATAAAATGAAAAACTGACAGCGATTCATATTTTCCCACTAAAAATTACCATCTCATAGAGCATCTTGATTGCTTAGAAGCCTCAGATGTCATATTATAAGACATTCAAACACTGGTAATATACCCAATATGTTCTCTAAAAGTCGCATTAAAATCTTACGATATTAGGAAAACCTCTGAGTGCTGGTAATTGTGTAGGGTTTGTTCTTTTAGTATAGAGTTTTAACAATAGAAACATTTATACCTTACCATTTTCTCTTTTTTTTTTTTTTTTTTTTTGCAACCTTGCCAACAGTATTTTTGCTGTTTCTTTTCTTCTCATGCATCATTTGTCCATTCTTGGGCAATGAAATCTACTTACTGGAGAAACCAGGTAATTAGCCATCTACATAAATTGCCCTGTGTCTACATCATTAATTTGTTTGGATGTTTTAATTGATTGCATTCTCAACTGTTTTGGATGGCTTAAATGCCAGCTAATGCAATCCAATTAAGCCTCTTAATAAACCTGACTGATGAACTGCAATATAATCACACATCAAGTAGAGATGTAGAGGGAAAATGCCACAGAACTGACAGTTTAGAATAGACTCTGCCATTTTGAAAGACCCAAATCACTTCTCGACAGGGAAACTTCTAATTGACTATAACTGGTGGTGGATTTGCTATCCAAGATCTGATTCAACACACCTTTTAAGCGCACGCTTAAGCCAATTCCTATCCACAAAACATTTTTCATAGAATCATAGAACAGCCCAGGTTGGAAGAGCCCTCAAAAGATCACCTGAGCCAGCCTCTCGTGGGAAAGGGAGCCTAGACAAGATTATCTAGCACCCTGTCTAATCGCACCTTGAGAACCTCCAGTGATGGGGACTCTACCACGTCCCTGAGGAGGCTGTTCCAGTGATTGATTGTTCTCACTGTAAAAAAAAAAAAAAGAAAAATTTCTTTCTTGTATCAAGATAAAATCTTTCCCAGTGCAACTTCCACCTGTTGCCCCTTGTCTTCTACACGCGGCTCCTTGTGAAGAGAGAGCCTCCATCCTCTTTGTAGGCGCCCTTCAGGTACTGGAATACTGTGACAAGGTGCCCCTGAGCTTTCCCTTCTATAGGGAGAAAAGACCTAAATCCTTCAGTCTTTCCTCATAGGGTAGGTTCTCCAGCCCTTTGATCATCATCACCCTCCTCTGGACCTTCTCCAGTCTGTCTGCGTAAGTCTGTTACTGACTGAGGTTCCTCCCAAGAGATTTCCCTATAATTGTCCTCTCCATTCTGTAATATTTGCTAAAATTTATTGCCATTTCTGAAATTATTTATTTCCTAGACTTTTCAAACTCATAGGGACATCAATTTATTTAACTCATAGACATCTAAAGAGTTTAATCAACAAATATGTGAAGCAATAAGAGTCCTAGAGGTAAGATTAGGAGTTTTTATTCCACATTTATTTTAAGCTAAGCTAAACTAAGTAGTAATTTTACCAGAAAACTGCCTTTTAATAGTCTGTGATCAGTCACCTGACTACCAACTGTAGAGTTAAGGTTTCTCAAGTTGATTGTATTGCTATTATTTTTATTATATTACACACAAGACCTTATTAATGAAGGCTCTAATTCTACAAACACTGGACCACTCATATTTCCAAAGATTCTCATACTATAGGCATTGCAATAGGGGCCAAAAATTTAAAACAAGCAAACAAACAAACAAACAAACAAACCCAACAAAACTAACAAAATGCAGCAAAGAAATAAAACAGATAAGGTGGGAGAGAAGAAATTAACAGTAAATACTGTAGACACTTTCTAAAAATCATCTAGCATTTTTTTAAATTTTGAAAAGCCTGAGTCCTTTTACCTAAAAGAATGAGTTAAGAACATATGTAGACTAAAGGAATAAAGAAACTCAGTGTTGTCAGCTTATCCTGGAGAAGGTAGCAACTTGATAATTATCTCTAGGTAGCAGCAATACAAAGGAGATTTCAGGCAATATAGGGGCCTCTTAAAAAAAAAAAAATTCAAACAAAACTGGATGAGGCAGCTAAAAGTTAAGCTCATATTGGAATATGATGCAAACTTCCAATAGTGCCCTGCAAGCAACTTACTTAAAGATGGCATAGTGTCTTTATGTCAGCTCTGGAGGTCTTTTTCTAAACCCAAACAGAGGTTACAGATTTAATGGAGTAATCTGTGTGAAATTCTCTGATCTGTTCTGCCAGATACCAGACAAGACATAATAGCTCCTCTAGCATCAATGTCTATTAATCTAATATTGACTTTGATTCTCTGTGACTTCGTTTCATCTGTAAAATGGGGATAATACTCTATTTCAGATGCTTGTCAGTATCTCTTAGTTCTGGGTACAAAGTGATGTG